>NC_143553.1:94064166-94373611 GCF_054136105.1 Typopeltis vanoorti
TACATGCATTTCAACATTCTCTTGGGCTCACAGTTTACCCTTATATAATCCCATTATCTGCCCATTCAGATTTGAAAACTGGGAAACTGCAACCATCTCTTCACAGCCATTCTTGCATTCATACTTATTCATACTCTTGCACTCCCAGGAGTGGCCATTTCCATGTAAGATTCCCAAATTTGGGACAGTCTCATGCATCTCAACAAATTTGGGTGCACGAGACTGCCCCAAATTTAAGAAGCTAACATTCATAGATCATCAGCCCAACAGGCAAGACAACCCAATTTAGCCAGATCGCGACACCTTTAGGACTCTAGGACCGACTTTAGTTGTCTATCTTCAGCCTCATTTGCCTAGTGTGAATGCTTGCATGCCCATATCATTGTTTTGTGATCCCTAAAGATGGCAGTGTAACACTGCCAAAATATATCATCATCAAATTCCTGACATGTACACTCAAGGGGGTGTACAGGATATGATGGTACTATATGAAACCTACATCATTACTAACTTCCTATGTACAATTTTCCTCCAAATCAATCTGTTACCTGTCAAGACTCCAACATTATCAGATGTTACATTTCTGTCTTCTAAGGCACTTTGTACCATATCAATCCACCTATACCTTGGTCTTCCTCTGGGTCGTTTTCCTGCCAACCTAGCAGAGAACACTTGTTTCTCTAATCTTTCCTCTCCCATTCTGTTTAAGTATCATAAAACAGAATGGGAGTGGAAAGATTAATAAAACATGTATTGTTAATCTTTTTATTAAATTTTATTATTGTTAAAATTTTATTAATTATAAAAACTTTATTTCTCTGCCAGGTTGGCAGGAAATAAAGTTTTTATGATTAATAATTTAGTTTACATTGTCATTTCTTAAAAAAATTAGAAGTATGTCTAACCAGCATATAAGGTTATCTACAAGAATTAGAATCATAACATCCTATTCCTATATGTTAGTATTCTCTACATCATTCCCATAATGTGCTGTGCTGTCCTCGCAATTTTAGCAAAATATCTCCAAAATTTCAGGTCCATCAAAGAGAATATTGTTGTCATTAGTTAAATTTTGAATCCATGTTCTCTCTAACACCTTTACTACCTTCTCTATGATATCACCCACCAATCTTATACAGTCATCCCTCGACTTACGTCCGTTCGAGTTACGTCCTTTCGAAGATACGTCCGTGATCCCATAAGGGAACAAATAACATTTTCGACTATACTTTCGAACAAGATGCAAGCGAGTATAAAATAAAAAGGTGTTCATTTAGCAACAATGCAGTGGCAACAGCGCATTCAGCGAGCACCACAGTTGGCACTTGGCTTCAACAGTTCCTCTGTTGATTTTGTGTTCGAAAAATATGTTATTTGTATTTATCGTTAATTATTTTGCAATGTTTTGTGCAACCTGCCCCTACACGCACAATTAAAAAACCTAATGAAGGATTACAGAAAAACAGGTGACCAATTGAGCTTGAAATGAAGTTGCAAGTTATAAAGCAACATGAAACTAGTAAGCCAGTCAGTGTGATCGCACATGACTGCGGATAGTCTCATTCTACAGTGATGTCCATTTTGTAAAATGAGGATAAAATCGTAGAGGTTGTGAAAGGATCTGCTTCCATTAAATCGATGATAGTGATGAAGCAACGACAAGGTCCTATCACTGATTGGAAAAGCTACTTTCATCATGCATAGAGGACCTGAACCAAAAGTGCATACCCCTTAGCACTATGACCACAACTGCTAAGGCACTGTCTCTCTTCAACATGTTGAAGGAGAAAGCAGGACCCGACTACGCATTCAATTCTTCTTCCGGTTGGTTCATGAGATTCAAGCAGCGTTTTGCACTGCATAATATGAAAATATATGGTGAATCTGCAAGTTCTGATGAGAAGGCTGCCAAGGAGTTCGTGGAGAAATTGGATAAAATTATTACAGAGGAAAATTATTTGCCACAGCAAATATTTAATATGGATGAGACCTTCTTGTTTCGAAAAAAAATGCCTTAGCGGACAATTCATGCACAAAAAGCTAAAATCTATGCCTGGTTTCAAAGCTCTTAAAGCCATGTTATGATTCTGTTAGGGGGTAATGTGGCTGGATATATACTGAAACCGTTTGTGATATGGCACAGTGAGAATCCACAAGCCTTCAAAAACATTAGGAAGCATACTCTTCCATCTCATTAGCGGAGATATAAGAAGTCGTGGATGACTCAAAAATTGTTTGCGGATGCCTTGATCATCTAGTTATGCGAGTGAAATGGAAAGCTATTGTATGAAAGAAAATGTAGAATTTAAAATTTTATTAATTCTAGATAATGCTCCAGGTCATCCATCTTATATCGGTGATCTTCACCAAGTTCAAGATCATGTTTCTCCTTCCAAACACTACTTCATTGATCCAACCGATGGAACAGAGAGTTCTAGTAGTGTTTAAGGTTTATTTTCTACGGAGAACTTTTTCACATGCCATTTCTGCTAATGAAGGAGATGACCAGACTTTCATGCAATTCTGGAAAGCATTCAATGTTTATCATGCTATTAAAAATATTACTGTGGCTTGGGACAAAGTGATCTCTCAATGTATGAGTGGCATATGGAAAAGGACATTAAAAAGGTTTATGCACGATTTTGGAAGTTTTGAAAAAAATTAAGACCTTTGTAAATTGATGCCAAGCAAACAACCTGAATCTCGAAGTGAATGATGATGATGACATAGTTCAACTCATAGGAAATGCCCCTGAAGAGTTGACCGACGAAGAATTGGTCGAAAACTGGAGGAACAACATGTTGCAGAAAAGGAAGAGGAACGGGGAGAGGTAGTTAAACAATTCACAGTGAACGGCCTCGCAGAAATGTTCTCTGCAGTTAGCGATGTTCTCAAAATAGTTGAAGAGATGGACCCAGTGTTGAATGCTACTTATTAGTAGAAAGGAAAGTACATGATGCGTTTGCTTGCTATAAACACATTTATGATGAAAAGATGAAGAATAATAAGCAAAGCACATCGGACATTTTCATCAGAAAAACATAGGTTGCACCAGAAGAGCTGCAGCCAGGTCCTTCACATAGGGAAAGTAATGAAGATGTGATTGTGGAGGAAGATTTGGGTGATTATTCTCCTGTTTTAGAGTGGCAGTAATGCACAGTACAGTTTTATAATAAGGTTTAAAAATTAAAATATACTTATTACTGTTACACAGTGTTGATTTCATCAGGAGAAAATTTTTCTTGCCATTTCAATTCTAAAAGTCCCTACCCCCTATTACTCTGTTGATTTAAAGTATCGACTTACGTCCTTCCTGATGGAACAGAACTCCGACGTAAGTCGAGGGATGACTGTACTGTTCATCTCAAACATTAAAACCTTACACTTTGCTATGTTACCTGGTAGCCCAATTCAGAAAATTCTCTTCAAGTCCCCTTGCAAACAACTGTATATCACCAGTGAAGCCCTACCCAATATCATTTACATACAAATTAAACAGCAGTGGACTCAAATCAGAACCCTGAGGCACTCAAATCACACCCACTGATCACCTGCCTCTTCTGACATATCACTCCCAAAAACACAACTTTCTGATACCTATCAGACAACAATCTCCAATCCAATGCACTAATCTATTATCCAACCCCATCTGTTTCAGTTTATTTACCAGCTTGTCATGTGGCAATCTATCAAAGGCTTTAGCAAAATCTAAATATACCACCATGACCAGTGCACTTGTTATTTTGTTATAGTAAATAGATTGCTAAATCACAACCTTCTATTAATAATCTCATGTGGTCCATCAAAGAGAATGTTGTTGTCATCAACCCATGTCTGAATCCTGGTTCTCACTGGCTTCTAACACCTTTACCACAGCTCCAGACAAATGGCCTTCTTTCTGCTCTTTTGGAACTTAGGCATATCTAATTGAAAAAGTAAGTTAAAACAGTTGTTAACTCCCTGGAACATTTCCTCAAGATTCTGGTGATATCCCATCAGGTCCTACAGCTTTATTGACATCAAGTTTACTCAATTTCTTATATGCCTTCTGCTCACTCACCATTAGTGTGGCACCGTCTCCCTTCCCACTGCTCTCACATGGAAGAAATACCTTTATGAACTGCTCATTTTACATCTCTAGTATATTCTCCTCAGTGGTTATCATTCTGCCATTCTCTCCAACCAGTATTATTACTCCATAATCATTCTTTCTTCTACTGGCCATGCATCAAAAAAAAAAAAAAACGTTAGTTAGGCATATAAGGCTAACTGCTGCTCATACTAGTAGAACTTTTGCTGCCCTTACCAAATGAGTTACCTCTCTTGCTTACACTTTATATTCCTAATGCAACCAGCTGTTACCACCACTCCTCTTATGTTGCCTCTGTAATGCCTTCATCCATTTCACACCCATCTTATTTCGTCTCCTGACCTTTGGAATGCTTTCAGATATTACAGTAAGAGTTTAGACTGAAAAACGTGCAAAAATGATCATGTCAGTGTCGACATTAATAGATAACAAATAGTAAATGGTCATGTATCCATGATATAATGTATGCATTTTTTCGTTATGTGGTATTTGCTTCAACATTGATGTAATTACACAGTGTAAAAATTAACAATAGTATTAACAAAATCTTGTTTATTGAACAGAGCTGAGACTGAACATGCAACTATGATATATTAGGTTGCCATGATACTCAACCCAGTCTGACTTGATTTGTGATTTATTTGCTTGTTGGAGTCATCACAAAACATTTTAAGCCCTGGTTATAACTATATAATATAAGGAATAAAATGCACGTATTATTATTATTATTATTATTATTCAGGCCTCCATGGAGTCAAAAGACTCATCTTGGGAGGTCCCTCCTAGGGAACACAAAGTCTATCATACCACTCCTTAAATGCATTGACCGTTCTCGCTCTCACCACTCTATCAGGCAATGCATTCCATGGTTCAGCCACCCGCCATGCAAAGAAACCACTCCTTACCCTCTTTCTCACAGTTTCCTTTCGTAACTTCCAGGGATGGCCCCTTATCATGTCAACCAAGCGAAAGAACTCCCCAGTGTCAACCCTGTAACCACCTCTCAACAGTTTAAAAGTCTCAATCATATCACCTCTCCTTCTGTCCACCAAACTCTGCACTCCACACTCCCTCAGCCGATCCTCATAACTAACATTGTACAGTCCTGACACCATCTTTGTTATCTGCCTTTGTACCCTTTCCACAGTTAATTTATCTCCTTCAAATCCTGGGGACCAGATCCAAGAACAATAGTCTAAGTGTGGTCTGATCAGAGTCTTATACAACGGAATGATAACCATTTTATCTCTGCAGGTCATTGTCCTTCTCATTATTGCAGCAATCCTCTGTGTTACCTTCACTACCTTTGCAATATGTCCCCTAAATTTCAGGTTTTTATTAATCATTAACCCCATATCTCTTGTCTTCCTTACTTCCTCCAGTTTAACTCCTCCCATAGAGTATGCAGCGTCCCATCGATGTGTCCCAAACCTCAAGACCTTACATTTTGCTGCATTAAACTGATACCCCAATTCATTTGACCATCCATCTAGCTTATTCAAATCCTCTTGCAGGGCTACCACATTTGCACTATCACTAATAACCCTTCCCAGCTTCACATCATCTGCAAACAACTGAATATCCCCTTGCAATCCACGGACAATGTCATTGATATAAAGGTTAAACAATATAGTTCCCAGTACTGAGCCCTGTGGAAACCCCACTTGTAACCTTCTACCTCTTTGATATTGCTCCACCATACACAACTCTCTGATACCTATTGGACAGCCAATACTGAATCCAGTTGACCAATTGCCACATGATAAGCTATCAGCTTATCATTTTCATATGATAAGCTATCAGCTTATCATGTGGCACCCTGTCAAATGCCTTTGCTAAGTCTTGGAAAATGGCAGTATATGCCTTTTCCTCATCTAATGCTCTTGTAACTTTATCATAAAAGGCTAGCATATTGCTAAAACAAAAGCACCCCTTTCTCAAATCCATCTTGACTCTCACAGATAATATTACTCTCATCTGCCCAATGCTGTATATGATCCCTCACTACTTTCTCCAAGATCTTACTAACTACTAATGACACACAAACTGGCCTATAATTAGACACTTGAAGTCTGCTATATGTTAAAAAGAAATGACATTTAATGGTAATTATTTCCAGAACTTCTATATAAACATTGCACTCTAAACAATTCAAATTTGTTGATGTAATTTTGCATTTCGAGGAAGAGATTATGAAATTTGAATTGATTTGAAAATTGAGATGTGAGTAGAAGATATAATAAAATAAAAAATAAATATGGATGTCACTTATGTAAATTCGTTATTTATATATGTAGTATTTGCAGCTATGTTTCATAGCCATTTTCAATACTGTAGGAAGAGATAAACATAAAAACAGTTAAATTGAAAGTGCGTGATAATATATGCTCTATCAACAAAGAAAATAAAATAGATAAAAATAATTTTCAATTTTAAATAATTAATTAAATATACAAAATTAGTAAAAATTAGAAGAAAAAAAATCCTTAAACCACTTACAGTACGAAAAGTACTATAGCTTTGCAAATAATCTTTCTTGGGTGGAAGTAACATCATCATCAAATCCCTGATATGTACAACCCTCTACCCCCCCCCCCTCGAGGGTACATAATTATGATAGTACTACATGAAAACAATTACACTATTACTAACTTCCAATCAATAATTTTCATCCAAATCGGTCTGTTACATGTCAAGACTCCAACATTATCAGATCTTATATTTCTATCGTCTAAGGCACATTGTACCGTATCAATCCACCTATATCTTGGTCTTCCTCTGGGTCATTTTCCTGTCAACCTGGCAGAGAACACTTGTTTTGCTAATCTTTCTTCGCCCATTCTGTTTAAGTGACCATACCACCTGAGATTAGCTCTGCTAATGCATTCCTGGATGCTGACAATGTCAAGTTCTTTCCTAATATCCTCATTTTTAATATGATATTACCATTGGTGCCATCTGTTCATGCCTCTAATCTTTCTCAGGACTCTCATATCTGCGGTCTCTAGTCTTTGGTCAAGTGTTTTATTTCTGACCCAGCTCTCAGATCCATAAGTTAAAACTGGTTTGAACACTGTCTTGTATACAGCTAATTTAGTGTTCTGACTAATTTCTCTCTTATTCCATATGAATTTATTCAATTGACTTCCTACCATACCAGCTTTGTTGATTCTATTGTCTATTTCCATATTTAATTTACCATCATCAGTAAAAATTGTGCCTAAGTAGCTGAAATGTTTTACTTGTTCCACAGGTTCTCCATTCACAGCACAGTTGACATTTTCAATGATTCTACCTATTTTCATTGTCTTTGTCTTTTTAATGCTGACCTTCATACCATATCTATTACAACAGTTATTCAATTTAGTCAGGGAATCTTGCAAACTTTTAGCGGATTTATTTAGAAGTATAACATCGTCTGCATAAAGCAAAGAGCTGACATTAATATCTCCAATTCTGATATCATGTTTAATACCACTTTCCTTCATAATGTGATCCATATAGATAATGAATAACAGAGGGGATAATGTACATCCTTGTCTCACACCAGATTTAACATTAAACCGTCTTCCCGTACTTCCTTCAATTCTAACTGCTGACTTACAACTCAAATAAAGACTAAGTATTGTTTGATATAATGCCCCATTGACACCATATAACTGCAGCGTATTGAATAGCTTCTCTCTTGGCACCTTGTCATATGCCTTTTCCAAATCGACAAAACTTAAATACAGATCTTTGTTATATTCCCATGCTTTCTCGACTATTTGTCATAAACAGAAAATCTGATCCTACCAGCCTCTATTTGGCCTGAATCCAGCTTGTTCTTCACCAAGCTTTTCTTCCACAATTCTTCTCAACCGTTTCTCAAGTATACTTGCATAGATCTTGCCAGGAACTCTCAGTAGGGAAATACCTCTGTAATTCTCACATTCAGTTTTATTTCCCTTTTTATATATGGGTACTATGAGAGAGCTCTACTCCAATCATCGAGAATTCGTCCCTCTGTCCAGGCTTTCTGAACTATGCAGTGCAGCCACTGTAAGACTCTTATACCACCATACTTTAGTATTTCTGGTCAAATATCATCTACTCCTGCTGCCTTTCCACATTTCAAGCCTTTGATGGCTTTTTCTACTTCAAGTATGGATATTTATTCCTGAATGCATGCCTGGTCAGTGTTTTTTACCACTGTGCTGTCATCACTGCTTGTTTCATTTAGCAGTTTTTCAAAGTAATTACTCCATACTTCAAGGATATCCTTTTCTCCCATTTTCATGTCACCTTTATCATCTCTAGCTTCTTTTACAGCACTCTTTCCTCCATTACTAAGCTTCTTCAACAACCTCCAGAATATTTTGCCACCTTCTTGATATTTATTTTCTATATTCTTACCAAAGTCCTCCCATGACTTTTGTTTAGCTAGTTTTACACAGTGTTTAGCATTCTTGCATTTGTCTCTGTATTCTCTAAGATCACAAGCTGACGTATTTGCCAGGAACTTTTGATAGGCTTTCTTCTTTTCCTTCACTACCTCTTTAACTTCCTGTGTCCACCATGGAGTTCTGATTTTTTTATACTTGCAGATGACCTCACCACATGCCTCTCTGGCAGAATCAATCAATGTTTTCTTCAGTGTTTGCCACTGAATCTCCAAAGTTTGATTCCTGTTCTCAAACTCTTTCATTTTTTCTTCAATAATCTTTGTGTATTTTAGTCTACAGTTCACATCTGAGAGCTGCTCAACTTTTATTCGCTTTAAAACTTTCTTACATGTTATTCTTTTCAATATGAAATTCAATTTTATCCTGCTCAAGACTAAATAGTGATCGCTTCCAATTTCAAATCCTCTGTACACTCTGGTGTCCTGCACCAGGGAGAAAACATCACTATCAACAATAACATAGTCAATGAGACTTTTCTTATTCCTTGCCTCTTCTCTCCATGTGAATTTGTGCACATTTTTATGTTGGAACATGGTGTTAGTAATAACTAGTCCATGTCCTGAGCAGAAATCCAACAGGTATTTGCCATTATTATTAGCTTTGCTCTTTTCTCCAAATTTTCCCAAAATATTTTTATGTGTCTCACAATCATTTCCTACTCTGCTATTTAGATCCCCAACAAAGACCAACTTTTCCTTTTTCATTGTGTCAGTTGCTTTTTCTAAAGCATCAAAAAATTCCTCCACCTCTACCTTAGTAGAACCTTCTGTGGGACCATAGGCACAAATAAGTCTCATTGTCCATTTCTCCATTCTCATATTTGCCCACGTTACTCTACTTGAGACTGACTGCCATTCAAGAAGATTAGCCTCGTATTTTGTGTTGAATACTATGGCTACTCCTTCTTTTCCTTGTTTGTCATTTCCTGAATATAACATTTTGTATTTATTGCGCAGAAAGATCTCACCAGTTTTTGTTTTTTTTGTTTCTGTCACCCCTATTATGTCGATCTGGTACTTATCTAATTTCTCAGCTAGCTCCATTTCTTTGCTATTCAGGCTTCTTATGTTGATAGTACCGATCTTTAACTCTGGTGATGTTGAGTTGGGGTTTGTTTTCAGATTTGTGTATAGTTTACCTCTGAAAGTTGCTCGACCTTGATTTGTTTTAAAACTTTATCCCAGTCAAAACTGAATAGTGATCACTTACTATTTCTAATCCTCTGTATACTCTTGTGTCATGAACCAGTGGGAAAACACTGCTATCAGCTATAACTTATTGAGACTTTTCCTATTTCTTCTTCTTCTTCTTCTCTCTATGTGAATTTCTGCACATTTTTACGTTGCCACATGGTGTTAGTAATAACTAATTCATGCTGAACAGAAATCCAGTAGGCATTTACCATTATTTTTAGCTTTGCGCTTTTCTCCAAATTTTTCCAAAACATTTCTATATGTATGGTAGTCATGTCCTACTCTGCTGTTTAGATCTCCAGTGAGGACCAACTTTTTCTTTTTCATTGTCCCAGCGGCCTTCTCTATTGCCTCAAAAAATTCCTGAAATGATGGACTGTATTTGAATGGTTTTGGTGTGAGTCATTTGGAAAGACTACTGCTGCTGGAAGGGAGAGTCATGAGTACAGAAAATGAATCTCAGCAAGTAAGAGCATAAGAGTAAGGAAAGTGGGATTGAAGTGATGCTTATCATGAGTGTACAGAATGAGAGATCAAGTGTGCAATAGAGACAAGGAAACTCTTCAGGTGGACAGAGTGTGAAAGAGGTCATTGCTCAAAGATGAAGTGAATGTGTGCATGTGGACAACAAAAGAAAGGAATGGGATGGCCAGGGTTGTAAGGGGGCAACAGTTGGATTTGAAGAAGGTTCTGGGATGGATTAGAAGAAAAAGAAATGGCTCAAGAAAGGCAGCAGATGACACATCCAAGAAGGGGGTTTGAGTTAAACTTGTTATAGGTCCATAAATGAGCTGTTATGTTTGTATATGAATGCTAGAAGCATCAGAAACAAGGTAAATGAAATTGTGGCATGGATTGAGTTGCCCAAAAATTGTTGGAATAAGTGAGAAATGGTTGGATAAGGATGACATCCTGACAGGAATAGACATGGGCATGATGTTTTTCATGAAGATAGAAAGGGTAAATGGGAGGTGGAGTGCTATTGACGATAGAAAAAGAGTTATGTCCATACAAATAGAGATGCAAGAAGAAAATAGTGGCAGTATGGTGTGAGACGCAGGTGAATGGAACGAAATACTTAGTAAGATGTTGCCATAGATCTGGTAATATGGAGGGTAGTTTCCATGAAATGTATAAGCAAATTAGCCTATCATTATAGGTGATTTTAATTATGGCAATATAAATAGGATGATGAGATAAAGATCGGAATAAAAAAAAAGAAAAAATAATAATTTATTGAATTTTTGAAGGATAACTACCTCAGGTAGTATGTAACAGAGGGTATGGAAAGATCGAGGGTCTTGGAGTTGATCATTACATCAGTCCTACAGCTGAGAGTGTCCATGAAGTGATTACCTGGGTAGTTGCCAGCCATTTGAGAACTTCTGTGAGGAAAAGGTATATATGGAACCACAAGGCTGATCATTATGAAAAGCTCAGGAGACAGCTTGCAACTGTAGAATAGAATAAATAGTTGGGTGTAAAGGAGATAAATGCTGCTTGGGTGCTATTTCAAGTAAATTAATAAAGTAATTCAGTTACTCTCTTCAATACTATTCAAGCAATCTATTAGAACCAATGTCTAAATGTATTCCATGGGTCAGAAGGTTAAATAACGTAGGTGTAAAATGGATAGATGAAGAGATTAAGCATGCAATACAGAGCAAGAATGCATTATGGAGGCAACCTAAGATGACTAGTAAAAAATCAATTCTGTGAGGGCAATCATAGAATTGATGTAACAATTCTGTGAGGGCAATTCTGAATAATAATAATGAAGAGTAATAATGAAACAATGACGTGAAAAAAGTTCACTTCATTGTTCAATGAAGTGAACTTTTGATACAAAGAAAAGGCACGGAGGGTGACTCTGTTGCTTAGGGTATTAAAAGTGCAGTATGAGCAACAGTTAACTAATGAAGAAGTGAAGAAAAATTATGGTATGATGACATTGATTGGAGAAAATGGTTCAAAAACTGTTGTTGAAGATATTGCTGAGATATTAAATAAACAGTTTGTTAAGGTCTTTCATTCTTGTGAATGTGATATCATGAAGCATTTGAGAGCAGTGCATGAGGAGAGATGAGTGAGCAAGAGAAATGGGTGTAGATGAAGAGGTCATCCCTGGAAGCTGTATATGGAGGATGTGAGCAAGGGACTGAGATATAGGTTTTTTTTTTTTTTCATGGAGAATTGTGAATGATTGGAATGTATTGCCTTAGCATTTAATGTCTGCAGAGTATTTAAATGTATTTAAAGCACAATATGAATGAGCTGTGTGTATGACAAAGAGACTTTCTGCAATGGGTGTTTGACTCCATTGTGGTCTTGGGATAATACTATAAAACCTCTTTGGTCCCATGGTATCATTTATTGAATGGGAAAAATGTCAGCAGTGCTTAAATGAGGTGGTATCTTAATGCATCCCTAGTGTTCGAAGAATAAACAGGTTGGGAGTGAAATGGATGCGAAACCTTATTAACCAAGAGAATCCATGAGAAGATGATGATGATGTGGAAAGAATATTGTGAAAATAAGAGTGAGAAGAGCTATGAAATTTATAAAGGTCATGCCAGAAAAGTAACAAGTATTGTGCAGAAAGCTAAATCAGAGGTATGAAGAGAAATTAGCTATGTAAGCTAAAGGTAAGGTAATCCAAGAGAATTTTATTGTTATGCCACAAGCAAAATAAAGAATGAATGTTGAAGAATAACTTGAATGAATGCAGATGATACTCTAGTGTCAGAAGCTAATGAGATTGTTCAATTAATGAGTGCTCAGTTTGCTAAGATATATCAACCAGGTGCATGTAACATGGTGCTCAGTGCTACTGCTACGTTGGACGAAGAGTTAGAGATGCATGAAAATGAGGATTTCAATAAGGACAGATGGAATATCTGCACGTTTCCCTAAAGGAATTGTTCATCCAAATTGGCTAGGTCTTTCACATGTTTGTATAACTTGAGTCTCAGCTCAGGAATTTTTATTTATTTATTTATGCATGTGGCTACATGAAACTGGTAAGTGAAGAGTGCAATCACAATTTCCAGCAACAAATGATGAAAATCTTAACATATAAAAGTTCATTACATAAAAGGCACAACCAGCTTTCTAAGTCTTTTTTCAAAATAAAGTAAAAGTAATGTCATAATCAAGCCAGGGACAATTATCGTCCTACTGTAACAAACAAGTATGACAAGGCTGCATGTTCTCACAACACTTCACAACATAAATGTAGCTGTATCCTAGGTTTAATTAGAGAGCAGTTGTGTCTTGTGTGAGAAAACTTGATCCATTAAAGGGGGCCCATTTCACATTACATCATCTAACATGAGGAGGAGTTCTGTTGATACCATGACGAGGACTATGAGAGTGACTACGAGAATAACGTCTTTGTGGTGAGACGGGACCGTGATCATCTGTTTCCTCCATAACCACAGCCACACCAACTACAGGTCAAGGTCCAGGCTAGAAAGCCAATTCAAGGCCTCATCCGTCACTTTGTGGATGTCCTGTAGGCCACCACCGTGAAATTGGCACCTTGGGCAGTTGTACACAATATGAGTAATCGTCTGAGCCACGGGAGAACAATCACAATAAGGGTGATCTGACAGCCCCAATTTATGTAGAAGGTAGCCACATCTGCCCTAACTAGTTCTGATCCTGTTTCTTGATGAGCAAATCTTCCTAGGAAGATCAAAACCAGGCTGCAGAGCACAGGGATCTTCTACCAGGAAGCCGTTTGTTGGTAGATTGTTGGACCAGTGTTCTCTCCATATGTCAGATATTGATGGCAGTACAGCTGAAGAGAGTTCCATGGATCAGAGAGGCTTTCTAGATTTGAGGCATAGACTAGGTGGGTTTATGAGAGTCTGATGTAGGGGCAGGAGTGGGTTGCTCACTGCTTTATTAAATTCCTTAATCGAGGCTTGTCTTCTCCGTATGTGTGGTGGAGCAAGATAGAACAGGCAGCCAGGAGAGAGGGGTGGTTCTCATTGTCTCACTAATTGTGTGCATGGTATAGATTTTAGCTGGGTGTCTATAATGTTAATGTGTATACTTCTTTCCCAGACAGGGGCACGATATTCTGCTGCAAAGAATGCGAGAGCTAGTGCAGATGACCTTAGGACTTCTGCACCACAGCCCCAGGTTGTTCCAGCAAGCCTTGAAATTATATTATTTCTGGTTTTAATTTTATTGGAGAGGTTGATAATGTGACTTTTATAGGTTAGGCTTCTGTACAGGCTCACCCCAAGGTATTTTGGGTGAGGCTCATATTCTACCATTTTTCCACAGAAAGAAAGGTTGAGTTGTCGATTCGCCTCTGCATTGTACAGGTGGAATACTGAAGACACTGTTTCCATTGGATTTGGCTTCAAGTACCACTGCTTAAAGTACTCTTTCAGGGTGTTCAGGTCTGTATTCAAGGTTGGTAAAGGAGGTGGATTGATGTAAGATCACTAGGCCATCGGCATACATATACTTGCTTGATCTGGTATGAGGTAGATCATACATGTAGATGTTAAAAAGTATAGAGGGTAACACAGGAGCCCTGAGGATGACCGTTGTGAAGGAATCTGGGCCAGCTCTTTTTTCTTCCAATATGGACCTGAAACTTTCTGTTGGAGAGAATAGAATCAAAAAGTTTAACTATCAACTAGTTTTAGGAGGAGGCCCCCTTGATCCAGACAGTGTCATAAGCAGCTGTTAGGTCAATGAAAGTGGCTCCAGATTTAAGTTTCTTCTGGAAGCCTGCTTCAATTTGAGTTGTCAGAGCCAGTACCTGGTCACAGCAACTTCTTCCTGGCCTGAAGCCAGCTTGTTCAGTCGGGAGTGTTCTTTCAAAGAGCTTAAAGGTGGTGCAAAGCAAGGAGATAGGTCGCAGGTTTTTCACATCATTTGGATCTTTCCCTGGTTTGGGCATGGCAATTATTTTGACTTCCCGCCACAGCTTTGGTAGTTTATCAGCCATGTTGACCAAGATGTTTTAGGAACTCAGGGAGTATACCATCCACTCCTGCAGCTTTGCCATTCTTGGTAAGTTTTAAGGCTATTTGTACCTCTTCCCGAGATACTGGGTGTACGAGTTCAGGAAGCTCGGGTTCCATCTTCAGGATTTGTCTGGTGGAAGCTTGTACAGCAATTTTCCTGGTAGAGCTGGGATGAATCTTGGAGGTTTCAATAAATGGTTAGGCATTTGATCAGGAGTTATCTCTGTTGTTTTGTGTGTTGTTGGCTCTGCTCACCTAATGTTTTCGGAAGTGACCAGCTTCTCCGACTAGATGTGACGAAATCGAGTTCATTGATGGTTGAGATCCATCTTTCCTTTCTGTTTTTATCCAGGGTTGATATGAGCTCCTTAGCAATAGTTGGATCTTCAGTTTCCTTATATTTGGCTAGGAGTTCCTTACTTTCTCTACTCCAACATGGGATATATTGTTTTCTGTAGCCTCTAGGGATAGAGACGTTTGCTGCAGATTTGAGTAGTTCAACAAATCTAGGATAGCAATTAGGAGTGGGTGGAATTGCTCTAATGAATGATACCACAGGAATGAAGGAATGTATGATAGTTCCATTATAAAAGGGTGGTGCAAAAACGGATGGGTTTAACTACCGATCTTTCAATATTTCAATCTCTGGTGTAGTAGTGAAGATTTTTAGATAAACTGATAGACAAACAAGCTATACACTGCAAGGAGCAACATGGGTTTATTAAAGGAAGGTCGAGTTTTAGCAATTTGCTGAAATTTTTTTTAACAATATTATGGCTGAGTTGGATAAAGGAAATGGATACACTATGATAATATTGCATTTTGCTAAGGCATTTGATAGGATACCACATCAAAGACTGTTACATAAACTGGAGAATATGGGATTGGAATATAAACTCTTGACTTGGATCAGTGGGTGATTGATAGGCAGATATCAAAAAGTGGTATATGGTGGGTGTTAATTTGCCAGATTTAAGGATACCAACAATGTAGCTCAGTATTTAGTCTTTGGGCCATTGTTCATTCTATACATTAATGACATTAGGAAGGGTCTAACAGGAGATGTGCAATTGTTTGCCAATGATGTGAAGATAGGCAGAGCAATCATGGATACTACTGATATCCAGTGCTTACAAAATTATTTGAATAAGCTAGAAATTTGAGCAAATGAAAATGTCTGTCAATTTAATGTTAGTAAGTCTTAAGTTATGCACTTTGGCATGATGTGATTTCCATTGGCATATTGTATTAGTGGGATTATGCTACAAGAAACTGATGAGGCTAGGGATCTTGGCTTAATGGTGAATAGGAATTTGAAATACAAAGGTCAGATAGCAAAAAGTTGCAAATACAATTCAGAGGATAATTGCAATCTTGAAGTGAATCTTAACATGCCAGGATAAGGAAGTCATTTTGCCTCTTTATAAAGCCTTAATAAGACTGCACCTGGATTATTGTGTGCATATTTGGTCTCCTGGGTTCAAAGGGGATAAAGAAGCTGTGGAAAGATTGCAAAGAAGAATTACAAAGATTATATATGGATTGCGGGATTTACATTATGAGGACAGATTGTGAGTATGTGGATTACAGACTCTGGTCAACAGGAAAAAGAGAGGTGATATGATAGAAGTCTATGAACTTCTGAATGGGTCGTATAGAATGTTGTCTAATGAAATTTTTCATTATATAGAAGGTGGGGAGAGAACAGGATAAGAGCTAAGTTTTTCTCTCGCAGAACAGTGAGTGAGTGGAATGGATTGTCTTTAGGGGAAGTGAATGCATCTAGTGAATTTAAGGGAAGGTAGAACAGCTGGTTGGGAATTTGTGGCCTTGCTCAGTGAGTTCTTAACTCCTAGAGGTCTTAGATAATAATAATGACTGTCTTCCTTTTCTGAACATTCTGTTTTTGCATCAAGCTAAACCGGTGTATAGTTTTATTTATACAGAAAACTAACTCTTACTGGTAAATACATTAACGTTACTTCACATTGTCACATCTGTCATCAATATGGTGTAGTTGAATCCTTAGCTGACAGAGCTCATAAAATTTATTTGAATAATTCTCTTCTTTGGAACTTATTATTACGTGACACCTCCAGGGAGTCCAAGGACTCGTTGAGGAAGGGCACCTACTCTACAACTCTGTCTCCACTCATTTCACCAACTACAAGGAATCGCAACTGCACCAATAATGCCATCTACCCATCACCACCACCACTAGTATTTTCACAGACAATCACAAACATCAATGCCTCAGCAGGATTTGAACACACACACAGCCTTTTGGCTTGAGAGTCGATATGCTAAGCACTTGGCCAACCAGGGAAGCAGCCAACTTAATGGAAGACCCTGAGAGAGACTTTTGTACAGCAATGGACAGGTAATGGCTGCTGAAGAAGATTCTCTTCTAATAATTGAATTAACTACCATCAGAACTAATGGTTATAATGCAAAACTATCAATAAAATAATTAATAATTCTGGCTCTTGATAAAAGTTTAATGGAGTAACAGTTCACTAGGAAACGATTAAAAATAGTATTTAATGTTTCCAATATTTCATCTCAGTTACAGAGACATTGAGTGATTCTCTTCTTTGGAACTTATTATTACATGACACCTCCAGGGAGTCCAAGGACTCGTCGAGGGAGGGCACTCCATTAAACTTTTATTATGAGTTTTTCCCAGCACTTAAGCCTTAACACATGGATAATAATTATGACCTTCATTTTAATTTTCCTTGATGAGTTTCTAGAATTTCTCTTCTTGTGTTAAAGGATTATGAGAAGAAATAGCATAACTGCCTTGCTAGGTTGACTTACATGTCTAATTCCATTCACTTCGTAAACTAAATGCAATCATTTTCTCTCTGTTATCCTGGAGTTTACATAATACGTTGTTCTTGAGGCCTGTACTATTATAGATAGATTAATCGTTTTGCCCAAATTAGTCTTGGAGAATGTAAAGAATATATCTCATTTCGATTGCCCGATAAATCTGGTTTAGCTAGCCATACATTGTCTACAAAGCATAGAATTCAGTGGAATAATACTAAAGTTGTATACAAAATGGAAAGATTGTATAAAGAAAGCTATGAAGCACATATTTACAAGCCTAACCTCAACAGTAACGATTGCATTAAACTTTCTCAGTTTTGGGAAGTGATCCTAACTAATACTCATGATTGGTTCCATAAAAATAAAAAAATGTAATTAATTAATTATTGAAAATTGAAAATTTTATTTTGATTTTATGTTTTATTTTATTTCTTGATGCTTTGCAGTTGATAGGGCATATAATATCACTCGTTTTCAATTGTGGTTCGTTTTTATGTATATCTCTTTCTGCTTATAGAAAATTCTATGCAAATAATTGATATATTTACTTAAATAACATCCATATTTATTTATTATCATTATTATTACAAAATTTGAATCGGCTTCTGTGGAATATTGGAGTTTAGTTTTATTGAACTCTGACTGGTGTCAGTGTTTTGAGATGCAAATTCATATATTATAAGATTTCAAGTATTTTTTTCATATCAGTTCCACCCTTGACAGGTTGCAGTCCTCTAATACATTAATGCTGCGATCAGGTTAAGGATTTATTTTTTCATAATCTAGAAATCCTGCTGTAAAGGCTACATATCAGTGATATTTATCTCCCACCTATAGAAGACAGTCACAAATAACCATGCCAATTGTACTATTCGAATCCACATTATGTTGGTGGGAGAGCAGAAACATTAATTACTATGCGTATCAGGCTAGTTTTTATATAGTCTTTAATGTAGTCTCTGTAATTTTTGGAATTTGTGGAATTATGCCATCTGATATAAACCAGGAAAGATAAAGAAAATAATTTGTCTTTATTGCTGGGTAAAAATGAAGGCAGTTTACAAAATTGTTTGAAGTAGGGTTAATTGATTTGATTTGTGAAGAACTCATATTATCTGCTTCACACTTGAAGGTCAACCCCTTTAATTTCATATTCATGAGCAATCATTGTGATTTCTAATGGACAGCACACCAGCTCTAACCAATAGGCTGTGAGTTTGAATCTCACTGTAGGCATGGATGTTTGGAAAATTGCATTTAGGTAGGAGATGAATTTCCTTGCCTGGTGAGAGACCACTGATCTGCATGTGTGAAGGCCTGAATTGGCTTGAAAAAGTTCCATGTTTGACCTCTAGAAGATGGTTTCTGGATTATGTTTAAAAAAATAAAAATAAAAGCTATATATATATATATATAATTATTCTGTTCTTGGTACCAATTCTAGAGGTTTAAATTCTTTTGTGAGTGGGAATCACAAAATAGCAAGAAAACATTCCTCCAGCAAATGGATTAAGCAGAACAGATGGAATAAGCTCAGTGCATCAGAGGTTTGATAACATATTTATATATGTTATCCTTATATAAAAATGCATATTACCCAGTCTGATTACCATTTTTCTTTCCATCAGACAGAAAATGCATATTACCAATGGAAGTACAGTATTAAAGTATGCAGAAAAGGAAAAGAGTTCAATGGTAAGCTACTATAACTGTGACATATTGACACAGTTGTAGTAGTTCACTTTATTTAAAATTGTATAGTAATTCAGTCTTGGAGTGTGACTAAACTTCAAAATAATGAGAAATTGTAGTAATTCAGTCATAGAGTATGGCCAAATGCAAAAATTTCATGAACAAAATAAAGCCAAATGTAGAGGCTGAGCAAATATGATACTGAAAAGTTGCTTTGAGTGCTCTTATAAAACAGTTGAATTTATGAGTAGTCAGCTTTGCCTGTATCTTTGTGGAAATATTCTTGTAAGAAATGAAAAATTTCTTTGCGGTATGTTACTGAATAAGGACAACACATCAAAGGTGATCATTATTTTATTATAAGAAAACATAGATTTTTTTTTTTTCTTTGAAAGTAATACTTTTTTTAATATAAGATCAGGAGTAGCTAGTAGAATTATGAAAGCAATGTGAAAGAACTCAGCAAGACACCATCTGGGAGAGTCACTGCAATCAACTATTGGATTAGATTCTAATCTTTTATCCCTGTTCTAACCATTTGGAACTTCAAATGTTAGTTAGAACAGAAAAGTGATATTAAAGTTCAGCCATTACTCACTTCTCTTTAGTACCAAGTGAATTATAAAGTTAACCAACCAGCTGCTTAATTATACTTAAATGAAATATGCTGTCAGAAGCTCTTCACTTTACATTCACTTTAAGATAAATGCCACGCCTAGGAATTATGGTAGGTGTGGAAAAAATATTCAAGGATTATGCATAGATGTCCTTGTCCATCTTACAGGGACAATCCCTAGTTCTCTGCTCATCTTTTCATGTATTGAAATATATCTTCTGTATCAATTCTATAGACACCCTTAAGTAATTTTTATGTCTCTATCATATCACTCCTTATCTGTCAACCAGTTTCTGTAACCCACAAATCTTCAACCTGTCCTCATGTAAAACATTCCATAGATGGCTGCCGCCATCTTGGTCACTCACATTTGAATACTCATGTGACTCCACTTCATCCTTATCCAAAAAAACCAGGGTACTGACCAGATCTGTGCATAATATTTCAGATGGGTTCTGATTAAGGCCTTATAAAGAGGTACAATAGCCTGCTTATATCTGCTTGTCAGAGGTGTTCTTCATTAATCCAGTTATCGTGTAAGCTATCCTTTAGCCACTTTCACACTATGCCCTCTGAATTTGAACTCCCTATTAATCAATATCCCCAAATCCTTGGATTCATCAGTTTCCACTTAAACTTTTCTACATAAACTAGCATCTGTTCTCCTTTGACCATATTGCCAGTCTATTTAAATCATCCTGCAAAATTTCTACATTATCTTCATTGACTATTGCTCCACACAGTTTTGCATCATAAACAAACAACTGAATATTTCGTGTCCCTGGTTCATTCCCTATATCATTAATGTATATATTAAATAGTAATGGCCGAATTACAGATGCTCTGTGCCATGCTTTTAGTTACAGACCTTCCTACTGGAGTCTAGTCTGTTGCTGAGTAAACTACCATCTGGTATGTCTCGTCATCTGTTCTTTTGTCTATCCCCATTTTCTGGGATGAACTTACAATTTATATCGGAATTCCATACAGTATCCTGTGAAAACTGTAATGCTGCAGTTCTGATGAATACTAAGGAGTATAACTGCAAACAAAACTCAGTGTCCTTCTCAGGATTAGATCTGCCTGTGCTGTAATCAGGAAAGACTCAACACAAAACTAATTAAATTGGTAATACAAATTATTAGACCAAGTATATTCCTGGGATAAGTGTGCCATAGACAAATTATGTATTCCTGTCATGCTCTGTTTATTTATTGATCTTCAAAAACTGTACAAAAAATAATTATCCACGATGTTTAATAGATGTTGCATTAATCTCCCACATATCATCTAGATTTCTTTTGAGATACATTCATAATATTACGGATCACTCTAGATTTTACACTAAAAACAACACTGAATATTTTTGCTGCCTTTTGCTCCATCAGAAAAATCTCCACCTTTCTTGCTTCTCCTAAGGACAAGCGTCAACCTTTCAGTTATCCAGACATTTACCTGATTCCTTGCTCTTGTGGGTGATCTTATTTTGGACAAACCGAAAGATATTCTTTTATTCGTCTAGAAGAACATCAGTTTTATATTAAATACCATGAGCCTGAGCAGTCTGTACTTGCAGAGATTGGTTTATTCAGGAGTGGTGTGCTACAGGTTCTGTTTTTGGACCACTACTTTTCAATTTGTTCATTAACGATATAGGAAAGGATCTGAGAGTAAGTGTTCACTTGTTTGCTGATGATGCAAAGTTGGGTAGAGCAATAGTGAGTGCATAGGATGTCAAAATTTTGCAAGATGATTTGGATAGTTTGGAGGACTTGGCTAAGGAAAATGGATGTCAATTTAATATGGTAAAGTGTAAGATTATGCATTTTGGGATGAAAGGATTAGCAGCAGTATATCACATTGGTGGAACCGTACTCCAGAAATTGATGAGGCCAGGGATTTGGGAGTGTTGGTGGATAGGGAGTTGAAGTTTAGGGGGCACATCGCAAAAATGGCTAAATCAGCTCATCAAATCACTTGGTTGCTGAAAAATACTTTAACAAGCAGAGACAAACGAGTTATTGTTCCTCTGTATCGAGCCTTGATAAGACTCCATCTAGACTACTGTGCCCAGATATTGGCACCAGGGTTTCTTCTTGATGGGGAAGAGGTGGAGAGGATCCGGAGACGAGTGACCAAGATGATAGCAGGTCTATGGAATGAACCTTATGATAACAGGTTGAAGATTTGTGGGTTGCAAAAATTGGTTGATAGGCAGAAAAGGGGTGATATGATTGAGACATTCAAAATTACTGAAGGGTTTCTGTAAGATTAATTCAGAAGATATTTTTGAGAATAGGACTGGTGGTGGGAGGACTAGGGGCTATACATGGAAGAATGTGGGCAAGAATATGGTTAGCATTGGTGTTAGAGCTAGGTATTTTACTCGGAGAGTGGTGAATGAGTAGAATAAGCTGCCAGAGTCTGTTGTGGGTGCTATGACTGTGAATGAGTTCAAGGCGAGGTATGATAGATACTGTGTGAATGTCAAATAATTGTTCTTGACATGATGTTAGGGCCTCCTACGATGAGTCTGTCAACTCCTTGGAGTTGCCCGAAATAATAATAATAATAAATATAGATAATAAGAGTAGGGATCTGCCAAGGCGATGTGATATCCTCAAATCTATTTACCAACCAGCACTTTAGAATATATTCTGGAAAAAAAAAAAAAAAAAAAAAATAGACCTAAATGGAGGAATAAGCATAGATGGTGAAAAACTACAAATCCTTATATTTGCCGATGATCTAGTACTAACATCTCAAACCCAAAAGATCTAAAAGAAATGGGTGAAAATAATATACAAATAGCAGTGAGAGAAGCTTAGAAATGACACTAGAAAAAACAAAATGGATTAAAAACATCTACACAAGTGACAGTCAACTATGTTTCTATAGAACAAGTTGACTCTTATAATTACTTAGGATAAACAATAAAAATGAATAACGATTTATCTGAAGAACTAATAAGAAGAAAGAAAGCCGCATGGCTATCAATCTGCAGACTAAAAGACACACTTAATGATCCAAATCTTGACATCTCTGCAAAGCAAAACTATTTAATAGTGACATTCTTCCATCACTCAGATACGGATCAGACACATGGAACACAACAAGAAAAGAAGAAGAGAATCTCAGGATAACTCAGCATGCAATAGAACGTAGGATTTGTAACATCGGCAAAATGGAACATGTTGGAAATATGGAACTAAGGTTAGAGATCAGGCATAAAAGATGTGGTAACTGCACTATATGAAAGCAAGATGAGATGAGCAGGCCACATAGCCAGACTCAGAGATAATAGATGGACATATAGAATACTCAGTTGGCTACCAAGAATAAAGAGAAAACCAGGAAGACCACCTACAAGATGGGAAGACCCCCCCCCCATTAGTGAAATTTATGGGTATAACATGGAAGAGAGATTCTCAAGATCATTGGAGACATCTTTGTGACTTGCACTCATGGAGAAATCCTGAATGAAATACAGGTCCATCAAAGCAAGTGGAGACTTCCAGTCATGTCATTCAAACTATTTGAATTTTAACTTTCAATTCCAACAGTTTGCACCACACAGTTGAAATACAATCATGCAGTCAACCAGATTCTGCCCTAACAGAAGTCATTTGATACATGCCAATAGACATATCATTTTCTTTAGAATTTCTTTTAAATTTTTTACTTTTTGAAAAATTAATTATAGAATAGACCTGCACTTATCTGTGACAATACAGACAAAAAAAAATAAGTGATAAATTTTTTTTTTTTTTTTAAACCCTGCCTTGTGTTCTTTAAAGATCTTTTACATAAACTCAGGAGTATGTGTACCATATGTTGGGAAACACTATCATAGAGGATATGACTTATTTTTGATTTTAAAGAGATATTTAATATATTTGTAATTTATTCTCTTTCATATAACTTTTTGTTTTTAAGGAGCTCACTAAAGGTTGGTTGATTGGTAGAGCCTCTGCTACTAATGGCTCAGTTAAGTAAGTTTGAGCATGGTTAGTAGTTGGAAGGGGACCAATCGTTCGATGCTGTTGGCACACTCTCCCTCGATGAGTCTTTGGACTCTCTGGAGGTGTCAAATAATAATAATAAAATAATTGTTTTAAATTTTTTTTTTTTTTTTTTTTGTTCAGCAGGTGTATGTACATGAATTTCTTTTTTAGGGATATTGGGAAATTGTTGGCTTCTGAGTGCCTTGGCAGTATTAGCAGAACGGCCTGAATTAGTAGAAAGAGTCATGGTTACTAGAGATATATGTCCACAAGGAGCATATCAAGTAAGATTATGTAAAGATGGCTGCTGGACTACTGTCTTAATAGATGATTTATTACCTTGTGATTCCAGAGGTTGTCTTTTATATTCACAGGTAATGTGTACCATGATTTAATTTTTAGAATTAATATTTCAGTGATTGTTTAAATCCAAAAAAATTATCCACATTGCACAATATTTACTAGGTAACATAATAATGCAGTTGACTGACATTATAGCAAACTTGTAGAGACCACTGACACAGTTATTATA
The DNA here is from genome assembly GCF_054136105.1 of Typopeltis vanoorti. NCBI lineage: Eukaryota > Metazoa > Arthropoda > Arachnida > Uropygi > Thelyphonidae > Typopeltis > Typopeltis vanoorti. The sequence continues at coordinate 94,088,565 of NC_143553.1, forward strand.
GTGGATAATTCTCTAAAATGATATCTTTTAGAATATTATTGTACTACTTGTGAGGCATTACTTCAGAACTTTTCAGTGGTTTGTTATAGTGAGTGTTTTTTTTTTTTTTTTTATAAGGATGTTTGCTATAATGAGAAATCTGCTGTATTATACTATTAAGAACTATTAAAAAACAATGTAGAACAGTAGCTTTACCATCACCCTTATTGGCATTTAGCTTATTATGTTTATTGATGCAAAAATATTGGATGTTTCAGATTGATCATATAGCTTTCAGTTTTTTACAGAAAAATAAAACAAGGAGAAAGAGAATGACAAAATGTTTACCATGTGTATTATTGCATTTTGTTGCATAATTGTAGAAGTTAGTGTGCACAGGCTGAAGCTATCTGCATTTTGGAAATAATAAAACCAGAAAATTACATTTACACGTATATATTAGGTTTCTTTCCAGGGAAACCCTGGTCCCTCCTATTTAACTAAATTTGAATATTCCGGGGATTAGATAAATATCCCAGGAAATTCCAGAATTTTAATTTTTTTATATATCTAAAATAAGAGGGCATGCTTCTTTTACTAACTAAATCATCATCATTATTATTACTATCACACCTTCCATGAAGTCATTATGAGAGGTTGATTCAACTGACAAGATAATTATCATATTTGTTGAAAGTTTTTTTCACTTGGTTATACCATCAAGAAATTATAATCTTAATTTTATCCAAGTGTAAGCAAACAATGTTTGTGTGTGATGTATCTTCACGACTGGGATACTTGTATATAAAGGCTAATGATTTCATTTCAGTCACCTTTGTAGCTCATAATGCAATGCATTATGGGACAGGCCACTACCAGTTTCAACCTTTATTGAGGTATCATCAGTGGGAGCAAGACCCAGAAGAGATGCCAAGATTGAAGTAATGTAGAAGTCATATATTAACCATATACAAGTAGCCAAAAGGTGTTATACTTTATTATTAAAATACTCTGGATTAGAGATAGATATACAAGGAGCCCAGTCATGAAGATACTTCAGGTGCAAACATTATTTGTTAACACTTTAATAAAGGATTAAATCAAAAATATAACTAAGTGAAAAAACTTTCAAGATCTATCTCTTATCCAGTCTTTTAATAATAAGGTGCGACACCTTTTGACTGCTTGTATATGGGTAATATATCACTTCTGCATTACTTCAACTTTGGTATCTCTTCTGGGTCTGACCTGGGCTGTATTTATATATTTCCTCAGGTGGGCAGGGTCTGAGGTGCTAGAATACTCTAGAATACCTGTGCATAAGTACATTGCACCCTTCGATTGGAAAAGGCCTGAGTTCGATTCCTGTCGTGACGGGAGGAATCTTGATATGGACTTTTTCAATTAAAGGTAAGTTAGCCAATCTCATACAGAGGTGGCAGGGTTTTTTTCTCCCGGAAACTCTGGTTTTTCATCCTGCATACAGACAAATCGGCCCTTCAGAACACACGCAATTTTCAGACAAAAAATACTTGTGGTGGTTGTGGGCGGTAGATGGTGCTGATGTGGTTGATTGGTAGTAGCGGCTCGGTGGTGGTGGAGATGGAGAGTTGTACAGTGGGTGTCCTCCCACAATGAGTTTTCAGACTCCTTGGAGGTGTCACGAATAATAATAATAATAAGTACAACCCTGGGTCTGGCTCCCAACTGATGAGACCTCAATAAAGATCGAAACTGGTCTTGATAGTGACCGTTCTCCTGATGCATTGCATTATACAGATCTGAAAGGGTGTGTGCTTTGCATTATGGAAAGGATCACCACCCAGACTGGTTTCAACCTTTATTGATTTATCATCAGTGGGAGTGCCTAGTGTAAGCAAACAATGTTTGAGTGAAGTATCTTCACAACTGGGCTACTTGTATATCTATCTCCATTATATATTATATATAATTTTATTATATGTATATATTATAGATATTAAGATATCTATATCTATTTCTGCAAAGCAAGAGCTGCTGCTATTTTGAAACAATAGGAAACAGAATTTCACACGTAAAGAATTTATTTAATTATTGTTGTTATTATCATAGACTGGATCACTTAAGCGTTAAAGCCAAATAACTGAGAGGAGACCTCCACATCATCTTTAAGGACTGCAGAAAGCTGAATGTGGATTCTTACTTAACATCCAGTCCATACCTTCACGTGGTGTGCCCTGTTAGTAGGTATCCACTGGGTACTGAATGTGCAAAGATGGGCTCACAGTTTGAGACTTGACCAACCAAATTGTATTCTGTATTTGCTTAACACACAAATAATATGATTGTGCAAGTTAAACAAGGCAAAGTTAAATAGAAGGGGAGAGGAAAGGTTTCCTCTCCCCTTCTATTTAATTCGCCATATCACCTTAGATTAGCCCTGCTCGTACATTCTTGAATGCAAACACTATCAAGTTCCTTCCTAATGTCTTCATTGTTAATATGATTCTGCCACTGATGTCATCTGTTTAGGCCCATAAGTTATCAAAATTGGTGAAGGTAATCTTCACTCTTTATATCATTTGCTGATGATGTTTTAATTCTAAATAAATCTAGTACAAATTTGCAAGATTCCCTCACTAAATTCAAGAGCTGTTGTAATATATTTGGTATGAAAATCAACAATAAAAAAAGACAAAGAAAATGAAAATGAGCAGAAACATGGAAAACATGAACTTTTTCCAGAATGGAAAACCTATAGAACAAGTAAAACATTTGCCCCGCCTGGCTGGCCGAGTGGTTAGCGTGTCTGCTCTCCAGTCAAACCGCTGCGGGTTCGAATCCTGCCATGGGTAGATGTTTGTGATTGTCTCTGGAAATACTAGTGGTGGCGGCGGTTGGCAGTAGATGATGTTGGTGTAGTTGCAGTCAGTTGGTGGATTGTGAGCGGTGGAAACAGAGCTGTAGAGTAGATGCCCTCCCTCGATGAGTCTTTGGACTCCCTGGAGGTGACAAATAATAATAATAATAATTTCAGCTATTTAGGCAAATTTTTTAGTGAAGATGGCATAAATATGAAAATAGACAACAGAGTTAGCAAAGCTGCCCTGGTAAGAAGTCAGCTGAATAAATTTATATGGAATAACAGAGAAATTAGTCAAAGCACTGAACTAGTTTTATACAAGGCATTGTTCAAACCAGTTTTAACTTGTGGATCTGAGAGCTGAGTTAGAAATAAACACTTGATCAAACACTGGAGACCACACGTATGAGTTTGAGAAAGATCACGGAACTGAACAGGTGGCATAAATGGCAGTATCATATTAAAAAAGGAGGTTATTAGGAAGGAACTTGCTATTGTTAGCATTCAGGAAAGTGTGAGCAGAGGTTATTTCACATGGTATGGTCACTTAAATCCACATATGGAGTGCTTAAGGGTCAGAGCTGTATAACTGAGAAGAGACCTCCACATAGCCTTTAAAGGAATGCTGAGAACCGACCAGGGCTTCTGACCTAATGTCCAACGTTAACTTTCTCATGGTGCACCCTGTTAGGTATCTACCTGGATACTGAACGGATGAGAATGGGCTGGCAATTTGGGAATTAACCAACCAAATTATATTCTTATTGGCTTAAACCAAAATTTCAAATGATGGTATAACATGACAGAATTTCATGCCAGCTGGGCATCACTCAGTTAAGCAAGGCCCCGTTTTTTTGCCAGGGAACCAGGGCAAACAGTGAAAGGTCAGCTACTGGAACAAATCCTAAAACCTAATCTAACTCAACATCACCAGAGTTCAAGATCGGCACTATCAACATAAGAATCCTGAATGACAAAGAAATGGAGCTAGCTGAGGAATTGGATAAGTACCAGATCGACATAATAGGGATGACTGAAATAAAAAAGGCTAAAACTATGAGCAATAAATACAAAATATTATATTCAGGCAATGACAATCTAGGAAAAGGATTAGCCATAGTATTCAACACTCAATATGAGGTTAATCTTCTTGATTGGCAGGTAGTCTCAAGTAGAGGGATGTGGGCAAATATCAGAATGGGGAACTGGACAATGAGATGTATTTGTGCTATGGTCCCACAAAAGGTTCTACTAAGGTAGAAGTGGAGGAATTTTTTGAGGCTTTAGAGAAAGCAACTAACACAATGAAAAAGGAAAAGTTGGTCCTTGTTGGGGATCTAAATAGCAGAATAGGAAATGATTGTCAGACATACAAAAATTTGAAGAAAAGAGCAAAGCTAATAATAATGACAAATACCTGTTGGATTTAGTTTCAGGATATAAACTGGTTATTACTAATACAATGTTCAACATAAAATGTGCACAAATTCACATGGAGAGAAGAGGCAAGGAATAAGAAAAGTTTCATGGACTATGTTATTGTTGATAGTGATGTTTTCGCCCTGGTGTAAGACACCAGAGTGTGTAGAGGATTTGAAATTGGAAGTGATCACCATTTAGTCTTGAGCAGGATAAAATTGAATTTCATATTGAAAAAAATAACATGTAAGAAAGTTTTAAAGTGAATAAAAGTTGAGCAGCTCTCAGATGTGAACTGTAGACTAAAATACACAAATATTATTCAAGAAAAAGTGAAAGAATTTGAGAACAGGAACCAAACCTTGGAGATTCATTGGCAGGTCCTGAAGAAAACACTGATTGATTCAACCAGAGAGGCATGTAGTGAGGTTGTCTGCAAGGATAGAAAAATTAGAACTCCATGGTGGAGTTCTGGAAGACACAGGAAGTTAAGGAGGCAGTGAAGGAAATGAAGAAAGCATATCAAAAGTTACTGGCAAATAAGTTAGCTTGTGCTCTTAGAGAATTAGGGAATACAGAGACAAATGTAAGAAAGCTAAACACTGTGTAAAACTGGCTAAACAAAAGTCATGGGAGGACTTTGGTAAGAACATAGAATATAAATATCAAGAAGGTGGCAAGATATTCTGGAGGTTGTTGAGGAAGTTCAGAATATGGAGGAAAGAGTGCTGTAAAAGGAATTAGAGATGATAAAAGTGACATGTAAACTGGTGAAAAAGATATCTTTGATGTATAGAGTAATTAATTTAAAAAATTGCTAAATGAAACAAACAGTGATGACAGCACAGCAGTAAAAAACATTCAACAGACAGCAATCAGGAATACATATCCATACTTGAAGTAGAAAAAGCCATCTAAAGCCTGAAATGTGGAAAGGCTTTGGGAGTAGATAATATTTGATCAAAAATGCTTAAGTATGGTGGTATTAAAATCTTACAGTGGCTGCACTGCATAATTCAGAAGGCCTGGACAGAGGGACGAATTCCCGATGATTGGAGTAGAGCTCTCAGTTTTATTCCTTTTTTATATATGGGTACTATGAATGTGAGAATTGCAGAGGTATTTCATTACTGAATGTTCCTGATAAGATATATGCAAGTATACTTGAGAAACAGTTGAGAAGGAAAGTGGAAGAGAAGTTTGGTGAAGAACATGCTTGATTCATTCCAAATAGAGGCTGTCAGAATCAGCTTTTCACTTTACAGCAGATAGTTGAGAAATCATGGGAATATAACAAAGATCTGTATTTAAGTTTTGTAGATCTGGAAAAGGCATATGACAAGGTGCCAAGAGAGAAGCGATTTGAAACGCTTCAGTTATATGGGGTTAATGAGGCATTATAGCAAGCAATACTTAGTCTTTATTTGAGTTGTAAGTCTGCAGTTAGAATTGAAGGAAGTACAGGAAGATGGTTTAATGTTAAATCTGGTGTCAGACAAGGATGTCTGATTATCCCCTCTGTTATTATTATATATATGGATCACATTATGAAGGAAAGTAGTATTAAACCTGGTATCAAAATTGAAGATGTTAATGTCAGCTCTTTGCTTTATGCAGATGATGTTATACTTCTAAATAAATCTGCTACGAGTCTGTAAGATTCCCTGACTAATTGAATTGAAATTGAATAACTGTTGTAATAGATATGGTATGAAGGTCAGCATTAAAATGACAAAGACAATGCAAATAGGCATAAACATTGAAAATATCAACTGCATTGTGAATGGAGAACCTATAGGACAATTAAAACATTTCAGCTAGTTAGGCACAATTTTTAGTGAAGATGGTAAATTAAATAAAAATAGAAAACAGAATCAGCAAAGCTGGTATGGTAGGAAGTCAACTGAATAAATTTATATGGAATAAGAGAGAAATTAGTCGGAACACTAAATTAGTTGAACAAGACAGTGTTGAAACCAGTTTTAACTTATGGATCTGAGAGCTGGATTAGAAGTAAAACACTTGAACAAAGACTAGAGACTGCAGATATGAGAGTCCAGAGAAAGATTAGTAGCACGAACAGATGTCATCAATGGCAACATCATATTAAAAATGAGGATATTGTTCTGCTAATGCAATCCTGGATGCTTGACAATGTCAGCATCCAGGATTAGCAGAGCTAATCTCAGGTGATATGGTCACTTAAACAGAATGGGAGAGGAAAGATTAGCAAAACAAGTGTTCTCTCTTAGGTTGGCAGGAAAAAGGCTCAGAGGAAGACCAAGGTGCAGGTGGATTGATACAGTAACAAATACCTTATTAGACAGAAATATAAGACCGAATAATATTGGAGTCTTGACAGGTAACAGACTGACTTGGAGGAAAATTGTAACTAAGAAGTTAGTAATGATGTAAATTTTTCATGTAGTACTATCATATCCTGTACACCACTTGAGGGCATATATCAGGAATTTGATGGTGATGATGATGATTGTCACTTCAACAGAATGTGAGGAAAGATTAGCAAAACATATTTTCTTTGCCAGGTTGGCAGGGGAAAAAAAATAGACCCAGAGGAAGACCAAGATGTAGTCAGATTGATGCAGTAAGAAAGTGCCTTAGAAGAGAAAAGATATAAGATCTGCTATTGGTTGAGTCTTGACAGATAACAAATTAGTGTGGAGGGAAACTGTCGAACAGAAATTAGTAATGATGTAACAACATGAAAATTATGGAAACAACTACCATATTGGATTAAAACTTTAGTTTAATATAAACCAGAATTTAAACTAAAGTTTACTCTAACACAGTAGTTGTTTCCACAGTTTGCATGATGTATTCTGATCATAGTGTAAGCATGAATGAAAGGAAAGTAATGATTTTCATGTATTTTCATATTCTGTATACCCATCCCCTCCCTGAGGGTACATATCAGAAATTTTGTGATGATGAATCTGCAGTAATATGTATAATAATACGAATAATAAAATAACATTCATTAGAAAAAAAAATTTATTCTTTTATCTTAAATTATTTAAAAAGTCATGAAAATTATTCTTTTTTTTTTTTCTTCTTCTTTCTTCCATCATCTATGCGGATGAGACTGAATGAACTCTTTCCACTTCTGTCTGTCCCTGGAGCGTCTGAACAATTCTGTCCAAATTGGTATCACTTGTTGTGATTTGGTTTTCAGATCCTTTTCTATCCGTCTTATTCAGGGCCGCCCTTTGGATCTTTTACCCTCCATCGTTGTATGCAAAGCTTTAGATGGTAATCTTTCTGTTCCCATCTGGTCATGTGGCCAAACTTATGTCTTAATTTCTTAGTCTATTCAGCAGAGATACTCCAAGTAATCTTCTTAGCCAACCCATTTCAGTAGTTAATAATTTTTTCTCTTCAGTTTGTTTGAGATTCCAGCATTCACTTCCATGGAGAAGTATTGGGAGGACCATTGTCTCATAGATTCTCACTTTTGTTACTCGTTTGATGTCTCTTGACTTCCATATTTAATTTAGTCATCCAAAAGTTTGGGATGCTTGTTCATCTGTTTATGTCTTTTGTAATTTCACTGTTGTACTCAATTACTCCTCCAAGTTTCTACCTGCTCTAGATTCTTACTATCAATTGCAATTTTCAGGTAGGTGTTTCTTTTTCCTATTTGCGTAATTTTTTTATCTATATTTAGGTTTAATCCAAATTTTATGCATTCTTCCTTTATTTTATCTGAAGTTCGTTGTAGATCTTCTTCCATGCTTCCATGCTTTGTCTTAAGAAATTCACTTTTTTAAAATGAAACAAAAAAAAACAATCCATACTTTATTACTAAGATAAATTTTCATCATGGTTATAAATAAATCTCCTGCAGAAGAGACTTTAATTCAAAACAGAAGTTGGTGGAATGATTTTTATTTTATTATATGGAAGGTGGGGGAGCGGATAAAGGGCATCGATGGAAGTTAAGTTTTCATGTAGTCACAGAGCATTGCATGAGTTGAACAGTTTGACCATTGAAGTAGTGAGTACATCTAATATGAATGAGTTGAAAAAGAATGTATGACAGCTGGTGATTCCTTGACTCTGCAGGTCTCTGATAATCATCATCATCATCAATTTTCTGATATGTACCCTGAGAGGATGTTCAGACTATTATGACAGCACTACACGATTAAATTGTTAATAATCTGCTGTCAACAGTTTCCTCCAAATTAGTCTATTACTTATCAGCACCCCAATATTGTTGTATCTAACATTTCGTTCTTCTAGGGCAGTTCTGACTGAATTGATTCTAGACCTTGGTCTTCTTCTGAATCTTTTCCTTTCCATCTTGGAATGAAACACCTGTTTTGCTAACCTTTCCTTCCCCTGTTATTTAACTTACCACACCATCTTAGATTAACCCATTCATACATCCTTGAATGCAAATAATGTCAAGTTCCTTCCTAATGTCTTCATTGATTCTGATATTGATGTCCTTTGTTTAGGTCCCTAATTTTTCTAATAGCTCTGATATCTGTGGTCTCTAATCTTTGTTCAAGTGCTTTATTTCTCTCCCAATTCTCAGATCCATAACTAAAAACTGGTTTGAACACTCTCTTCTGCTAGTTTTGTGTTTTGGCTAATCTCTCTCTTATTCCATTTAAATTTATTGAACTGGCTTTATGCTATACTACAAGCTATGCTTATTTTGTTTTCTATTTCCATATTTCACTTGCCATCTTCACTAAAAACTGTGCCTAAATAGCTAAAATATTTTATTTCTTCTAACATCTCCAATCAGAAAGCAGATGAAGCTTTTTTTGTTCCTGCTTATTTTTATAGTTTTGGTGTTTCTCCTGCTGATTTGCATGCCAGTTTTGTTACAGTTGGTATTCAATTTAGTTGGAGAATCCTAGATACTTGCACTGGATGTGTTTTGGAGTACATCATCTGCATAAAGCAAACAGCTAAATTTGATATCTCTGATTCTAAAATCAGATTTAGTGCCACTTTCTTTCATAATATGATCCATATAGATGATGATTAAGAATGGAGATAATGTGCATCATTGTCTTACATTTGATTTCACATCAAATCATCTTTTTGTGTGTGGAGCCTCCATAGCTCAGTCAGTATAGATGCCTTTGGCCAGAAAGACCTGAGTTCTATTTCCATCCATGATGTGATGAACCTTTATTAGGTGTTTTCGACTAAAGGTGAGTCAGCCGGTCTGATACAAAGGTGGAGGTTTTTTTTCTCCTGGAAACTTGGGTTTTTCATACCTCAAAACAGGCAAACCAGTCCCATGAACATACACATCTACAGAGATAAAATACTTTGGGCAAGGAAGGCAACAGGAAACCACCTTGTACCATAAATATTCCCTAGTCAAGTAGCATATCTCTACCCTTTCAACCATAAGGTTGACAGAGAAAGACAACAATAGCATCTTCCTGTATTACCTTCAGTTCTGACTGCTGACTTGCAACTTAAATATAGACTGTGTATTGCCCTGTTTAATCTTCCATTTACTTCATCTAATTGTAATATTTTGAAAAGCTTTTCTCTGGGCAATTTGTCCTATGCCTTTTCAGTGAAAACATGATCTTGACGACCGTTATTTCACCTCAATCCAGCTTGTTCGTCTCCCAGTTTCTCTTCCACAATTTTTCTCAGCTTCTTTTTAAGTTTACATAAATCTCACCTAAAACATTTACTACAGAAATTCCTCTGTAATACTTACATTCAACTTTTTTTATAAATGGGAACTATGAGAGCTCTACTACAATCATCTGGAATTTGACCTTTGACCAAGCCCTCTGAATTAGAGTTCCAGCTACATTTCCACATTTCAGATTTTCATGGCTTTTTGTATTTCAAGTATGGATATTTATTCCTGATTGCATTCTTGTTGAGTATTTTCTTCCACCACTACTTGTTTCATTTAGCAATCTTTTAAAGTAATTTCTCTATACATCAAGAATACCTTTATCCCCAGTTTTCATGTCGCCTCTGATTCCTTTTACAGTAATTTTTATCTTTTCAAGAGCCTCCAGAATATTTTGCCACCTTCCTGATATTTATTATCCAGGTTCTTTCCAAAGCCTTCCCATGAATTTTGTTTAGCTAGTTTTAAACCATGCTTTTCTCATCATCATCATCGAATTCCTGCCATGTACAGGATATGATAGTACAAAATGAATAATTTACATCATTATTAACTTCCTACCTACAATTTTCCACCAAATCAGTCTGTTACTTGTCAAGACTCCAACATTATCAGATCTTATATTTCTATTGTCAAAGGCACTTTTTACCATATCAATCCACCTATATCTTGGTCTTCCTCTGGGTCTTTTTCCTGCCAACCTGGCAGAGAATACTTGTTTTGCTAATCTTTCCTTGTCCATTCTGTTTAACCATATCACCTGAGATTAGCTCTGCTAACACATTCCTGGATGCTGACAATGTCAAGTTCTTTCCTAATATCATCATTTTAAATATGATATTGCCATTGATGCCATCTGTTTGTGCCCCTAATCTTTCTCAGGACTCTCATATCTGCAGTCTCTAGTCTTTGGTCAAGTGTTTTACTTCTGACCCAGCTCTCAGGTCCATAAGTTAAAACTGGTTTGAACACTGTCTTGTATACAACTAATTTAGTGTTCCGACTAATTTCTCTCTTATTCCATATGAATTTATTCAGTTGACTTCCTACCATACCAGCTTTGTTGATTCTGTTGTCTATTTCCATATTTAATTTACCATCTTCACTAAAAACCGTGCCTAAGTAGCTGAAATGTTTTACTTCTTCCACAGGTTCTCCATTCACAATGCAGTTGACATTCTCAGTGATTCTGCTTATTTTCATTGCCTTTGTTTTGTTATTGCTGACCTTCATACCTTATCTATCAAAACATTTACTCAACTTAGTCAGGGAATCCTTCAGACCTGTAGCGGATTTATTTAGAAGTATAACATCATCAGCATAAAGAGAGGGCTGACATTAATATCTCCAATCTTGATATCAGTTTTAATACCACTTTCCTGTATAATGTGATCCATATAGATAATGAATAACAGAGGGGATAATGTACATCCTTGTCTGACACCAGATTTAACATTATACCATCATCCTGTACTTCAATTCTAACTGCTGACTTACAACTCAAATAAAGACTAAGTATTGCTTGATATAATGCCTCATTGACACCATATAACTGTAGCATTTTGAATAGCTTCTCTCATGGCACCTTGTCATATGCCTTTTCCAGATCTACAAAACTTAAATACAGAACTTTGTTATATTCCCATGATTTCTCCACTATTTGTCATAAAGTAAAGATCTGATCCTGACAGCCTCTATTTGGCCTGAATCCGGCTTGTTCTTCACCAAGCTTTTCTTCCACAATTCTTCTCAACCGTTTCTCAAGTATACTTGCATAAATCTTACCAGGAACACTACAGTAGTGAAATTCTTACATTCAGTTTTATTTCCCTTTTTATATATGGGTACTATGAGTGCTCTACTCATCGGGAATTCGTCCCTCTGTTTAGGCCTTCTGAACTATGCAGTGCAGCCACTGTAAGAATTTTATACCTTCCTATTTGAGCATTTCTGGTCGATCATCTACTCCTGCTACCTTTCCTCATTTCAAGCCTTTGACGGCTTTTTCTACTTCAGGTATGGATATGTGTTTCTGACTGTATCCCTGTTGAGTGTTTTTTACCACAGTGCTATCACTGCTTGTTTCATTTAGCAATTTTTCGAAGTAATTACTCCATACTTCAAGGATATCTTTTTCTCCAGTTTTCATGTCACCTTTATCATGTCTAATTCCTTTTACAACATTCTTTCCTCCTTTCCTACTCTTTCCTTCTGTGCTTTTCTTTCTTACATTTTTCTCTTTATACTCTAAGAGCAGAAATCAGTGGCTGCTCATGGCTTGAAATCGTGGGGGTGCTGCAACTTTCAAAATATACATACAGACTGTAAGTACACTGTATACGTGTTTGGATAAAATATCAAAATTACAGTAAAAATTTTTTTAAAAAAATTAAACATGAAAAAATATTGTTTATTATCTATAAAATTATACGGTTTAGTATAATTCAAAATTACTTAAAAATTACTATAACAAATGTTATGTCTTTAATTGTAATGTCCAAATATTTAAAGAGACGAGGTAAACATGATAAGCACTACGAACTCTCTACTACTGGCACAAACTGCATATAAACAACAATGGAACCGCATGACGGACAGTACTGCACTACCTTAATAGCTCACATCTCACTACGACATGCATATGCTTGCGCATGTAGCAATATGACACTGGAAAACACAGTGTTGTTAGCATCCTTCACCCTCCTAAGTCCTACAAGATGGATTTTTATTATTTTTTTTTACAAAATAAGAGAATTGTATTTGATTGTTGATGATAAAATTAAATATTACAAGCAAATATAAATAAATTATTAAATATACTTATAAATCGAGAAAAATGATATTTATATATTTAATTTTTTTTTAATTATAATTATATATTTTAATTATATAATTTTAACTTTAATTATATATTAAAGATATATTTATAAATCGAGAAAAAACAGGAGGACTGAACATATAGAAACACATCTTTTCCTTGACTGCCTGTTTTAGCTTCCTGAGTTCCCCAGGGAGTTCTGATTTTTCTTGCACACAACCTCACCACATGCTTCTCTTGTTGAATTAATCACTGTTTTCTTCTGGGTTTGCCACTGAATCTCTAAAACTTGTTCGTGTTTTTAAACTCTTTCATTTTTTCTTGATTGATGTTTGTGTATTTTAGTCTACAAGAAGGGAAATATTAGTTTAGTTAACCTCTGAAAGCTGTTCAATTTTGATTTGTTTTAAAGCTTTCCTACACACTTTTCTTTTGAAATTCCATTTTACCTGCTGAAATTTAAATAATGATTGCTTCTGGTCGGAAAACACTGGTATGAACAATAACATAGTCTACAAGACTTTTCTTATTTCTTGCATCCTCTCTTCAAGCGAATTTTTGCACAATTTTATGTTAGAATGTCATGGTAGTAATAACTAGTCCTCCTGAACAGAAATCCATCAAGCACTTACATTTTTATTAGCTTTGCTCTTTTCTCCAAATTTTCCCAAAACATTTTTATATCTTGTAATCAATTCCTAATCTGCTGTTTAGATCTCTGACATGGACGAAACTTTCCTTTTTAATTGTGTCAGCTGCCTTTTCAAATGCCTCAAAATATTCCTCCTTTTCTTCCTTAGTGGAACCTACTGTGGGACCATAGGCACAAATAAGTCTCATTATCCAGTTCTCTATTCTGATATTTGTCCCGATCACGCTACTTGATATTGAATACTATAGTCGCTCATTATTTTCCCAATTGTTATTGCTGAGCATAACATTTTGTATTTGTTGCTTAGAATGATCTCACCATTTTTTGTCTTCTTTGCTTCAATCACACCTATTATGTCAATCTGGTTCTTATCCAGTTCTGCTACTTCCATTTCTTTTCCATTGATACTTTTTATGTTAATAGTACTAATCTTGAATTCTGCTGAGTTGGGTTTAGTTCCAAGATTTGTTCCAGTAGCTGACTTTAGACTATTCACACTGGTTACCTGATGAAAACAATGTAGACCTTGTTTAACTGAGCAGTTCCCCAGCCATTGTGAATTCTCTCATGGGGCACTATCATTTTACATTATGGTTTAAGCCAATAAGAATGCAATTTGTTCGGCTAAATCCCAAATTGCCAGCGCATCCTCATTCTTTTATTATCCAGGTAGATACCTAACATGGTGCTCCATAAGATGATGAGAATTAGGATAAAATTTATTGAGATAAAAGATGAAAATTATTTTTTTGAATGAAGTTACTTTTTTTGTTTCTGATTTGTAAACACACTTAATTATAATCAAAGACTGATATTTTACTTGTTATATGTCCTTTGCTGATGAATTTCATGGTAAAAGTAATATTTAATAAATAGTTGGCAGTGATAGTGAATAGAGTCCAAGTATTACATTTGTAAATGGTATGTGGCATAAATAATTCTGCTATTTCTAAAAAGGTATTATATCATCAAACAATTAAATTAAAAAAAAATGCATTCTCTTAATATACCATTTTGCTGAATTTCCTGGAAACCTTGGGAATTAACTTATTTTTCCCATTACGAAGAAAGCTGCATAGAGAGAAACTCTAGTACATCCATACATTAATGGGATTTAGCAAAAACATTCTGTATTTTTATTTAATTAACATTGCAAACTATTTCACCGCATAAATTTATTTTTTAATTAATTGACTGGTTTCAAAAACTGTGTTTTGATGTCAAGAAAACTATAGGTAGAACAAACCATAGTTACATTTTACATACAGGGGTCTAGCATCTGTGTGACCACAGATGTTAGATCCCTGGCTGGCAGATTGCCAAAAAGAGTCAGTCCATGTTGAAGGGGAGAAAGGAATAAGGCGATGTATGAATTTGTCACCAAATGCAGTGAATAGTTAGAGGCATAAATTAAAAATGCCAAGAAATTATATTCTTGTTTAATCCTTTATCCAAGAGTAAGCAAATAAAGTTTGCATGTGAAATATCTTCACAGTTAGGCTACTTGTATATAGAAGGCTAATGACTTCATATTAATTGCTTTATTAAATCACTTAAGGAATTGACAACGTAGATAAGAATATAAATTAAATTACACTTTAATAAATATTTCTGATATTTCGGCAATGTCACGTTGCCATCTTCAAAAGGAACTTACAAAATAGGCACGTGCATGTAGTCACTACAACACACTAACTGAGAATGAGATGATGAAGCTGTTGTTCTCCTAAAAGTCCTGATGGTGTCCCCCTAGCAGGCTAAGTAGGTGTTCTTGGCTGTTGGGCTGAAGGTCTGCTGATGTAAGCCTCCCAAATTTTGGGCAGTCTCATACAGCCAAATTTCCAATCTTGTTTTCAAGATAATTTTCAATGCATATCTTCTTCTTCTAAGCCCTTTTTATAATCATTTGTGATTATAGTCCATTTGTGTTTCTATCTTTCTCTGTTGAAGGCTTCCCTATGCCAGCATTATCCAGACATCTCTGTTAGGTTGTCCTTCTATTTTCTCTCCATGTCTTGTGGTGTGATGTTTAGTATGGCTCTCTCTCCATTCTGTTCTCACTTTTTCTCATTCTGTCCAGTATTTGTTTAATTGTTGGCCATGTCTCTGATCATAGGTCATAACTGAGATGATACACTGGTTGAAAAGTTTGTTTCTATTTTCTAGTTTTATTCAAATGCATTATTATTATTATTATTATTAAGAGAGACCTCCAATGAGTCAGAGACTCATCGAGGAAGGCCACATACTACATACACCAGCTATCATACTTATTCTTGAATTCATTCGCACTGATTGCACTCACAACATCCAATGACAATCCATTCCAATCACGCACCACCCTATGAGAGAAAAATCTAGTCCTCACCCCCATTCTTAGTGGCCTTCATTCTCAGCTTCCAAGGATGCCCTTTCGTCCTTTTCCCACCCTCCATAAATTGAAAATTTTCATCAATTGAAATCCTGTGTGACCCTTTCAGAAGTTTGTAAGTCTAATCATATCTCCTCTATTTCTTCTGTTTGCTAGTGTCTGCAGTCTCATAATCAGTATTCCACAATCCTGTCACATGCATTTTTAACACTCTCCTTTGAACTCTCTCCAGTATATCAGAATCACAACGGAAACTAGGAGACCAGACCTGCACACAATAGTCCAAGTCAGGTCTTATCAAGGCCTTGTAAAAGAGGCAAAATAACATCCTCATCTTTACATGAAGATTCAGCATTACAATTATCTTTTGAGTTATTATATTTGCAATCTTTGTCAAATGACCCCTGAACTTCAACTTCCAATCTATTAACATCCCAAGATCCCTAGCCTCATTAGTTTCTTCTAGCCTAATCCCAACAAATATAATACGACATTGGATAGCTAATCACGCTGAAGTTAATGACTTTACATTTACTGACAGTGAACTGACACCCAATTTCCCATACCCACAATTCCAGCCTATTCAAATCATTCTGCAAGTACTGTAGAATGATTTGGAGTAATCAGCAGCATTCCTGATTACCCTACCTATTTTTGCATCATCAGCAAATAGCTGTATGTCGCCTGTCAAATCCTTCCCAATATCATTAATGCACAGATTGAATAACAGTGGACCAAGCAATGATTCTTGTGGCACCACTAGTTACTTTAAATATTGCAGATTCATATCCCTGTATAACACTTTTTGATATCTGTCAGTCAGTCATCCTCTTATCCATGCCAATATTCTATAACCTAGACCCATTTTCTCCATTTATGCAGCAATCTGCCATTCTGTATTCTGTCAAAAGCCTTAGCAAAATCCAAAAGTATCATGGTGTATCCATTCCCCTTGTCTAGTTCATTGGTAACATTGTTATAGAATGTAAGTAAGTTGCTAAAACATAACCTTCCCTTAATAAGCCCATATTGTTCATTGCAAAGTACGATTCACTGTCAACCCATTTCTGAATGCGAGCCCTAACCAGTTTTTTCAAAATCTTCACCGCCACTCCTGAGATACTAATCGGTCGTTACTTGGATATATCAGTCTTTGCACCACCCTTGTGCAGTGGAATTACCATACATTCCTTCCATTCTTGTGGAATATTTCCTGTTCTGAGACTCATATTAAACATCCTGGTCAAAGGAATGGCCAGTTCGGCTGAACACTTTTTTTTATCACATGTGCTGATATCTCATCAGTCCTTATTGCTGAATTCTTATTCAATTTGTGCAACAGCTCTAATACCTTGTCCTCATACACCTGCATCTAGTGAAGAGGTAACAGCGAGCTCAATGTTGTGTACACCAGGTTGATAGCTTTTAACAAAATGGGCACTCATTAACTGAACACCCTCTTCTGCATCTGTAACCCTCACACCATCAGGATTTAGAAGAGTTATTCTTTCATATTCACTCTTTCTTTTACTTGCAGCATATCGATAGAATTCTTGTGGGTTGTCTTTAGCACACAGAGCCAGTTTCTTTTCATACTCAGACTTTGCTTTCAGTACAACAGTTGTGACTATTCTAGCCTGCTGCTTATAACGTTCATAACGGACGTCATCCTTATGTGCACAGTATTCGTTCTACATCGTCCTTTTCTTACAAATCTCTTGCTTATTAAGATTACACATGCATTTGACTCCTGCTCTATTCATTCTTCAAATTCTCGGGACACATTTTGCTATCGCATCATTCAAGTGTTGTTTAAATGCTTCCCATCCACTCTTGATATTCTTTCCAGCAATTGATCCCATTCCACTGAACTCAGTATACTCCTCAGTTGGTCATAATTTCCTGCTTTGTAGTTCAGTATGTAACCTTTTGTTGTAAAAGATGTAAAGAAAAACTGACTAAGTTTTTCTTTACATCTTTAACTGAAACGCACTCTGACACTATAATCAAATCTAACACTCTTTGTCCTCGAGTTCCTTCTGTCACATGCTGTCACAACCTCAAACCAACAAAATTATAAAAAAGGCAATGTTTGTTACTGGCTTCTGGATTTCAAACCAGCATTTTCAGAGCACATTACATGTTACAGTTGATATGCGACTATGAATAAGTAAAGCAGTTCAAATTATAACTGACAAAAGATCTAAGATCCCAATTTGGTGGCCCTTTAATGTTGTAAAAAAAAAAGTATTATAGTTACATAGGAGTTGATCTTTAAATAACAGTCTCCCAAATTTTATTAGATTAATGCAACCGTACTTGTTCAGGTTAAGAGAATGCTTCATAGCCATGGCTGACTAAAAATAATATTTCTGACCTTTAACAACTTCTTGCTGTAAGTTGTTTGCACCCCTTACTGGCAACTCCTCTACTTTTATAAAAAAAATTCTGCCCATTTCAAATCACTAGTTAAAAATTACATCCTTAAAAATACAGATATAATGGTCAGTTTCAATGTCACATCTTTATTTACTAATATACCACTAATAGACACTCTTGAATTAATAAGTCTAATCCCCCCCCCCCTCGATATCTTTGAATTCTTCAAAATTACTATGCATGCAGGTCAGTTTACATGCCAAGGAAAAAATCTACAAACAGACTAATGGTATAGTATGCCCACCGTTTGTAGGTCTCTGCTTGGCATTTTGCCAAGAATAGTCAATTCATGCTGAAGGGAAAGAAAGAAATGAAGGATGTATGAATTGGTCGCCAACATGCGAAATCACATGCTTTCTTGTCTGTCGCTGTACTAGTAGTAGCTTGATTTTTTGTTGTCACTTTTTTTGCATTATTTTTTTATTGTTAGATCCTGAATGGAAAATATTCTAAGAAGTTGTTCATTCAGAATCTAACATGAAAATTTTAACTAATTTAAGATAATACCTGCACACCAGCAGAAAGTAAGAAAGACCTTGTTTGTTGTATATGAGAATGTGCATTAATATGTGTAATGTATTAGAAAATTTTGTTGTCAAACAGAAGTCTAAATTAGAGATTTATGTCAAATTAGTGATTCCATGAAAAAGAAATATTAGCTTAAATTTGTGTCCTATTAAGCTATCTAAAATAATGTAAGTCGCCAGACAGGTAATGAGTAACAGTTCAAAGGTCGCATCTGAAATGCACGTATCGATCGTAACGCCAGAGGCTACAGCATACGAGGAAAGTGACATACGTGCACTTTCCATGAAGACAGCACCTAACAGCAAAAGGGAGAGTAAAGGATCATCTTAAGGACGTTAAAAGTAAAAGGTCGTGCGAAAAAAGGATACAGCAAAAAGAGGGCACTAGAACACAGAATATAAGGCAATGCATGCCATTTGCAAGGCTTTTTGTTCTGGATTTTCATATCGAGGATTCTTGACTGGTGGTCGGAGAAAAGACAAACCAGGGTTCTATGATGTCGGACAGCAGGCCTTTTCCTGATTATGCTGAAGAAGATTCCGCTCGGAGCTGTATGCAAATCATCAGCCTATGCAGAATTGTGCCAGTTGCTGGATGTCCCATCGGAAAGGAGCGGAGATAGCCCTCAGTCACAGCAGAAACTAGTTCGCGTCCGGCAGCAGTAGAAAGGACAATGTAGCCAAAAGACTAGGCGCTGAAATAGCCAATCAAAGGATGACCAGAACAACACGTGGTAGTTAATAGCCCTTCAGAACTGGGTATTGTAGCCCTAATAGAACTGGGTAATGTAGAGATCTTTGTTATATGTTACGGAAGTGATAGAAGATAGAAATTTGTGTTTGATTAAGTAATGTGGACAATTCTTTAGAGAACTTTGATAAAATTTTGTATTTTGAAACAGCTAATTCTGTTGGACAAGGAATTGTCAGGAATGAATCTCTAATTGAATGTGACTGAAATGATAAATGTATTTTGTTTAGTAGATAACCTTAACTAAGAAAGCAACAAGTTGAGTAATATGTACTTTATGAATAGGATGCATGAGAGGATCTTAATTTAGTGTGATATTTTCAATGCTTTCCATTGTTTTTGTATGATTAACATTTTGATCTGTCTAGGTGAATTTGATTAATTTAGAATTGTTTAACTATCTTAGCATGAGATTTAACTTAGCAAGAGATTTAGAAGTTTTAGTATTTTGATTCAGTTTAGTTGTACTCGTCTTTTAGTTCCAATAAACATGTTGTATTACATATGCCTGAGCCATGCCTGAATTCAAGATATCAATTTACCACTTATGAAATTAGAACCTTAGCGGGAGAAATTTTAGATATATATAATCTAACAGATAAGCTTAGGTGTTGATGGTTATTCATGACTAATTTTTCACGGTATTAACAACACCACAAACACTTTTAACAACAAAGATGTTTTATTAACGCTTATATTTCGCTGATTTTCAACTCAGCATCATCAGAGCACAACACACATGTAAACGTGACAGTGAGTGAGTGAAACAATATAATTGCAAAGGACAAAAGATCTAAAGTTCTATTTTTTGGCACCCTCTAACGAAAAAAAAAAAAAAAAAAAAAAAAAAAAAAAAAAAACAGCAGTTATCCAGGAGTTTTTCTTAGGATAACCGTCTCCCAAATTTTTGGCAAATTAATGCAACCATATTTGTTACGGTTGGGAGAATTCTTCAAAGCCATTGCTGACTCAAAAAATAATCTTTCAGATCTATAACGACTCCTAAATAGCACATTCGTTTTCCTCCATCTAATCCTGTGTGAAGGAGTGTCCAAAGCATGGTCTGCCAGTCCCGACTTGCCATAGTAATAGTAGCGAATGTATCTTTCTTTCATGTTCTTCCAGGCGGATGTTCACTGATCTTCCTGTTTGCCCATAATAGGCCAAATCACAGTCACACGGAACTTCATACACTCCTGGGTGTGCTAAAGGGCGAAGTTTATCCTTAGGCGAGCGGATCCGAGTTGCCAGCTTGACACGAGGTTTGAAAGTGGTGCGAAGGCCATGTTTCAACAATACTTTGGCTGTCTTTTCCAATGTACCTCTGATATAGGGAATAGAAATAGTCATGTTGTATTCTTGTGTATTAGGGGAGGGCAGAGTAATGGGCCTATGTAGTATTTTATCTATTTTGTAGGGATTGTAGCCATTGGCTAAGAACGTATGGCGCAGGTATTGGAGTTCAGTGGTCAGAGCTGTATCGTTAGAACAAATGGCTCTGGCTCTGTGTGTAAGTGTTTTTAAAATGCCGTACTGTTGGACTGGATGATGATGTGATTGTTTATGTAGGTATCTTCCTGTGTGTGTAGGCTTTCTGTAAATAGAAAAAGATAGTGAACCATCTGAAAGGCGGGTGACTAATGTGTCAAGAAATGGTAAACAGTTATTTGATTCTTTTTCTACTGTGAAGAGTGAATTTTGGGGTGTTGGCTGTTTAGGTAGGTGACAAAAGCATCCAAAGTGTCTTGTCTATGGGGCCAGATGGCAAACACATCATCTACATAGCGTAACCACACTTGTGGCTTGTATGTAGCTGTGGTAAGTACTTTGTTTTCAAAGTGTTCCATGTAAAAATTTGCTAACGGGGGGAGGGGGTAAACCAATGTGCTTTATAGAAATTATTACAGGTCAGAAAGATTATTTTTAGAGTCCACCATGGCTATGAAGAATTCTAACCTGAACAAGTATCACTGCATTAATTTGCCAGAAATTTGGGCGATTGTTATCTTATGATCTACTCTTATGTAGCTGTACAACATTAAAGGGCACCAAATTAGGACTTGAGATCTTTTTTCTGTTACATCTTGAATTGCTTTACTTATTTGTTGTCATGTATTAACTATAACATAATGTGTGCTGAAGCACATTTTTGAGAGCCTGCAGCCCATAATATGAGAGACCACATGAGCAAGGAATTATTTTTTTGGAGAACATAAGAACAAATTTCATTTATAAATTGCATGGGAGACTCAAAGGTTAATCTGACAAGCTTCTCTTACCAACTGTTGATATATGGAATGAAGACTAGAAATTTCATTAGGATGAAGCCCCATAGTTACCTATTATTTTGGTGATAATGCTGGATTGTAACTGTTAAGGTGAAAGTAGCTCTAATAAAAGACTCTTCTGTTTTAAGAGAATCAGGGGAGCATAAGGGGGGGGGGTATGCATGCATAATGTACTAAAGTTTTGATAATGCTCAACTTCTGATATAGATGATGATAAGAAGCATCTGTGTTTATCCTTATGTTTCTTAAAACCACCAATTGCCTTTTGATGAGAGCATCCAGGAATGGAAAGGCAATTATCATCTTCTATTTGAAGAGTAAATTTAATTCTTGGATGGATTAAATTACTTTTATGGATATATTGTTCAAATATCAAAGCCATATAAAAGACTTTGCTTGCTTGGAGGAGAAGGTGATATCTATATGTTCTAAGTGTTCCACATAGTAATTGACTAAAGTGGAAGAAATAAGCAAGCCCACTGCAGTTATTTCAGTTTGTTTATATAGTTTATTTTAGTAGGAAAAGTATCCTGAGTTTATAGTGAAATGAAATAATTTATAACATCTTTTGGAATATTATAGTGAAATGAAATAATTTATAACATCTTTTGGAATATTGTGTAGTAATTCCAATGTATCTGTGAGAAGGTTGTTTATAGAATGGAACATATCAAAGGTAATTATGAAAGGTCTGTTGGTAGTAATATGATTCCAGAAATCTTGAATTTCTGAAATCATTTTTGAACTCTTTTGAATTTTTAACATATGTAGGAGAATTCCCAAAAAAGGAGAGAATTTTTGATAAAATGTTTTAAAGGTTTGTAAGTTAGATTAGAAAGAGAATAGTATGGTAAGGGCTTAAAATAACATTTTCTTTATGAATTTTTGGAATTCCATAAAGCTTGAAAGTTCTGTTGTGAACACAAATCTTGTTTGATGTTTCTTCATCCGAGGACTATACTTCATCTAAAAGTTTATTTAGTTAATTTATTTGTGATTGCATAAAATCTCTGGAGATGATATGTATAACGATCACACTGTATACAATGTTAAGCATTCTGAAATAATTGTTTTTATGTTGGATAATTACTGCACATCTTTTATCAGCTCTCTTATAACTATATTGGGGTGCAGACCCAAGCACACTGTGATCTTCTGCCTTGGCCCTTTGCTATTCTTCTGCTGAATATGCCTGCCCAGTATGGTCCAGATCCTGCCATGCTGAAAAACTTGACTCGGCATTGAATGAAAGCTGCTGCTTAATTACAGGATGCCTGAAACCAACATCACTAAAAGACCTGTATACTTTGGCTGGTATTGCACCCTCCCCTTCAATTCGAAGATCTGCATTCTCAGCTGATGAAAGAAGCAGACAAATGAATGATGAACGCTACCCACTGTTTGGCCAGACCTCAGTGCCCCAAAGACTAAGATCCCGACATAGCTTCCTGACAACTGTTGAACTACCTAAAAACCTCCCAGAGACAAGACTTCAACAATGGCTTGCACTATATCCTGAAAATAATACTGGTATTCCAACAGCCGAACATTTTTCACGTGGTGCCCACTTGGACTGAAATACTTGGAAAAGCCTAAACAGACTCCGGACGACAGGACGCTGCAAACAAAACCTCATCAAATGGGGCTACCTCACTGGCTCAGACAATTGTGAGTGTAGGACAACCCAGTCCATGGAACACCTTCTTTCTTGTCCCTTTCTTCCATTGCCTTGTGCAAAAGAGGACCTTATATCCTGCACAGAAAGAGCAGTTGATTGTGCAAGATACTGGACAAACATCTGACCATGTTTATTGTATATAAGTTATGTATAGTTTCCTTTTTTTCATATTTAATTATTATTCCCTATATAATTCACCTACCAAATCTAAGCTAATCTCATTGTAATGTATCCTAATTTGTTGTAAATCATGTTGTACCATTTACTACTGTACTGCTTGTGTTTGGATACAAAATAAATAACTATATTGTTGTTACACTTAAGAGACAATAGAGCCAAAATTTCATTTCTACTTAAATCGGCTTGAGGAGGTACAGTTTAAATGAAATATAGATAGTCTTAGAATGGATTCTACTTGCAGTAGGATTGGAAATGTTATGAAGACTTGTCTCAGCATTAGACATGAGATCCATCATTGGAATTGTCTTTCGAGCTAGAGCAAAATCTAAACTCTTAGACAATACCCTTTGGTCGAAAAGACCTGGGTTTGATTCCTATCTGTGATGTGATGAACCTTTATCTGCTTTCTTTTGATGAAAGATGAGTTAGCTGGTCTCATATGGTGGTAGGGGTTTTTTTCACTTGGAAACTCAGGTTTTTCATTCTTCAAGTCATCCACTATCATCAGCAGTAATCCTACACATCCTATCTTCCTTGAAAATACTAAATCCTTCATATTCTCTCCTTGTAATTACATCATCTGCTGTTAGCCAAGTCTCACTAATGCCTACAACTTCAACTTTTGACGAGGTTGCACTAACCAATGCCAAAAACTCCTCACTCTTGTTCTTGATACTTCTGGTATTAGTATTTGGAAACTACAGCATTCTTTTAGATCCTCACCTTTACTTTCCGAATTGACTATCCTGTTCAATATTTTTGCTTGAGAGACTAGATTCCTCACTTGGTTGTATTCACTCTCACTCACTTCATGTGGATGCCTTAACACAAACTCACTTGCCACCACTCTAATTGCTTAAGTTTCCCTGAATTTGTGTTTCAACATACTTGGTGAACAAAGCTCTGTCTAGACACTTAACACCAAAACCATTTAGATACAGTCCATTAGCATTGTACAAATCCTTCTTTCCATCAGACACAGACCATGGATCCACAAATCTTACATCATTCCTTCTGTACAATCTATTAGCTATCAACTCCCTCCTTCTCAGTTTTTCTCTATCATGGCCTGGTAGGAAACTTACAATCTTCACATTCTCGCTCTTAAGTTTTGACTCTTCTAATAACACCTTTACATCCTCCCTCATTGAATACTTCTTGTACCAACCAAGACAAGCATTTCCTTCATCTTACCTTTTTGCGTCCAGATGGCTTGACTAATATTGTGAATTTTTGCACCTGGAAAACACGATTTTGTCACACTTTGGTTAAGTATTTCCCTGATCATTGAGTTTCAGTATATAATTTTCTCCCTAACTTGTTTTTCTTGTTTGTTTGGTCGATCTTTATTATTATTATTCAATCCCACTAATCTCTTGCTGCTTCTGCAGTTTTACAATTTAGTGCTTTGTCTTATGAAGAATAACATTCAAGTGCACATTTTCTTTATTATTGTCCATTTCGTTCTCTATTTCCACTGCTGCACATTTGACATTAATAACATCATTTTCTGCACTACCGTTGATACTGTCCACTCTACTAATATTTGCTGCATTCTTGTCACCTAACTGACACTTACTTTTGATTTCTCAAAAGTAAGTGTCAGTTAGGTGACACTTAATACACTCTCGCTCTCTTTCCAGTTTCAATTTCCTTCCACATATCTTTTAATTTTCTCGACGAATACGTTTCACACACACTGCTCTGAATAAGATCCCACAAATTCAAATCACCTGACAATATGGTCTTTGCAGTCAGTTTGTTCCTGCATTGGTGCCATGCTGACAATATCATATTTAAACAAAACAAATACAACATTTATTTACAATCTAACTAGCTCAGTCAATCCCACACCTGTTTAAAACAAAAACTAAAATAAGTTAACCTAATATTATAAAATAATATATGAAAAACTTACTTATCCTTCAGGTGATAATTCCACGTTACACACACACACAATATGCTACCTGGTGTCCAGATATTAACCTCAAAGTCTTCTTCTGCCCAGTCTTCTGCTCCTTCTCTGTTGCAATACAGGAAAAGCTGCACGAGCATGAATTTCATGCTTATGCAGCTTCTCATATTAGAAAAACTCCAAGAATACATCTATTTCCATGAATATGATAAATCAGGGTCTTGCCACTCATACCATACTTACAAGATACAGGATTCACTGGAATATAATGAAAGTTTTACATTAAAATCATTTTCTATTAGAAAAATTATATAAACAGAGATGTGAAGCTCATATTCATCAACTTCTCAACTTGCTGAATGTTGAGAAGTTATCCTATTTAATGCCCCTCGTGAATGTGCTGAATGTTTTAATATTTGATAATAATTTCAACAGTATTTCCTTGAATTCAAATAGTTACAGATCAATTTGCATTTAATATAATGTATTATAATGCACTAAAATTTTTATTATTCTGTTTTATATATTCTCTTTTAGTACTCACTAAAAATGGTCTTGAAACAAAAAAAATTGAAAATTCTGCTGTTATTGAATAATTATTTCCAACACAAGTGAATTCAGTATCTTAATTGCTTATAATTATGTCTGCTGCTTGCATATATGCATATTCCACAGTATAAGGTTGTTCCAAATAATCGAAGTCCTAATTCATATATAGACTATTTTATTATTATTATTATTATCATGGGTGACTCCAAAGAGTCCTTAGACTCATCGAGGGAGGCCCTAAACATCATGTCCATTACAGCTTTTTTCGGTGCTCTTTCACCTGGCATTGTCCACTGTTTTGACTGCTGCTTAGACTCAAGTGTGTAGTGGTGGATCCAAGTTTCGTCTACAGTCATGAATCAATGCAAAATTCCAATGAGTTTCCAATTCCAAAGAGTCCTTAGACTCATCGAGGGAGGCCCTAAACATCATGTCCATTACAGCTTTTTTCGGTGCTCTTTCACCTGGCATTGTCCACTGTTTTGACTGCTGCTTAGACTCAAGTGTGTAGTGGTGGATCCAAGTTTCGTCTACAGTCATGAATCAATGCAAAAAAATCCTGCAAATTGCAATTAAACATCACCAAACACTACATTGAAATGTTTCGCATGTGTTTTTGATCAGTAGCCAACAATCGTGGCAACCATTGTGCACGCAGCTTCTTTTTCATGTGCAATTTTTTTTTCCAGGTTATTATACACCCATTCAGTTGAGATGCCTACAATCTCATACACCTTCACTCAGCAGTCTTCCATAACATACCATGGATTTTGTCAATTATTTCCTTCATAGTGATCTCAGTCAGGCATCCAGAGCATGCTTTACGACTTACGACCATGTTTAAACTCATTTATCCAAAAATTAATGGTCTTTAATGCTGGTGCAGAGTCCCCATAAACTGCACCTAACTCGGCTTTGATATGCTCAGCTGTCCACTTCTTCAAATAAGTGTTTTATCACTGCATGAAACTCATTTTTCTCCATTTTTATGAAAAATGCAAATGCAGTCATTTTAAATTTTTGCCAAAATGAGAACTACGTGTTGCACGTGGCTAAAATTTTGTCAGGGGTCATGAAAAAGATAATACATGCCGACACTGGTATGAATGAATGAATTGTGTCACTGGCTATCGGAAATTTACCAAACTTTTCAAACAACCCTCGTAATATATACAAGAAAACACATTTACTACATACTGACTGTTAAAATGTAAGATTTCTTTTCTAATATAACAAGCTGGGATGCAGTGTAGAAAGATGAGGTGAAGAAATTTAGCTTTAGCTGAAGATTTTTGCCTCAGAATTTCTAAAACTAGGACATTGATGTATTTCAAAATGACTATTATTATTAACATCAAATCTCCATTTAAAAATATATTCATTGTCGCACAATTTTTAAATCTTTCTTCAATCTTTTTATAACATTCATTTTTAATGATTTTTTTTGTAAAATTTAATTCCAAATGCTTCAGCTGAATATTTTGGTGCTTTGGCCAAATGATTCTTCAGTGCATCCCTAATACTGATGCAAGGAGTCTGTATCAGAAATCAAGGAATTAGGTTTTTGGCTGTGATTACATCATTATGTCCAAAAATAATTAACATAAGAAACAGTTATGGGTATTTCAGTGGGTGTGCTGTAGTAAGACAGCATTATTTAAAATCATTAAATTTGTATTAAAAGGCTTACTTTATTAAGAAAAACAGTTCTATTTATTCATCATTTCAATCCTTTGTTTCCAAGATGTAAATTAAACTCTACATAAATTTTGGAAGAGGTTGATGTTTTTTTTACTATTGTTAACAATTTTTAACTTCACCTGATATTCTCAGTTTAAAAAAAAAAATGTACACAAAATGTCTGCAACAAAGTTTCGAATTGTTGAGAAGGATAAAAATAAATGTCAGTTAAAAAAATATACAGTTATCTAACAGGAAACCATAAAGAATAAGTAACTGCATTTTCTTCTCAGCTGCAGGTAATCTGCTGCTAAATTACCTGTGCGGCTTAGAGCCTACATGCCTTTAATTCCCACGCCAAGTTTATTCAGTGCAAGTGTGCTGCTTAATCTCTATTCACCTTCAGCTATTAAAATTGCACACAGATTCTTCTTGCTGACTCTGCTTAAGGAATCGCATTATACTCTTTATACATGACTAGTCAAGCTGGGCTTCGATGGCAAAGCTCATCTTATCTGATTTACAGTTGCACTGTGAATAACTTGATATTTGTGACCATTCATGATTATTTATTTCAAATAAATAACTGATATAAATAAAAAAATATTTTTTATTTATTAATAGATATAAATTTTATATCATGATTATTATTTAATAATATCTGATATTTTTATTAATTGATATAAAAAATTAAATATTATCGTTACATTATTTAATAGTTATTATTATTACATAACACCTCCATGGATTCATCGAGGGAGGGCACTCGAAAATTTCCACCATTTAATCTTCCAGCTACACAGAATTGCTACTACCATCATCATAATCTATACACAATGTCATTTAGATTGTTGTCTTCAAATGCATTCATTTTTTATAATAATATTTGTATATTTGCTTCTACAGGTCATCTCCGAAAAATCAAAGATGAGTAACTTTCAGAGGTGAACTGTAGAATCACGTATACAATTATAAATTATTATTTTTGCACACTTATCTTTTCGTTATATAATCACTTCTTATTTCATATTACCTTTATACTGTTATGTCATGAATCAACGTGAAGATATCACTATGAACAATAACACAGTCAATGAGATTTTTCCAATTTTTTGTATCTTCTCTCCATGTGAATTTTGCACATCATTATGATGAGCAGATTATAACTTTGAGTTTTCCAGGAGCAAAAATTAAAAATATAACAATTTAAAAAAAGAAAAGTAAATGAGATCATAATTGTAGTTGGCACTAAAGACTTAACTAACAATAAGTTCAGTGTGAGAGACAACATGAAAGGGTTGTTGGAAGAGGCAAGAGTGAGAATGTGAAAATGTGAAAATAGTAAGTATATTAGCTTGATATGATAAAATTGAATTAAGAAGAAGAGCTATGATGGCAAATGATTCGATGTGTAGGCTGTGTAGAAGGAATGGAAGAGAATTTTTGGATGTGTGGAGTGAGTTTGAGGGAAGATTAGATTTGTATAAGAGTCATGGCCTACACCTGAATGTGTTTGGTATTAGGAGTCTTGAAAAACTAATAACTGGTATGAGAACTAACACAAAGTGTCAGTTCTCATACCAATTATTAGAAACTAAATTATAATGAGAGGAATGGTGAGAATATGAGAGCAAGAGTGACAATGTTATATAATTGTGCTAATGATGAGATTGGGCATTATCATGGAAATTGTTATGAGGAGTTATGATATCTATACATGAATGCTATGAATATCAGAAAAAAGAAATAGAGTTTATTGCCTTGGTCAATATGCTGAGAACTCAGATTGTAGACATTAGTGAGATCTGGCTGTCAGAATCAGACATATTAACTGTTATTGAGTATAAAGGATACAATATTTTTAGGAAGGATAGACAAGAGAGGAGGGGGGTGTGCTGCTAATGATATCGGATGACTTGAATCCAGTTTGTCTTGAGACCTATGATTGTAGTACTAGTAACAGTATTTCATGTGGCAGTGAATTTGAAGCCACCCTGGTGTGAGGTGGAATCTAACAAGATAATCACATAGTGGAGTGTTGTTACAGACCTGGTGGATTCAGTTGCTAGTGGCGAAGAAATGCATTGCATCACCTACCCAATCAATATTAATTATCCAAACATTGATTGGATAGCAGTAAAATCTTATGAGAAGAATAAAACTGAATCTATTGAGCTGTTGCGAGACTACTTCCTCAAGCAGCATGTGACAGAAGGAACTCGAGGTCAAAGAATGCTAGATATGATTATAGTGTTAGAGGATGGGACTGTGCTGATGTGACTGTGATCATGCAATACTCACTTGGGAAGTGACTAAGTTTATGAATGTTACATGCTGAAATTCAAAGCAGGAAATTATGACCAGCTGAGGAATATAGTGAGGTCAGCGGAATGGTGTCGGTTGCTCTATGGGAAGAATATCGATAGTGCATGGGAAGCATTTAAAAAATACTTAAATTATGCAATATCAGAATATGTCCCGAGAGTTCAAAGAATAAATAAGTAGGAGTCAAATGGATTTGTAATTTTACTAAGCAGGAGGTTCATAAGAAAAGGATAATGTGGAAGGAATACATGTGCATAAGGATGATGTCCGTTATGAAAATTAAAAGCGGCAGGCCAGAAGTCACAACTGTTACACAGAAAGCTAAGTCTGAGTATGAAAAGAAACTGGCTCTGCAAGCTAAAGAAATCCACAAGAATTTTATCAATATGCTGCAAGTAAAAGAAAAAATGAATATGAAAGAATAACTCTTCTGAATGTAAATGGTGTGAGAGAGTGACAGATTCAGAATTAGTTGTTCATCTAATGAGTGCCCATTTTGTTAAAAGCTATCAATCTGGTGTATGCAACATTGTGTTCACTGAATGAAGAAACTCAGGTGTATGAAGAGGAGGTATTAGAGCTGTTGCACAAACTGAATAAGAATTCAGCAATAGGGACTGATAGGATATCAGCACAGGGGCTAAAAGAGTGTTCAGCTGAACTGACTATTCCTTTGACCAGGCTATATAATTTTAGTCTCAGAACAAGAAAGATTCCACAGGAATGGAAAGAATGTATGGTAATCCCATTGCACAAGGGTGGTGCAAAGACCAATGTATCCAGCTCTCGACTAATCAGTATCTCAAGAGTGGTGGTGAAGATTTTGGAAAAATTGGTTAGGACTTGCATTCAGAAATGGTCCTGCACAAATTGAGGGGATAGGGCTGCTGAGTCATGGTGTTCGCCTGCTTCACAACAGTGCTCCAGTGACTACTGCCTCTTCTCGAAACTGAAGAAAGACCTTCAAGGAAGAGAAGTTGCAGATGGCAATGAATTGAAAAATGCAGTTTTAGGCTATTTTGCAGACAAAAGTACAGACTATTTTTTTCAAGGGTATAGAAATGTTAATTCATATATGTAAAATGTGTTTAATTGAAGGGAGATTATGTTGAACAGTGACACAGTTTTCTTTCTATCACCTCTAAAAGTAAGTCAGGCCAGAAGCTTATGGAACCACCCTTGTAACTGATGGTGGTGTACTACAAGGATTGGTACACTGTTATTCAATTTCTCCGTTAATGATATTGGGAAGGATTTGACAGGCGACATACAGCTATTTGCTGATGATGAAATTAGGTAGGATAATCAGGAATGCTGCTGATATGCTGTACTTGCAGAATGATTGGAATAGGCTGGAATTGTGGGCATGGGAAAATGGATGTGAGTTTAATGTCAGTAAATGTAAAGTCATGCACTTTGCTGTGATTAGATATCCAATATCATGTTATGTTGATGGGATTACGCTAGTAGAAACTGATCAGGCTAGGGATCTTGGAGTGTTAATAGATAGCAAGTTGAACTTCAAGAGCCATGTAACAAAGATTGCAAATACAGCTCAAAAGATAATTGCAATGCTGAAACAAACTTTGACATGTAAAGATAAAGATGTCATTTTGCCTCTTTATAAGGCCTCACTTGGATTATTGTGTGCAGTCATGTTTTCGTTGTGTTTTTGATACAGTAGAGAGAGAGAGTGAGAGTGCAAATCAGGATTGTGGAATACTGATTATGAAGACAGGTTGAGAATTTGTAGACTTCAGATGATAGCAAACAGGAGAAAGAGGGGTGATATGATTGAGACTTACAAACTTCTGAAGGGGCCATACAGAATTTCAGTTGATGAATTTTTAATTTTGTGGAGGGTGGGGAAATAAAAGAGAAACTGGGAAGCTTGATGGAAGCTGAGAATGAATGCTGCTAAGAAGGGTGGTGCATGATTGGAATGGATTACCATTGGATGTTGTGTGTTTGTGTGCAAACAGTATGAATCAATTCAAGAATAAGTATCATAGCTGGTGCATGTACTATGTGGTCTCCATCGATGAGTCCCTGACTCCCTGTAGGTCTCTCTTAATAATAATAATTATGTTGGAATGTTGTATTAGTAATAAGTAATCCATCTCCTGAACAGAAATCCAGTGGGTACTTACCATTATTAACTATACACTTTTCTCCAAATTTTCCCCAAACATTTCTAGATGTCTGGTATTCATTGCCTACTATGTTGTTTAGATCTTCGATAAGGACCAACTTTTCCTTTTTTCTGTGTGTAAGCTTCCTTCTCTAATGACTTGAAAAATCCCTCTATTTCTTCCTTAATAGAGCTTTTGTGTGACAGTCATGTCTCATTGTCCCATCCCCATCTTGTAAAAGGAACCAGAGATAATAAAGACAATAGTGATGTGTAAACTGAAGGTAATGATATTTTAGATGCCTGGAGTGATTACTTTGAAAGACTGTTAAATGAAACAGAACAGTTGGTATTACTTACAGTTTGATTAACTTACAGAACAGTTGGTATTAAATATTCAAGAGGAATGCAATTGGGAGTGATAGAAATACTTGATGTAGGAAAATACCATCGATGAAATTTATCCAGAAATATTAAGAGATAAGGTCTGAATATTTCTGGTTAAGATTAAGAGATGGAGAGATAAGGTCTGCCGTCTTTTGTGATTAGTAGTCATATAAAAAAAAAATATGAAAAAATATAAGTTTTAGTGGCTGTACTGTATAATTCAGAAGGCATAGTCTGATGATTGAATTCTGGATAGGGGCAGATCTCTCATAATACCCATAAAGGGAAATAAAACACTGAGAATCACAGAGAAACTTTCTTCTTGAGTATTCTAGAAAAGATTTAGACATTTTTGCAAGCATATTTGAGAAGAGACTAAGAAAAGTTGTGGAAGAGAACTTTGGTTAAGAACATGCTATGTTCTGGCCAATTAGTGTTGTCAGAATCATATTTTCACTTTAACGTAGATAGTTGAGAAATCATTAGAATATATTAATGATCTGTATTACAAATTCATGGGAATATAACAAGGATAACTAAAATTTTGTTTGGGTAATTATTGCAATTTTAAATCCTTCTGTATTTAATGTTGCATCTTATTCTATTTCTTTATTATTTTGTCATATCCAATTTCGTTTTCCCATTTCCATTCCTGGGCCATTTGCCAAAGAATCCATCCAAATATTCCTCCTAGTGGTTTAAAAGTAAGGAAAAATTCTCCATGCCAAGTTACTGGCCTTATGATGATGATGGATAGTTCAGTGGTAGGACTGCTAAGGCCTCTGGACTTGCCTTTCTCTATATCTAAACCCATAGAAGAAATAGAATATATGGTAAAAAAATAACAAGGATAATAAATTCTGTGTTTAAACTTAACCTGGTACAAAAACAGGCTTGACTGAAAGTTTATGATACACTAGCTTTGCTAATGCTACTATATGGTGGCAGTGAAATTTGGAGACTAATAGCAGCATACCCTTATATTTGATTATAAAAGAAATGAAGCAATAATGAAAGAATTAAATCTGTAACCAACAATAGAAAACATAAAGAATGTAAAGTGCAGTTGGATGAAGCAAGTTAAAAGAATGTAAATTAAAAGGCAACAAGTTCTTCATTACAAACCCAGTAAAAAAGACCAACTCATCCATTTAAGAGACTTGCCAATGGCTTCTGAGGTTGGAACAACCCCTTAATAGGCCTAAATCCTTGAACTGTATGATTATTATTATTAATATTGTTATTATATGGGTATCTCCATGAAGTCAAAAGACTCATCATGGGAGACCCATATTAACCATTATTCACACAATGCCTGTCATACCGCTCCTTTAAACTCATTCACCACTCTTAAAGCAAAAAATCTAGTCCACACACCCTTACTAACCACAATTTACACAACTCTCATGGATGATCCCCCCCCCCCCCCCCCAACTGTCTTTCTATTTGTCATCATGTATTGAAAAATTTCCTTTGTGTCAGTCATATGTGGTGGTGTGTATTGCCCCTTCGGTCATTTCCAACCCTAGGTGACTTTGTAGGCTTGCTCACAAAGTGTTCCTGGTGATATTTTTACAGGGTAGTTTACCATCCCCCCCCCTTTCCAATTTTATCTGGGCTCGGGACCAGAATATGGTTGGGACGTATTAATGACCGTAATCCATGTATGTTCACGGGACCGGTTTGCCTGTTCTGAAGGACGAAAAACCCAAGTTTCCAAATGAAAAAAAAAAAAAAACTCTACCTTCATATGAGACTGGCTAACTCGCCTTTCATCAAAAGTGGCTAGATAAAGGTTCCTCATGTCACGGACAGGAATCAAAGACAGGTTTTTCCAACCAAAGGGTTTGGCACTTGACTTCTGCTAAAAATAAAAATTAAAAAAAAACTAAATTTAAGCTGGAGTTATGTTATCTGTTTGCCTAGAGATTATTAACAAATAAATTCAAACCAAAACAGTATTAGTGGCAACCAGTATATGACATAAGTACTGAAATTATTATTATCTGAGATCTCCAGGGAGTCAAGGACTCATTAAGAGTGGCTATAAATCACCCAAACCAGCTGTCTTACCTTCCATAAATTCATTCACACTATATGCACTTACTACCCCTAAAGGCAAATTATTCCACTCACTCAGTTCTCTGTGAGAGAAAACCTAGCTTTTACCCCTTTCTGGACTGTGAACAAACTTAACTTCCATAGATGCCCCTGTGTTGTCTTCACACCTTCCATATAACGAAAAATTTCATCAGCCAATATTCTATAACACCCATTCAGAAGTTTATAGACCCCTGTCATATCACCTCCTCCTGATAACCAGAGTCTGTAATTCGCATACTCGTAATCTATCATCATAATCTAAATCCCATAATCTGGATATAATCTTTGTAGCTCTTCTTTGCATCTTGTATACAGCTCCTTTATCTCCTTAGAACCCAGAAGACCAAATCTGCACACAGTAATCCAGGTGTGGTCTTTTCAAGGCCTTATAAAGAGGCAAAATGACTTCCTTATCTTTACTTGTCAAGGTTCACTTCAACATCTCAAGTTTCCTCTTCATTGTATTTGCAGCTTTTGCTTTGTGACATTTGAACTTCAAATTCCTATCCACCATTAAGCCAAGATCCCTAGTCTTATCAGTTTCTTGTAGCATATAGGAAGGATAAGGAAGTGGTTGTGCCACTGTATAAGGCACTGGTCAGACCACACTTGGACTATTGTACTGAGATCTGGTCACCTTGTTTTCAATGTGATGTAGACATTGGGGAGGGTCCAGAGATGAGTGACTAAGACAATATCAGAAGTTTGGAATGCTGGGTATGGAGAGAGATTGAAGAGATATGGATTGCAGAGTTTGGTGGATAGGAGGAAGAGATGTGATATGATAGAGACGTTTAAGTTAGAGAATTTTATCGGATTAATCCAGAGGGGATTATAAAAAAGAGTAGAAGGTGAGAGGGGACGAACCAGAGGTCATTCCTGGTGTGGAAGTTATGTAAAAGTGTTGTGAAGAAGGGTGTGAGGAGTAGATTTTTTACATGGAGAATTGTCATTTACTGACAATTCTCCATGTAAAAAATCTACTCCTCACACTCACACTACCAGAATGTGTTGTTAATGCAACAACACATTCTGGTAATGTGTTGTTAATGCAAGGAGTGTTAAGGACTTGAAGATTCTCTATGATAAATATGTTGTCAGTTAAATGAACCTCCCACGATGAGTCTGTCGACTCCATGGAGGGTGTAATAATAATAATATATGCTAATATAAAATGCCACTGGAAATCTCATCATGCCCAAGTTCATAACTTTACACTTATTGACATTAAACTGATAGCCATTTTCGTTTGCCCAAATTTTTAGCTTATTCAAATCATTTTGTAAGTGCTGGATATCAGTAGCATCCCTGATTGCCCTGCATATCTTTTCATAGTATACCACTTTTTGATATCTGTCTGTCAACCATCTGCTGATCTAAGTCAAGAATTTATATTCCAATCTGATATTCTGCAGTTTATGCAACAGCCTTTTGAGAGATAATATTAGCAAAAGCAATATTATCATAGTGTATCCATTCTGGGGTTTTTCATCCCGCAAGCAGGCATACTGGCCCTGTGAACATGCAAGGTACAGTCATAGGATATAGCACAGCAAGGAAGGCAATGGGAAACCATCTTGCTCATAATCATTTCCCTAGTATGGTAGCATATAGCTACCCCCACCAGCCCCATTCCCTTAATCCAACTCAGCCGTAACATTGTGATAATATATGAGTAATTTGCTAAAACTTGACCATCCTTTAGTAAACTAATGCTGCCCCCTGCAGAGTATAGCTTGCTTGTCTACCCATTTCTGTATGCAAGTTCCTACCAACTTTTCTAAGATCTTCACTACCACACCAGCGATACTGATAGGTCGGTAGTTAGACATATCAGTTTTTGCACCACCCTTGTACAATGGAACTATCGTACATTCATTCCATTTCTGTGGTATCATTCCTGATATGAGACTCAAGTTGCATAAAAATGGAACTTAAGGTCTTTTATCTATTACAGTGTGAAAATTGTTTCATTTATTCGTTGTCACATTTGTATTGTAACTAGTAGTTATGCTCTAAAGATGTTTGTTTGAAACACAGCAAAATATAAGCCAGATAATACATCTCTCAATACAAGTTAGTGTTTTTTTGTGTTGCAATACTATGAAAAAAGAATTAATTGATTGCAGAACTTATAGAACAAGTGAAATTTCAACTATTTGGGCACTTCTTCTTCTTATTGTGCTATCTTCTATCGAAGGTCAGCGACCATCTTGGCGAACAAACTGCGCTCTTGTGCTAATCTGAGCAGTTGTGCACTGCTCTTTCCTGTCCACGTCTTGATGTTGTCAAACCATGATATTCTTTTTCTTCCTCTAGTTCCTTTGCCATCAATTCTTCCTACCAAAATATTTGGGCACAATTTTTAGTAAAGAATGGCAAATTAAATATGGAGGTATACAATAAGAAAATGTGCAGTATGCACTGGTATGGTTGGGAATCAACTGAATGGATTTATATTGAAGGAGAGAGAGAGAGAGAGAGAAATTAGCCAGAATACTAAATTAGCTCTATAAAGGATTTGTTAAAACTAGTTTTAACTAGTGGTTTTGAGAGTTAGGTTAGGGGGGGGGGGAGTAGATTGATCAAAGACTAGATTCAACAGATATGAGAGTTTTCAAAACTCTCATATCTGTAGAAATAAAGATATTAGCAGGGAACTTGACATTGTTAGCATTCAGAATTGTTTGAGCGATAATATAAGATGGAATACTCGCTTAAGCAGAATGGGAGAGGAAAAAAATCAAACGCTAATTGTTAGCACAATTAGCATTTGATTCTAAAATAGTAGGAAAAAGTCCAAGGAAGACCAAGATCTTGGTGGATTGATGCAGTTAAAATCACCTTACAAGATCAAAATATATGATGTGATATTATTGGAGCTGAAAAATAGCGGTTTAATTCAGAGGAAATTTGCTAATGGGAATTAATAATAATGTAAACTTAATCATGTAGTGTTATTATAGTATCCTGTACACCTCTTGAAGGCACATATCAGGATGAATACGATAACATATATTGAGTGACTACTTGAAGTAATTATTGAAATAACTATCTCTCATTAGGTGTATAAATTCCATTTCCTTCCTGCCATGTGATTTTCTTCATCCTTCCAATCTTATTTCCATAATTTGAAGTCTGCCATAATAATTATCGATCTGCACTCGCGTATTAATTTGCTGATGAATATCTTCCAGATCATTCCTGGAATTCCCTGACCTGTAGCAGCAACCAACTGTATATTTTGTTTTATTGGCCTTGATCTCGCATCAGACATCTTTAAATGAACAGCTACTATCCTGCCTGTCTCCTATTCTTTTTGGCTGCAATCATCAGCAGTACCCATCCTATCTTCTCTGTTCTTCCTGAAAATACTAAATCCTAAATCCTGCATTGAACAATGAAACCTGTGGAGTATTCATGACTAAAGGAACACATATGACTACAGTAATAAGTTTTGATAAGTAAATATTTCATCCTAAGTATCATAGGACATCATCAGCACAGTTAATTCAAACAGTACTAGGAATAACATATACAGTTAAGGTGCATGGAATCCCAATATGCATGCAGTAGCGTGTTATAGCGTGCAAAATTATTTTACACAATTTTGTATGACAATTTCCCATACTTTAGGGATAGCAAGAACATCATTACAGTTCAAATTTGATCTGTGACGTAGGGGCTTTAGCACGTTCTTTATATAAACATTCATGTTTATATAAAGATCTATGTAGAAGTATGGTCTTTTCCCAATGGATCCTATGGTTTGGGTTTTCAACTCCATGTTGTGCAAGGCCAGATTTCTGTGGTTTGATAAGGTGGATATGATCTTCATGTTACGAAATGCGTTTATTAACAGACCTACCTGTCTGTCCATAGTAAGACAATTTACAGGAACATGGAACCTTGTAATGCCAGGTAGCATCAGAGGTGAAAGTTTGTCTTTAGGAGAATGTAACAAGTTATAGATCTGGTTGATTGGTTTGTAGGTAGCAGCAAGTTTGTATTTCTTCATAATTTTTGAAAGATGTTCGGAGATTCCTTTGACATAATCGGAATCCTACAGGCTTGTTCTTGTCTAGGTTGATGTGTAGAGAAGTGACTGATATTTTGAGTTGTTTTAGGATTGTATCCATTTAGTATGGCTGTATTTGATTATTTCCAATTCTTGGTTTAGAAATTCTTCAGAGGAGCAGAATCTGTGTGCTCTGGTTACTAATGATTTATTGATGCCAAATTTTTGAGATGGATGATGAGCAGAAGAATTGTGAATGTAGCGACCTGAAAATGTCAGCTTGAGATTTATTTCGGCATCTCCTATAGGAGTTGCCAAAAGGTGTCCACCTTTTTATTAAATTACTCTAAATCCAGAGTAATTTAATGAAAAGGTGGCACACCTTTTGGCAACTCCTATAGGTAAAGGTGACCTCGCTATTGCTTCTGCCTGGTATCTCCACTTTTGCGCCTAGCTCCCACTGAAGAGACCTCAATAAAGGTCGAAACTAGTCTGGGTAGTGGCCCTTCCCTTAATGCATAACATTATACATATCCGCAAGGAGATGTGTTTTGCATTATGGGAAATACTGAGATAGGAGTGATGTTAGCTTGGTCCACCTTTGCTACAAGTTTTCCCGGTGTTGTACTACCTTATCCCAGTCCTGAAGATATTTTCAGGTGCAAACTTTGTTTGCTCACACTTGGATAAAGGATTAAACTAAATTTATTATCTTCTTTCCTTTGGATGTGTAAATTCAGAAAGGAGACATCCTGTGGAGATTCTTTTCTAGCATGAATTTGATGCAAGGATGAAAAAAGTTTATTTTATTTAGAAACAGGTGTAGTTCTTGTTCAGAATGAGCCCAGACAGCAAAGACGTCATCAACATGTCATAGCCAGATTTTTGGTTTAGGCTTAAATGTGAAAATTTTTTCTCGTATTCTAGAAACAGGTTGGCTAAGTTTGGTGATAATGGAGACACCCCATTGCTGTTCCTTCCTCTTGCTTGTAAATTTTCTCTTTCCAAGTGAAGTATCCAGACGTAATAAGAAATTTGAATAATTCAACAATATTGGATGGAAATTTTTGATTTAACAAGTCTATCGTTTCCTTATGGGGAATATTAGTAAAGAGGGAGTATCCTATGATATTTGGGATGAAATATTTACTTATTAAAACTTATTACTGTGGTTACATGCGTTTGTTTAGTCCTAAATCCTTCAGAATCTATCCTTGTAACCTCTATCTCATTCTATTCGTGGTATAAATTAGTTATATGATGTACTGATGGTGTTACAGTCTTGTTAATTTTGCATGGCATATAAGAAAGGAAGATGGATGGAGTACTTATCAGATCTTTATGATGATGATAATGGTAACATGTTGGATGATTCACAACACAAGTTAAACATAACAACAGATATCACTCTACCCACAAGAAAGGAGGTAGAACATATAATTAAGAATCTTCCTAATAATAAATCCCCTGGGTGTGATAATATTCCGGCTGAGCTGCTGAAAGCTTTGACTGGCAATAATAACTATTTAGTGGAATCCATTCAGGACATCTATAAAACAATACAATTACCTGAAGTTTTTACAACATCTATCTGTATACCAATTCCAAAGAAACATAATGCACAAAATTGTGAGGATTACAGAACTGTGAACCTAATATCCTATGCATCTAAAATTATTTTAACCTTCGTTAACAAACAAATTGAAAGAGCCATAAGCAGTGAATTGAGTGAACAACAGAAAGGCTTCAGAAGAGGAATGGGAACCATTAATGCTATCCTGGAACTAAAAATACTAATAGAAAGATCACTTGAAAGAAATAGGAACATTTACATATGCTTCATAGACTTTCAGGAGGCTTTTGACCAGGTAAAACATAATAAAATGTTCAATATATTAGATAAATTAGACATAGAAGATCATGTACTTAAGATTATAAAAATGATTTATGCCAAACGGAAAATGCAGCTGTTTAACTCTGAGACTTCTGAAGTGAAAATAAAAAGAGGAGTTAGACATGGTTGTATCCTTTCATCAAATCTATTTAATATCTATAGTGAGGAGGTGATGAAAAAGATTGAAAAACAAAAAACAGGAATTAGTATCAATAGTATAAAATACAACAATCTTAGATATGCCGATATACCATTCTAATAGCAGAAAACAGAAACAAACTAATCAAATTACTGCAGCTACTAATTGAAGAAGGTAAAGAATTTGGATTAGATATTAATGCAAAAAAACAAAATATATGAAAATATCAAAAGAAAGTAGATCCGAGCCAGAAATATTCATAAACAATATAAAAATTGAACATACAACAGAATACAAATATTTTAGGCACCTACTTTACTGCAGATGGAAAGCAAGATAAAGAAATAAAAATAAGAACAGCCATAGCTAAAGATGCATTCTGGAAAAATAAAGATCTGCTCAGAAGTTCTGTGAGTATCGAGACAAAGAAAAGAAAGAACATTAGTGTGGCCAGTTTTCACATATGGAAGTGAGACCTGGATATTAAGAAGAGAGTAAGGCAACAGATAATGTGGTGCTGTAGGAGAGCTCTGAAAATCCCATGGACAGAACATGTGACAAATACAGATGTCCTACAGAGAATGAGAACACAGAGATCTTTATTGCAGAGCACATGGAGTTAATGGACCTCATCAGTATTTATTCAGATTACAAAATTTGTGGAGTGCAGTAACAACATTGCAGTTGTTTAGGTTGTATAGCTTCATGAGCAAAGCACATTGGGACAAGGTTATTGCCATCAGGTTAATACTGTGGACAGTATTAACAACTGGAATGAAGGAGAAAATCCCATGTCCATCTCTTTTTAAACCCTTCTGGCAAATGCTGAGTTGCGCGATATGCAAATTCCATGCATTTGGTGTTTACAATGCCCCTGTTAGTGAATTTTGGAATTACTTTTTATTTTTCCTCTCAGATATTGCTTCTGCACGAAGCACAATGCATTCCTGCAAAGTTTTGCAGCATTTGGATCATTGGATGATCCAAATGCTCCACAAGGCCTTAAACAGTGATACTTTAATTTTAATCACCTGTATGTATGAATTATATATCGTATTCACAGAATTGTGACAAACATATAAATAAGAAGGTTTAGGTTACCAGAAATGGATCTGGTCTTAAATTTTATCTAGGTGAGGAACAATTAAGAAATATTTATTAGGTTTTTAATATTACTTTTTCTTTAATAATATTTACCTCAGTTTTTGCAAACACACACTTATTTGAAAGTTGTAGTTTGTATTAGTTGATTAATGGCTATAAGGTAGATTAGTGTAGGATTGTGACTCTTCTCCCCTCCCCAATAAGTATGGCACAAATGGAGGTTATTTAGTTATAATTAAATAACTGAATTTATTTACCTAATTATATGAGTAAACCAGTAATTTGCCTTGGTCACCAAGGTATTTTCACAAGCACGAGGAAATATATTGAGCATGTGCATGCGGCATGCAAGTAGGAAGGCATACACAAACTGATTGGCTTCCTACAGTCCTAACTAGTGGTCTCTATAGGTGCAGTGATGGACACTTTCTGAAGGTCTCAAAATGATGGTCTCCCAGATTTTTGGTGATGTGATGTAGCTGAATTTATTTTAGTTTGAGGAATGTTGTAGTGCTATGCCAGATTTCAGAAATAAATCTCTCTGATTTAAATCTGTTTCTGTATAGGAGGCAGATTTCCCCCCAGTGGATCTGGTGATCTTTATCCATGGCATGATCTGCTACCCCGGAATGGCTGTAGTGTAGATGGACATATTTTGAGACCTTCAGCAAGTGTCCATTATCTGTGAAGATGCCTTGGGAACCTAGGCAAAATATTGGCTTATTAATCTCATTAGCTAAATAAATTAATTAGTAATTATTAGCTTTAGATCTCTGTTTTTCCACTAAACAACATGAGTGATAATAATCAACATCCAAGCATCCCTACCAAACTAGAATTAGAATTATATATATACCCATACATACATGCACAATTTTTTTTTTAATTAAAAACTTGCAACATTGTTTTTTAATGTGATTTCTTTACCCCCTCCCTTTATTGACCATTGTCTTTTTTTCCCTTTCATCTCCATATCTTAATAATAATAATGTATATATCCATTCAAAGTATTAAGACATGTTGAAGCTTGAAATTGAGAATAGAATTTTTTGCATTGTTTCATGAAGTCACTGCAAAAATTTTTGTTAGAGCATGGCTGAGCCTATGTTCATTTGAAGTGGATTAGCTGTTCTGTATGCATAGGAGAAATGGATATGCAGTATTAGAGAATAATTGTTTGGTAATGAAAAAGATTTTTCTATGCTTGTTGTACATATTTCAGTATTAACTCTATTTTTTTATCTTTTGGCCATTACAAAGATTATTAAATATTTAAAATATGACCTCTGTAATACATGAAATATTAAAACTTTATCTATAAAATTATCTTGGAATCAAGTTAATCATTGAATATAGTCCTAACTAGTGGTCATTACAAAGATTATTAAATATTTAAAATATGACCTCTATAATACATGAAATATTAAAACTTTATCTATAAAATTATCTTGGAATCAAGTTAATCATTGAATATAGTGAACTGACATATGGAGTTTTTGATAAATTAATTCATTGTCTGATAAGAAAAGACTAATTTCATTGCTAATTTTAAGTTGGAGAACTCTGTATCACTAAATGTTAGTCTTATAGAATATTCACCTTTAAAGGCAGTATGTAAGTTTGCATTTGACTCTGTTTACGATACTTAATGGCCTCTTTTCTCCTCCATTTTGTTTTCTGTTGATCATTAAACTATGATAGTATCATATGAAAGACAATAATATTTGCTGAATTTCAGGCAAAAAGAAAACAACTGTGGGTGCCTTTTATTGAAAAAGCCGTGGCAAAATTGCATGGCTGCTATGAGGCATTAGTTTCTGGACGAGCAATTGAAGGACTCTCAACTCTTACAGGAGCACCTTGTGAAAGCATACCTTTACAGCGTATGTATTTAAAATGGTGATGAGGTTTTTTGTTGTTGTTTTTTTTTTACCATAAAAAATATGAAAAGCTTTTTAAATGCAAGTTTTAAGTCGGAGTGGTCAATTTGAATGCATTGGTAAATTAAAGTATTAAAACATATTTTATTGAATACTTGACATTTCATATTTTTAAAAGTAGTAGAAATTTGAAGACAAAAAAAAAAAAAGAAATATTGCTCCTTAAAAATTTGTAACTCAGATATCTGAATATCACTTGAACTGAACATATTATTCAGTTTAAGTGATAAGAGACATATACCCTTCATTTCAGTGATTAAATTACATAGAAATATTGGATATAAAAGATGCCACATTATTTCAAAGTTGAATGTTTGTAGAAACTATGACAGTTTCCTGAATTTGATCAGAGAGCTTTGGAGAATGCAATCCTCGGCTTCAGGGTTGCCTTAGCTTGCACTAATTAAAAAGAACACGATAATGTTCTTTTAATTAGGAATTTTTAAATTAGTCTTTTAATTAATTAAATAATGCTGGATATTTAATATCCACCATTTCTATGTAATTTATGTTGCCAAAATGAAGCCAGGTGTTTCTTTCTTTATTACTTTTACACACCGACCGAGAGTTC
Organism: Typopeltis vanoorti; assembly: GCF_054136105.1. Taxonomy (NCBI): domain Eukaryota; kingdom Metazoa; phylum Arthropoda; class Arachnida; order Uropygi; family Thelyphonidae; genus Typopeltis; species Typopeltis vanoorti. Next base: position 94,132,909 of record NC_143553.1, read on the forward strand.
ACTTATGAAAAATACATTTCTCTGACATTGGGTTTCTTTAGCAACGAATGGGAGTTTTACTCTCTTAAAGTTTTTCTGCCTGATCTCTGAAGAGAACCAGTCAGTTCCAAATAACTGTCAGGCTAGTGAAGCCTTATCAAATGCACTAATAATAGGCAAATATATAGATGCATGGCAGTAGTAATTTTCTTTTCAGTAGTGCAAGTGAAGGCAACTTCAGTGTTGAGGATTGTGTTCTCGTAAGCTCTCTGGTCAAATTTTCAAAACATTTATAGTTTCTACAAACATTCAGCTTTGAAAATATTGTTGGATCTTTAATATCCACTATTTCTACCAAATGTTATGCTTGTGTTGATCCCTAAAGTATTGGTCTGCATTCATCTTGAATATTATTTCATATATCATTTTGATTCTTTTACCTTCTAGTGTAGAGATTACCAAATTGTTAGATATGACTTCTTGAGAGAGAGAGAGAGAGTCATATTTAAATGCTTAGGAAGTCACAAGCTTTTTTTTTAATTAATAAAAAATTATACATAAACATTTATATAATTTAAGATATTCTACCCATGAAAATAAAGTAAGTTTCAGCTAAATAGGATCACACAAAAGGAGAAAATGTATACATTTCTAATAACAATATTGGATGGATTTTTTATCAGAAGTGAAAAGAAAGGATGAAGCATTTCTTGAGTAAAATCAAGAACATATACTAAATAATAAAGCTGATTATTAAGTCATTTTTATTACTCATTTTCACAAGTTTAGTGATGAACTATTAGAAACAATTGGTTTACATGTATAAATACTTAAGTATTGCCATTTATGAATTTTTATTTAACAGTTACTTGCAGCACCACAAAAACAAAAGAAATATAATTTATTAAGTTGCTGATATTTTGCAAGATTTGAAACCATAATTTAGAGCACAAAATTTCACTTGTTACATAACACATACACTAACAAAAACAGTTGTGGAAATATTTCAAAATCATAGTGAAGACATGAACTAACATCTTATCATGGCACCTTTTATAATTGTTTGATTGTTGGTGACCGTAAAGACAATATAACAGATAGATACAGAAATATAAAAATATTTTTGCATATAAAAATGCCTTAACTCAAACATGACTACCTTAAGGTAGTCATGTTTGAGCAGTTTGCTCATATTTTATAACAATATTGTGGTTTAATTGGATAAAAGGAATGGATACACCATGACACCCCAACTCAATATCACCAGAGTTAAAGATCGGTATTATCAATATAAGAAGCCTGAATGGCAAAGAAATGGAGCTAGCTGGGGAATTCGATACGTACCAGATCGACATAATAGGGGTGACGGAAACAAAAAAGACAAAAACTGGTGAGATCTTTCTGAGCAATAAATACAAAATGTTATATTCAGGAAATGACAATCAAGGAAAAGGAGTAGCCATAGTATTCAACACAAAATACAAGGCTAATCTTCTTGAATGGCAGGCAGTCTCAAGTAGAGTGATGTGGGCAAATATCAGAATGGGAAACTGGATAATGAGACTTATTTGTGCCTATAGTCTGACAGAAGGTTCTATTAAGGTAGAAGCAGAGGAATTTTTTCAGGCTTTAGAGAAAGCAACTGACACAATGAAAAATGAAAAGTTATTCCTTGTTGGGGATCTAAATAGAAGAGTAGGAAATGATTATCAGACATACAAAAATGTTCTGGGAAAATTTGGAGAAAAGAGCAAAGCTAATAATAATGGCAAATATTTGTTGTATTTCTGCTCAGGACATGGACTGGTTATTACTAACACCATGTTGCAACATAAAAAATGTGCATAAATTCACATGGAGAGAAGAAGCAAGGAATAAGAAAAGTCTCATTGACTGTGTTGTTGTTGATAGTGATGTTTTCTCCCTGCACCAGGGAGAAAACATCACTATCAACAGAGTGTACAGAGGATTTGAAATTGGAAGTGATCTTTAGTCTTGAGCAAGATAAAATTGAATTTCATATTGAAAAAAATAACGTGTAAGAAAGTTTTAAAGCGAATAAAAGTTGAGCAGCTCTCAGATGTGAACTGTAGACTAAAATACACAAAGATTATTGAAGAAAAAATGAAACAGTTTGAGAACAGGAAACAAACCTTGGAGATTCAGTGGCAAGCCTTGAAGACAACCCTGATTGATTCAGCCAGAGAGGCATATGGTGAGGTTCTCTGCAAGGATAGAAAAATCAGAACTCCATGGTGGACACAGGAAGTTAAAGAGGCAGTGAAGGAAAAGAATAACGCATATCAAAAGTTCCTGTCAAATAAGTCAGCTTGTGCTCTTAGAGAATACAGAGACAAATATAAGAAAGCTAAACACTGTGTAAAATTAGTTAAACAAAAGTCATGGGAGGACTTTGGCAAGAACATAGAAAATAAATACCAAGAAGGTGACAAAATATTCTGGAAGTTGTTGAAGAAGCTTAGAAATGGAGGAAAGAGTGCTATAAAAGGAGTTACAGATGATAAAAGTGACATGAAAACAAGAGAAAAAGATATCCTTGAAGTATGGAGTAGAGCATTTTTCATTTAGCATTTTTTTACTTCAAAAAAATGCTAAATGAAACAAGCAGTGATAACACAGTGGTAAAAAACACTCAACAGTCAGGAATACATATCTATACTTGAAGTAGAAAAAGCCATCAAAGGCTTGAAATGTGGAAAGGCAGCAGCATTAGATAATATTCGACCAGAAATGCTGAAGTATGGTGGTATAAAAGTCTTATAGTGGATGCACTACACAGTTCAGAAGACCGGGACAGAGGGACGAATTCCTGATGATTGGAGTAGAGCTCTCATAGTACCCATATATAAAAAGGGAAATAAAACCGAATGTGAGAATTACAGAGGTATTTCCCTACTGAGTGTTCCTGGTAAGATCTATGCAAGTATACTTGAGAAACGGTTGAGAAGAATTGTGGAAGAAAAGCTTGGTGAAAAACAAGCTGGATTTAGGCCAAATAGAGGCTGAGGATCAGATCTTCACTTTACGACAAATAGTTGCGAAATCATGGGAATATAACAAAGATCTGTATTTAAACTTTGTCGATCTGGAAAAGGCATGTGACAGGGTGCCAAGAGAGAAGCTATTCAAAATCCTACAAGTTATATGGTGTCAATGGGGCATTATATCAAGCAATACTTAGTCTTTATTCGAGTTGTAAGTCAGTAGTTAGAATTGAAGGAAGTACAGGAAGATGGTTTAATGTTGAATCTGGTGTCAGACAAGGATGTACATTATCCCCTCTGTTATTTATTATCTATATGGATCTCATTATGAAGGAAAGTGGTATTAAACCTGATATCAAAATTGGAGATGTTAATGTCAGCTCTTTGCTTTATGCGGACGATGTTATACTTATAAATAAATCTGCTACAAGTCTGCAAGATTCTCTGACAAAATTGAATAACTGTTGTAATAGATATGGTATGAAGGTCAGCAATAAAAAGACAAAGACAATGAAAATAGGCAGAATCATTGAAAATGTCAACTGCCTTGTGAATGGAGAACCTGTGGAACAAGTAAAACATTTCAGCTACTTAAGCACAATTTTTAGTGAAGATGGTAAATTAAATATGGAAGTAGACAACAGAATCAACAAAGCTGGAATGGTAGGAAGTCAATTGAATAGATTCATATGGAACAAGAGAGAAATTAGTCTGATCACTAAATTAGCTGGATTTGTATTTGTATACAAGACAGTGTTCAAACCAGTTTTAACTTATGGATCTGAGAGTTGGGTCAGAAGTAAAACTCTTGATTAAAGACTAGAGACCGCAGATATGAGAGTCCTGAGAAAGATTAGAGGCGTGAGCAGATGGCATCAATGGCAATATCATATTAAAAACGAGGATATCAGGAAAGAACTTGACATTGTCAGCATCCAGGAATGCGTTAGCAGAGCTGTTCTCAGGTGATATGGTCACTTAAACAGAATAGCCGAGGAAAGATTAGCAAAACAAGTGCGCTCTGCCAGGTTGGCAGGAAAACGACCCAGAGGAAGACCAAGATATAGGTGGATTGATATGGTACAAAGTGCCTTAGATGATAGAAAGATAAGATCTGATAATGTTGGAGTCTTGACAAGTAACAGACTGATTTGGAGGAAAATTGTAGATAGGAAGTTAGTAATGATGTAAATTTTTCATGTAGTACTATCGTATCCTGTACACCCCTTGAGGGTGCTTTGCAGGAATTTGATGATGATGACACCATGATACTGTTGGACTTTGCTAAGGCATTTATTAGGGTACTACATGAAAGAGTGTTGCATAAACTAAAGAATATGGGATTGGAATATAAACTGTTAGCTTGGATAAGAGTGTAACTGATGGATATGTAAAAATGGTTTTTTAGTGAATGTGAATCTGCCAGATTTAAGATGACCAGTTGTGTGACCATTCCTTGGAACTTTTTTTTTTTATGTTGAGCCCATACACGAGAGGTTGGTTGATCAACCTACTATAGTATATTAGTACTGTATATGGGTAGCGGTTGGGAAAGGAGGAACTTGTTTACATTTGATTTAAATGACTGTGTATTGTATTCCTTGGGAAACAGTGGGGGGGGGGGGAGACTGTTCTACAGTACAGTACAGCAGCTGCAGGGATGAAGGAGAAAGAAAAGAAACTTGTTCTGTGGGTTTCGAGATGCGCTGTGAAGGGATATTGAGCAACAGCTGCACTTGTTTCAACAAGCTTATTAATAAGTTGGAGAATTATTGATGCTATTTCAGATGAACATTATTCCGATGGAAATATTTGTAGAATATACGTATTGCAGAAACCAAACATCTCTCCTCTGTATTGAGTGAATCATTTTGAGGGAGCTTTTGAGGGGGGGCACCCAATATATGAGAGCAGTATTCAGTAGCTGGTGGGATTTGTGATATGTATAAGGTTGACATCTGTTCAGAGGTGGAGTAATGTCTTGAGCGAAAGAGAGATCCTAGTTTTTTATAAGCTGAGGATGCAATGGTTGTGATGTGTTTATGCCAGGAGAGGCTTGATGTAAGGGTAATTCCAAGAAGGGAAATCTCAGATTGTCTGGAAATTTGGGTGTTGTCAAAAATAATACTGGGAGCAAAATGGTTCTTTTTTATGAGAGATAAGACAGAACTGAAATTGACAAGGTTATCTGAACACTCTATTGGAGGATGGCTTGGAGATCAGAATTGAGGGCGGTGGTGGTTGATGTTCTGTAGGTCAAAGTGAGTTATGTAGACTAAGGTTTATCAAATGAAAGGGAGGAGGGCAATGTGCTGTCATCTGCAAAACTGTGTATTGGTTTGGAGGTCACTAAAGTAGATCATTGATATATAGCAGGAAGAGAGTTGGTGAGAGGACAGAACCTTGTGGAACCCCGGCATTAGTTGAATGATGAAGCAGGAAGAGAGTTGGTGAGAGGACAGAACCTTGTGGAACCCCGGCATTAGTTGAATGATGAGAAGATAAGGAACCATTCACCACCACAGTCCAGACAGAAAGCTGGCAAGTAAACTACAGAAGTCCTGGGACAGACCAAACAATGGTAGTTTGCTTAGTAAGCCTTTATGCCAGTCAAAAGCTTTGGAGATATAAAGTGCAACCACTTGAGATTCTCCATGGCATTTGTCCAGAGATGGATGACATATTCAAGCAGATCTCCTGCTGATTGGCAATGATGGAATCCATACTGACAGTTGTTTGTTTGGTGGGTGCCTTTAAGGTAGTGTAGGAGTTGGGAATTGATTTTTTCCATTACTTTAAACAAGACTGAAGTGAGCTAGATAGGGTGGTAGTTGCCATCCAACTATATCATGCGATATAGTTGGATGGCAATGACTTGTCATCCTTCTTGGGAATGGGTTGAATATGGACCTATTTCCAGGCTGTGGGATAGATATCAGTGGAGTAAAAGTGTATAGTAGGGGGGGGGGCACCCAATATGTGAGAGCAGTATTTGATAGCTGGTGAGATTTGTGATATGTATAAGGTTAACATCTGTTCAGTGGTGGAGTAACGTCTTGTGTGAAAGAGAAATCTTAGTTTTTTATAAGCTGAGGATTCAGTGGTTGTGATGTGTTTATGCCAGGAACATAGGATAGGAGCCAGTTCTAGTGCACAAACTTTCAGGACAATTGGAGGAATGCCATCAGGGCCAAGATACATTTTTTTGTGTGTCTAAATTGGACAGCATATTTCTGATCTCCTTCTGGCAAAAGGATATACAAGCATTGTATGTTGGACATCTGGAATGGTTGGCGAGTGTTTACCATTGTCAGTTATGCATGCATGAGAAGCAAAGTGTGAGGCCAGGAGATTGGCTTTTTCTGTGGGTGATGATGCAATAGAGCAGCCAAGCCTTTTGGTCTTTCTCCAAAGCAATTGGTAGTAACTTTTGCCTAACATTTTTCCCACCACCCCTGTCATATCCAGATGGTAGGTGGTGGGAAAAGTGTTGGGCAAAAATTACAACCAATTGCTTTGGCGAGAGACCAAAAGGCTTGGTTGCCATTTAGACAAGTTGTAGTTTCCTGCTTTTTGCTCTTTTGAACTCTGTTTTGGAAGCATTGATTGTTTTTTTGTATCTATTTTGGACTTGAGTATAAGCTTTAAAGGGGGATGGAGTTCTTGATTTGAGCCAATTATGTTTGGTTATTCATTTGTACAGCCTTCGGGCATCTTTTGGAGAACCTGGGTTTAGTTTGGGAATGGCAGGTCAGAGTAGTGTGGAGAATGTATGTTTCCATGCCGCTGAGGATTTGATAAGTTTGGTGGTGACTATAGGAATGAAGCGTAGAAATCACAGAGGCTGTCCCAACTGGCACTGTTATAATGCCAAACTATTGTTGTATGGGAGTGACTGTGTAAGCATTGTTGCATGGGGGGGGGGAGATGTGCACTAGATTGTGTTCAGAATTACCTAAGGGGGCCCACTACATTCCCTGTGTATTTGGAAGGTTCATTGGTGAGGAAGAGATCTAGGGTGTTTGGGGGAGTTTTTCAGGTTATCAAGTATTCTGGTTGGCATCTGAACAAGTTGTGTAAGATTGTTAGTGATGGCAAATGTTTCAGCATCTCTGTCCGCAAGATCTGTACAGCTGGAGGAGGAAAGCAAGTTGGTGTTGTAGGCAATGAAATCTCCTAGGAGGATGATTTCACTGTTGAGAAAGTGGGACTGGAGAAAATCAATTTTTATGGAGAGGAAATTAAAGAGCTTAGAGTGGTTGTTGCATTGTGGAAACAATAGAGACAGCAAATGAATATGACATAGCGAGGAAGGGATATTTCCAACCAAAGATCATAGTTGGGTGTCCTCTGGCATGGTATATCAAAGCAGATTTAACTACTTTCAACCCTTGGATTGAAAGCAGTTAAAGTGTGTGTAGTTTGGAAAGTTGAGATGAATAGTGCTGGGGATGTGAGATTTGAGTTTCTGACAGAAAGAGTAGGCACATTTTGGTAGACTGAAGATGCAAATGGACATTATTAAAGTTGGAGTTTATGCCACGTGTCTTGGTGAAGTGGATATGCATGGTTTTGTGAGGCATATGTTTAACTGCAAGGGTCTTGCGCATTTCCTATGCAGTGCCAGCATACTAATCTCCATGGTGGCTACTAGTGGTATCACTTGATTTTTGCACTAATTTAACTTGTTTATAGTTGATGATCCAACTGTTGTGTCCATTTTGACATTTTTCTTCAAGTTGTCTTTAAAGACAGCATCCTTGTTCCCTCTGAGCAAATGTTAGGTCCGGTCGAGCATGTATGCGCAATTTGGGGTAAGTGTCTTTGAACATATTGTTGATCACTGTTATTAATTTAGATGTGCTTGTTGATGTATCACAAGTCACTTTTACAAGGTGTGGAAAGTTCATTCCATCCTTTCTTTTATTAATGGATCCAAAACAGTGGCACCAGATGATATTTTTAGAATCGATGTTGCATTCTTTTGATGATGTCTTCTTTTAGTGATTTTCCTTTTTCCTTCGAAAGTTCAAAGTAACGGTGTTGAATTTTTTGTTTTTGGCCTCCATCGAGTCATGTACTGTTGATGCAATTAGGTCATGTAGTTCAAGCTTAGTTTCCACTGTTTGTATTTTGGAGGGAAAAGTTTCATTCATAGCATTGATGTACTGTTCGAGGGTTTTTGATTCATTTGCCTTAGTTCAGGAGCTGTTTTACAGAAGGGAGGCACAGTGAACAGAAAAAGGACTTGCTGAGGTCAATAAATAGCTTGTGTGGTGTTTAATCTATTTTTGCGCAGGAAACATGTAGTCAGTAACAACAGAACTTGCACAATATACCCGTTTTTTAATTGGTGACATGAATTTTACAGTTGCTGCACTGGCAGGACATGGGGGGGTGCTCGTTCATTGGTGGCTTTTGTTGCCACCATCTTTGCTGCAGAAGTAATCACTCCTTAGTACCCACTATTAAGATTTCCATTTAATGATCAATTTGGATGAAAAATACTTGCAGTAACGATAAAATGCAGGAGCACAAATTTACAGTAGCTTATTCACAGCCTCTTTAATCTATATGTTAAAAATATTAGAATGGGGTTTGACAGGATAATCTTCAGTTGTTTGCTGATGATGCAAAGATAGGCAGAGCAATCGGAGATGCTGCTGATATACAGCATTTCAAGGGGTGATTTGAAGAGTCTGGAAGTGTGGGTAAATGATAATTGTTGTCATTCCAGTGTTAGTAAGTGTAAAGTTATGCAATTTGTCATCATGCGATATCCAACAGCATATTATATTGGTGGGATTATGTTTGGAGTAATTGACGAGTCTAGAGATCTTGAAGTTATGGTGGATAAAAGTTGAGGTTCAAAGATCACATAACAAAAATGGCAAATACAATTCAGAGTATAACTGTTCAAGAGTTTTGGATTTGGTCATAGCATCAGAAGAGCTGATTATAACTGAGATAGCATCTTTTCCCCCAGTTGGAGAGAGAGTGACCATGTGGTTTTGACTTGGAAGATGAATACACATGCAGGAGTATCAAAGAGAAGGGAATATACATGGAATTAGAAGGCAGGTGATTATAATAGTCTTTGATATCAACTTGGAGCAGTTCCATGGAGGGAGGAATTGGAAGGGCAAGATATCATTAGTGCTTGGGAAATTATGAAGGAATATTTGTTAGTAGCAATAGTAAGCTGTATTCCACGAGTGAAGAAGAGGACACAATTTGTTGTAAAGTGGATGACAAACAATATCAAACAAGAACTGCAGATCACAAAGAGGTTATGGAAGAGAAATAAGGACAGTGGGTGGAGAGCATGAATGTATGAAGAATATAAGATTCAGGCCAGGAGAGTGACTAGTATGGTAAGGAAGGCAAAACTGGAATATGAGAAGAGATTGGCCCTAAGATCCAAAGAAAATCATAGGGAATTTTTTAGTTATGTGGTCAGTGGGAGGTGAAATGATTGTTGAAGAATAACATTGTTGGGTAAAAATGGGAATAGAATGAATGGATGGAATTTTGCCACAGGTTTTGAGACAATGTGCTAAAGAACTAACAGCTCCATTGACCTGGCTTTTCAATACAAGTCTTGCTACGAGAAAGGTACTCAAGGAATGGAAAGAAGGTAAGATAGTGGCATTGCATAAGGACGGTAACAGACTGGAAGTGTCAAATTATAGACCAGTTTCTGTTCATCAGTAGTTGTTAAGATTTAAGATCTTGGAGAAATTAGTGAGGGACCATATACAGCATTGGACATATGAGGGTAATGTTATCTGTGAGAGTCAACATTGTTTCAGAGGTTATATGCATAAGTAAGGTGTCCTCGTTGCCTCCAATTGGTGAAAGCGATCATGTGGTATTGACTTGGGAGGTTGCAAAATCTGTGGATTTTTCTGTTAAGAAGGGGTATATATGGAACTACAGGTTAGGCAATTATAACAAGCTTCGGAGTGAACTTGCAGCCATCCCTTGGCAGAACATATTGCAAGGGAAAGATGTTAGCAGTGCATGGGATAAAATCAGCGGGTATCTGAGGAAAGCAATATCAGATTGTGTCCCCATGGTCAGGAGGTCAAACAAGGCAGGCATTAAATGAATGAGCAGTAGTATGAAGCTTGATCTGCAAAAAAAGAAAAGGTTATGGAGAATTTACTAGGGGAAAGGCGACCAGTACACCCATGAGCAGTACAAGGCTCAAGCTAGGAAGGTTACCAGCATAGTAAGAAAAGCTAAATCAGATTATGAGAAGACCTTAGCCAAAGAGTTCTTCCGTTATGTGGTAGTAAGAGGAAGAATGACTTCAGAAGGATAACTTTAGTGGGTGCTGATGGTATTGAGGTGACCAATTCAGATGTAATAGTTGAGTTACTGAGTGATCACTTTTCAAAAGTCTATCATCCAAGTGAGGATATCTCTATACCTGTAGCAATACCTAATGTGAGAATTGAAGCTAAAAAATCAGAGGTATTAAATATATTGCAAACTTTAAATGCAAATACTGCTGTGGGCTTAGATGGAATATCAGCTCGGGTGTTATGTGAATGTGCAAATTAATTGTCAACCCCTCTTACTTGGATATTTAATTTAAGTTTGAACTCTGGTATGGTCCCTAGGGAGTGGAAGTTAGGCAAAGTGGTTCCTTTGCATAAGGGTGGCTCTAAAATTGCGGTGGTTAATTACAGACCAATCACCATCTCAGGAGTAGTGGTAAAAGTATTGGAAAAGTTGGTTAAAGACAAAATTCCAAAATGGGTGGATCAGGATATGATACTCCATAGAGGCCAACATGGTTTTGTTAAAGGTAGATCCTGCCTTAGCAATCTATTAACTATTCATAATAGAATAACATCTGAGTTGGACAAAGGAACAGGCTACACAGTGGTACTTCTGGATTTTGCTAAGGCTTTTGACAGGATACCCCCATAGAACACTATTATGCAAATTGGAGCAGATGGGAATGGATATTAAATTAGTGATATGGATAGGAGAATGGCTCAGGGAGAGATACCATAAGGTGGTGTATGGAGGAGCCGAGTCCAGAATGAGGCAGGTGACCAGTGGTGTGCCTCAGGACTCTGTGCTTGGGCCAATGTTGTTTAATTTGTATATAAATGATATAGGAAATGGCTTAAAGGGAGATATTCAGTTGTTTGCTGATGATGCAAAGTTGTGTAGCGCAATAAAAAATCAAGCTGATGTTGAGAGTTTGCAGGATGATTTAAATAAACTGGTAAAATGGGCAAAAGATAATGGATGTCACTTCAATGTGGAAAAGTGTAAAGTCATGCATTTTGGGATTAAAAGATTTCCAGCTGTTTACTACATTGATGGAAAGGTACTCCAAGAGATTGATGAGGCTAGGGACTTAGGGGTGTTGGTAGATAGGGAGATGAAGTTCAGAGGACACATTGCTAAGGTGTCCAAGATTGCACATAGGATTACTTGGTTGTTAAGGAACACACTGACATCCAGAGATAAAGAAGTTATTATTCCCCTTTATAAGGCATTGATACTTCCACATTTGGATTACTGTGCTCAGGTCTGGTCACCTGGATTCCTTGGAGATGAGGAGAATGTGGAGAGGGTTCAGAGAAGAGTGACCAAGTTGGTGAGTGATATAAAAAATGCTCCCTATATTGATAGAATGAGAGCTTGTGGATTGCAGAGATTGGTTGATAGGCGAAGTAGAGGGGATATGATAGAAACATTTAAATTACTGAAATGTTTTTATAGGATTGATGCAGGGTAAATGTTTCAGCTGTGTGATAGTGATGGAAGAACAAGAGGTCATCTCTGGAAATTAAAGAAGAGTGTGGTTAACAAAGGTGTCAGAACAAGATATTTTGCCTGGAGGGTGGTGAACGAGTGGAATTCATTGCCTGACTTAGTTGTGAGCTCTTCGTCTGTAAATGAATTCAAGAAGAGATATGACAGATGTTGTTTTGCTAGTTTGGGTCTCCTGCGATGAGTCTACTGTCTCCATGGAGATACCCATAATAATAATAATAATAACATGGATTTGTGAAGGGGCAATCTTGCCTTAGTAATATGATTGCCTTTTATAATAACTTGACAGGAACGCTTGATGAGGGAAAAGCATATTCTGCTATTTTTTTTGGATTTTGCAAAAGTATTTGACAGGGTGCCACATGATAAGCTGATATTTAAGTTGCAGCACATGGGTTTAGATGTCAGGTTAATCAACTGAATTCAGGATTGGTAGGTATTAGAGAGTTGTGTATGGTGGGGGGGAAGCAATAATCAACGAGGCAAAAGGTTGCAAGTGGGGTCTCACAGAGCTCAGTACTGGGACCTGTATTGTTTAATGTTTAAATCTATGACATTGTAAGTAGATGGCAAAGGGATGTTCAGTTGTTTGCAGGTGATGTGAACCTGGGAAGGGTTATTAGTAATAATGCAGTTCTGGTAGCCCTGCAAGAGGATTTGAATAAATTGGATAGATGGGCAAATGAATGGAGGTGTCAGTTTAATGCAGCAAAATGTAAAGTCTTAAAGTTTGGGATACATCGATGGGAAGCAGCATACTCTGCGGTAGGAGCTGTACTGGAGAAAGTAGGGGAGACAAGAGATTTGAGGAGTGATTATGGATAGAAACCTGAAATTCAGGCAACATATTACAAACATGGTGAAGGTAACCCAGAGGATTGCTGCAATACTGAGAAGGTTGCTGACCTACAGAGAAAACAGTTGTCATTCCATTGTATAAATCCCTTATCAGGACCACACTTGGACTGTTGTTCTCAAATTTGGTCCCCAGGATTTGAAGGGGATAAATTAATTGTGGAAAGGATACAGAGGCAGATAACAAAGATGATTTCAGGACTATACAATGTTGGTTATGAGGATTGGCTGAGAGAATGTGGAGTGCAGAGGTTGGTAGATAGAAGAAGGAGAGGTGATATGATTGAGACTTTTACCTGTTGAGAGATAGTTACAGGGTTGACACTGGGAAGTTCTTTCACTTGGTGGAATAATAATTGTGATGTTGAAACAAACATTGACATGTAAGGATGTGGAAGTTATTGTGCCTCTTTACAAAGCCTTAATAGAGTTGCACATCCAGGTGACTACTGTGCAAAGATTTCTGACCTAGTTTCTAGAGGGATAAAGAAGCTGTAGAAAGGCTGCATATAAGAATTACAAAGATGATATGAGGATTATGGAGTGTAGAATATATATTCTGTATAGAAAATAGAATATATGTATAGAATGTAGGGAACATAGCATCATAACTGAAACAGTAGTTGAGGAAGACTATGTGAATGTTCAAAAAGTGTGTGTGGAAGTGATAGCAAGAAAAAGAGTTCAGTTGATGATAAAGCATGCAATAATAATGTTGAAAAACAGAATGCATTTGACGGTAAGATGTGACTAGTGTTGACAGTAAACAAGCTTATGTGACTGATGATAAGATAACAAGAATGAATGATAGCGAAAAAATGATGCATGGAAGGCTTAGTTAGTGAAGATGAGGTGAGGGATGAAGCAGATGCAGAATGAACTGAAGAGAATTACAGATATATATGGAAGAGTGAAGAAGATGAGAATGAATGATGTTGATATGAAAGATTTAATAAAGGACTCATGCATGGCGTTGTATGGGGATTGAATTATTAGAGGTGTGGTGAACAAGAAGATACACAAGGTTTGTTTTCTGGGAAGTACAATGAATAGAGTGATTAATATATTGGATGTGAAGAATAAGTGAACAAAACAGTTGGTAGTGGTAGTAGGAGCAAATGACTTGACTGGGAACAAGGAGATTGTTGAGAAGGATAAAAGATAATAGTGTGATAGGAAAGGTATATTGTTATTTGGTTGGTGGTTTCGAATGGAGAAGGGGGATGTCACTTCAATGTTGCTAAGTGTAAAGTTATGCACTTTGGCCAGATAAGATGGAATAAGTTTTATCATGTTGGAGGAACTTGGCTTCAGGAGGTGGAGGAGACAAGGGATCTTAGGTTCTTGGTAGTTAGGGAATTGAAGTTCAGGGGACACATCTCCAAGTTCTAAGGATTACCAATATGGTGGATGTTATGATGCAAAGAATCTTTTACATGTATGGATAATGAGGTGATTGTTCTGCTGTAATCAGGCTTTATTTAGATTTCTATGCACAGAGCTAATCACCTGGCTATTTGGTGATAAGGAAACATTGGAGATGAAGGGGGGGGGGAGAGTGAGAGAGAGCAAGAGGAAAATAACTAAAACTGTCTCAGGACTCTGCACTGTTGCATATGAAGATATATTAAGAGAATGTGATCTGCTGTGCTTTGTAAATAGGAGGAGAAGAAGAAGAGGTGATATGATTGAGATGTATGAGGCACATCCAGAAAGTAACATCTAGTCAAGAATTTATAAAAAAAAAAAAAAAAAACTGGTAAAGAAGAAAAACGTTTTATTATATGATAAAATACCTACATATATACATTATTTTTCAACTAAGTCACCATTAACTTCCAGGTATTTTTGGTATCGTGGCACCAGCTTTTTCATACCTCGGGTCTGGGTTAGTCCCGAGGGGGTGGAAAGAGGGGAAAATGGTTCCAAGACTGCTGTTGTAAATTACCGTTGTCAAGGTCTTGGAGAACTTAGTCAAGAAAAGAATACAGGATGGGATAGAAGAAAATGGGATATTGTATGGGGGACAACATGGTTTTGTGAAGGGTAGATCATGTCTCAGTAACTTGCTCATGTTTTATAACACAGTGACGGCTGAACTGGATAAGGGTAATGGGTTTACAGTGATTCTACTGGACCTTGCCAAGGCCTTTGACAGGATACCACATGGAACCCTAATCAGTAAACTGGAGCAGATGGGGATAGATATAGGGTTGGTGAGATGGATAGGAGGGTGGTTGAAGGAGAGATACCAGAGAGTGGTTTATGCAGGAGTTGAGTCCAAAAGATGGCTTGTGACTAGTGGTGTGCTGCAGGGCTATGTTCTTGGACCACTACTTTTCAATTTGTTCATCAATGATATAGGAAAGGATCTGAGAGGAAGTGTTCACTTGTTTGCTGATGATGCAAAGTTGGGTAGAGCAATTGTGAGTGCACAGGATGTCAAAATTTTACAGGATGATTTGGATAGTTTGGAGGACTGGGCTAGGGAAAACGGATGTCAATTTAATGTGGCAAAGTGCAAGGTTATGCATTTTGGGGTGAAAAGAATAGCAGCAGTATATCACATTGGTGGAACCGTACTCCAGGAGATTGATGAGGCCAGGGATTTGGGAGTGTTGGTGGATAGGGAATTGAAGTTTGGGGGGGGGGGGGGGGCACATTGCAAAAGTGGCTAAATCAGCTCATCAAATCACTTGGCTTCTGAAAAATACTTTAACAAGCAGAGGCACACAAGTTATTGTTCCTCTGTATCGAGCCTTGATAAGACCCCCATCTAGACTACTGTGCCCAGATATGGGCACCAAGGTTTCTTCTTGATGGGGAGAAGGTGGAGAGGATCCAGAGATGAGTGAACAAGATGATAGCTGGTCTGTGGAATGAACCTTATGAGAACTGGTTGAAGATTTGTGGGTTGCAAAAATTGATCGATAGGCAGAGAAGGGGTGATATGATTGAGACATTCAAATTACTGAAGGGTTTCTATAAGAGTAATCCAGAAGATATTTTTGAGAATAGGACTGGTGGTGGGAAGACTAGGGGCCCATACGTGGCAGCTGGGCAAGAATGTGGTTAGCAGGGGTGTTAGAGCTAGGTTTTTTACTTGGAGAGTGGTGAATGAGTGGAATAAGCTGCCAGAGTCTGTTGTGGGTGCTACGACTGTGAATGAGTTCAAGACGAGGTATGATAGATACTGTGTGAATGTCGAATAGTTGTTCTTGACATGATGTTAGGGCCTCCCTCGATGAGTCTGTCGACTCTTTGGAATTGCCCATAATAATAATAATAATAATACCACATGAAAAAAGTCTGCACCAATGAGTTCATCCAGTGAGTCATGCTGTTCTTCATTTCATCTTCTTCAAAGCACTGAGATGGGAGCTACTGCTTCATATACAGGAACAAGAGGTATCACTGGGCACAATGTCAAGGCTGTAGGGTTGGTGGTCAAAAAAGTTCCACCCAAACTTCTGAATTTACTGAATTGCTCATTTGAGTTTCTTCAACATTTCACAATATGCATTAACATTAATTGATGTTCCTCACTGAGGAAAATTGACAAGCAAAATCCCTTTTCAATCCCAGAAGCAGTGGTCTCCTTTTTTTTAACTAATGGTGCCTGTTCGAATTTTTTTTTTGCTTTCAGAGATGATGAATGAAACCACTGCATTGATTGTTGTTTTGACTCAAGATTTGTGTACGAAATCCACTTTTCATCCCCAGTCATGACATGAGGAAAAAAGTTCATCTCCTTCATTTTCATAACACTTCAAAATTTTTGATTTGATTCCACATGTTGCTGTTTATGCACATTGTTGGGACCTATCTAGCACAAAATTTCTTACATCCCAGCTTATCTGTCACTGCACTTGGCCGGCCACTGCACTTTTCATCATGAACATCGTTGTGTCCTTCTTTAAACAAATGACACCATTGCGTAACCTTATTGTCACTCATAACATTATGTTCATAAACCTTACTCAGTCATTGGTGAATTTCTGCATTACTATTATTTTCTGCCAACAAAAACCATATCACATCACGAACCTCACAGCTGGTCGGATTTTTATCTCAGCACTCAATATAAATTATTCATAGAAGACAAAAACAATAATGTGAAAAGTAAAATGGTCAACAGCTAGTTAATGAATCACTCTATGCTACAATGTATGCACAACTCCCCTCTCATATTTTATTTGGCAGTAATTTGTGAACAGACTTACTTTCTGGACATGCCTTGTATAATTTGGTGAGATAAACTTATCAGAAAGATACAGAGAAATTATTGCATAGGGTGATGGAAGAACAAGAGATCATTCTTGAAAACTGTACCAAGATCATCTGAGTAACAAAGTGAAAAGGAGATTTTTTGCATGTCAGATGGTGAATGAGTGGAATGCATTTTCAGAGTGGGTGCTCCAACACTGAATGTTTTCAAATCAGCAAAGTTTCATAGTTATTGTGGTATATGAGTTCGACCTCCCATGATGAGTCTTTGGGCTACATTAAAGCTTGGGAAATAATACTAACATCTACAAATTAAACAGCAGTGTTCCAAGCAGAGAGTCGTGGCACACCACTAGTCACCGAACTTTCTCCTGGATTCTACTTCTCCATATACTACTTTTTAATATCTGTCCATCATCCACCCCCTCATATCCATATCACTAACTTCATATCCATTCCCATTTGTTCTAATTTGCATAACAGAGTTCAATATATAGCATCCTCTTACATGTCTTCATTCCCTATATCCCAAACGGCCATCACTATTATAAGACATTAGTAAATTACCAAGCCATGATCACAAAGCCATATCCCCCCCCACCACACACACACCATCATAGAGTATCATATTCTTATCCACCTATTTCTGAATTCTCTCACTGACCATCTTTGCCACTGCTGCTATTATGAAAAGTTAGTATACTTACCTGCCTACCTATCCTCTTTATGCCCAGTGGCACATATCACAAAGATTCATCTTCTCTAGTTAACTCTGTCTTTTGCAATCTTCTGCTCTCCCAACCAGCCATCTTTTTTCTTTTTCTGTCATTCTTTGTCAAATTAGTTAGTCCTTCTTTTCTTTTTTCTTCTGCATTCCATGTCAAAGTTACTTGGAATCTCTCCTCTGTCTATCGTCAGTATACGTCCAATCCATTTCCATATAAAATTCATTAACTTATTCATGCTGCATGTTGATCAGTTTTAATTTCTTTCCAACATTTGTTGTTCAGTTTAAGATATTTTGCTTTAAACATGTTTAAGACCAAATTTTTGTCTCTGTTTTGTACTCTGGTGTTTAAATTTTCAATAGAAATGGTATTTACTTGAATTCAGAATTCTTCTGAAGTCAGCCATACTTATTGCTTCAGGAATGATTTGTTATAGTGAATAGTTTGATATCATAAAAATTTTGCATAGCATTGTATCTACAAGGCTTTGGTTGGGATTTTTCAGTTTCGTACTTTTTGTATTGTGTTCTGTGGATCCATAGTCGCAAATAACTTATTGTCCACTTTCCCATTTCAAAATCATAACCATCAAACCATCATAGAGTATCATATTCTTATCCACCTATTTCTGAATTCTCTCACTGACCATCTTTGCCACTGCTGCTATTATGAAAAGTTAGTATACTTACCTGCCTACCTATCCTCTTTATGCCCAGTGGCACATATCACAAAGATTCCCACTGCATGAAGGCTTGCATGAAGTGACTCATTTGATGAATAATCACAAAGAGGATTTTGTTGTTGTTTACTCTATTATTCATAAGTCATTTTTTGGTGGTAGTGCTTCTAGAAAGAAAGAAATCCAATTGTCTAGATTGCACATTGCAATATTCTAATGGAAAAATAGAATTAGGGAAAGGAGAAACTTGTTCATATTTGATTTGAACACATCTATTGCATTATTTTGGAAATACATAAGGGGCATGACTGCAGAACAAGTTCCAGTAAAGAAATGAAAGAAGAGAAAGAGAAACTAGTTCTGCGAGTTGGAGTTAAACTCTGAAAGGGTGCTTTGCAGTAGCTGCCTGTGATTCATTGAATTTACTAGAGAGTGGAGGTATTATCTATGCTAGTTCATATGAACAATTACCATAGAAATATTTGTAGAAGATCCATGCATCAGAAATCGAATGTGAAAGTGATTGGAGGGGCATTAGCAAGAGACAGATCATAATCAACCTAATTGTCCTCTTCTGTGTTGAGTCAAGTATATTTAAGGAGCTCTTAGAGGCATCTGCTATCCCAGATAGGATAGCAGTATTTGATAGATGGGTAGATTTTTGATTTGTATAGTGTTAATAATTGTTTGAAGGTAAAGTAATGTCTTGAGCAGAAGAGTTAATTCCAGTATTTTGGATTCATAATAATACTTAACGGTCTAAACTCACTAATATTTCACTAGTAATGCTGGTTAAAAAACCAGCAAATTATTAGCTTATTATAAATTATTATTTAGTAATGTTTTTTTTTTTCCTCTCTTGGTGTTGTTTATATCATTAAGCATTGTTATGAATCATTGACACTTAAGCCTTTCTATACAGCTTTTGGATGCTCTGGAGAGGCAATGTGTTATGCCTTTTTGTTTGTAATATGCTTATATCAAGAGAGACTTGATGTTAGAGTAATTCTGAAGGAAACAATTTTTTGTGGGAAATAAATACAGAATTGTGTTTTGCGAGCATTGAAATTGGTAATTGAGTCAAGATTATCTGAACCTCCTTGAAGAAAGGCTGGGAGATCAGAATTAAGGATAATAGAAGTTCTTGCTTTGTAAGTTGTAGTGTTTGTAGTGCACAAATTGTCAAATGAGATGCAAATTAAACAACCACAATTTTAAAAACAAATGAGAAATAAGCCTGTAGTTTGGTGAAAGTGGCAAAAGAGAGATACTAAAATTCAAACATTGAAAATGAACTGAAAGCAACATCATGAATGTTTACTGTACAAAATGGTAAAGTAAAACTGAATGAAATTCTGGTTTGTTCTGAGACAGATAAATTGAGGATTAATGTCTTGGACAATAGAATCTCTTGAAAAAATATGTCAGTTTTTATTTTTATGTATTATTGCTACATGTCTACTATATTGCAATAGTATTAAGTTAATTCCAGCTCTGGAAAAGAAAAAAAAACAGTTACTAGAACCAGAACTAGAAAACAGTTGCTTTTAATGTACTACAAGCTATCCTTATCATCTTTTCTCCAAAATAATTAATTGTAAATAATAATAATAATATGTTGTAAAGATATTATAAAATTAACAGATTATAAACATATGGTGAAAAAATGTATTTTTTCTTATTTTAATATAAAGCCTCATCTATACCAAATGAAGAAGGGATTGATGAAGACTTAATATGGGCACAACTACTCAGTTCTCGAGCAGCAGGGTATGAATTTATATATGTATGCATATAGTGATTTGTTCCAAATATTTGTAATGTAATAGTTTGGCACTCCAAATATAGTATATTATAGTGGCATTTTAATTTTAATTTATACCTGTGTTTTAATACTTCAGTGCATATAAAATTCATTTAATGTATTAGGATTTTGTATATGTATCTGCAATCATGTTTTGAGAATTAAGCATGGATTCAATCCCCCCCTGCCCAAAAATAAAAACTTGTTCCATATTAGCATGTGGAACAAGGTCTCTGATCTGTTGCATAGATCAGAGACAAATTTAAATGTACTGAATACTTAGTCAGAAATTCTAGAACAATGAGAAAGAAACATGGAGCTACCTAGTATTGAGAGCAAGAAAAACATGATAATAGGTTGGATGATGATATAATTAAAAATGCAATATACCTTTATTTGAGTGATGCATTAGAGTAATGTCTGATGCCAAAGATTTTGTCTCTAATGTCTCCAGCTGTAGTGTAGTCAAAGGAACAAAAGAATATGGGAAGACTTAACTATTAACTATTCTTATACCCAGATATCAGAATAGTTTTTTCTAAATTTGTTGCATTAAAAAAAAAAGTGTTAGCTGGTGCTTGTGATACAAAATGGTACTCATTCTGTATGTGTGTTCAATACATTACAATGTGAAACTAATTCTGGCATTATCAATAGTGAAATACTTTGTAAATGTTTTATTAAGATGATTGTTTATGATGGCTTCAAGCAAAGTTGTATGATTTCACATTGGCAGGATATTCTGAGATTGATAGGTTGATATCATAAATAGAGAAATTTGTGATGAGAATAGGTATCAACTGAAATAGGACCAGTGGCTTTCGCTTAAGGATGTAAGCTTGTCACTCTGGTGGAAACTATTGAGAAAGCCGATCATTTGATAACAAAAAATCATATATTTAAAAACTAAAAAAGAAGATATCATTTCTTCTGAGAGCATAGTTTTAGGATATTTACCGAACTTATATGCGATGGGAAAACAAAGCACAGTCATTTCACTCTGTAAATGCACAAGCCACACTGCATCTATTTGTGCTGTATTTAAAAGACAAATGATTGTTTAAAATCTGAAATACTTTGTAATGAGTTTCAGAAAGTGACTGTTTGGAATGCACCACAGTAGTTCATACTTTTTCAGTTTGAATAAGCCATGTTGAAAGAAAAGTTCCCAGTTTATTTTTTAAAAAGTTAGTTATTTTGAAGTTTGCTTGTCCAGTAAATATAATAACAGAAAGAACTTTGTTAACCTTGCCAACCACAAAGATATTAGTTTATATGCAGAATGCCACTTTTTTAAATGCCATATCACATGGCTGAAACCTGTGCAATGGTGTTGGAGGAAACTTAAATGGGCAAAAAGGCAAACTCCCAAAGAATGTTAAAACGACATATTGTCACTATGTTTAACTTCTGTTCTAGGCAACATAGCTGGTATAAAATTATTTTTTATATCCACTGATAACAGTGAACACAAAAGGAGACTACTTAAAGAAAGATATCATTTGAAAAAGCAGAGAAACTCGATAACACCAGAATGCATCACAGCTAACAGCTATAATTGAAGAAAATATTCTGATATTCCACTGTCAAGTGGAATATCAGAATATTTTCTTCTGATATTCCACTTTTGCTTTAGATACCTTGCTTACAATTTTGCTTTAGATATCTTGAAGTTGTCACAGTTGCTCGATCATCAAAGGTTATTTTATTTCATCATGGCTGAATGAAGATGTCTGCTGTGTTTGTGATGGTAATTATTAAAACTGATATCAAGATCATACATATCCTTTGGAAAAATAAATTACTTTTAACTGGTTAGTACTTATTATCTCTGTTACCTAGCTAAATAAAATTGGCTGAAATAGAACAAAATATTGTAAGCACTTCAAATCACAGCACACTTTTCTTTGCAAAACCTATTAATCTGAAATCATATTACTCATGCAACTAAGTGACTGGTATAAAAGTAAAAAATTGTATTTTTTAATATTATATTCTACTTCTACATTAATGCTAGTGACATGTAAAAAAAAACTCAACATGTAAATTGCTTCCTTTACAACACTCAGAAGGCATAAAAATTGTCAATGAGTGTACTAACTACACTGAAAGATGCAACAAAAAATGAAAATAGCGGAATGGGACTAATTTTGCTTTATAGCCACCTATCAAAAGTATCTCATCACATAACTTCTTCTAGGCTTCAACTTCAGCCATTTTTAATTTTTTGCAAATTTGAAAAATTTGATTGAAATGTTTTTTCATAAAAAAAATTTCAAAGTGATTTTGAACATGCATATTCCACTGCATGTATAAATGAAACACATACAAAAAAAAAAAAAAAAAAACATAGCTACACACCTTGAACATTAAAATGATAATAAAAAATCAGAAAATGGACAATCCGGACAACTGTGATTATTTTTAAAATCCTCTGAAATTGTGAATATTTTCTGGATTTACTGAATAAAAAATGGCCACCATAATTCGTAGGATGGCAGGAAGCATTTTTAAAAAAATGTTTTCTTCTTTTTAAAGGATAGGTTCGAAAAATAATTCACTTTTATCAAAATTAAAAATTATGCATCTTCAACCCACTAATAATTTCACATAGATTGTCCCTATGCCTAAATTTAAGTAGATATGTAGATTTGATTATCTACTAGTGAAAAAGAAAAGGGTAGTTTAAAGTCCTGTTATCAGTAAGAAGTACATGGAGTTTTAGGTTACAGAGAATATAAAAGAAAATGTTTATTCCGCAGGTGATTAGAAATGCAAAGACCTAGGGTGTTCTTATTTATCTAAACATCTTGATTCCCTTCCATGTGAGGTACCTGTTTGTAGTGTAGTGGAGTGGACCTCCCAGTAATGGTACTGCCCTATTCATTCTTATTCTTTTTCTATGCTTTTCTTCTCGAATTCCTTGCTCTACTTCTCTTGAGTCTTTATTACTATCCTGTCTTCCAGATCACCATCACTGGGTCTTTGGAATTGGGTACAAGTGTAGATTAAAAAAAAAAAAAAAAAAAAACTACAAATTAAAAAAAAGCCTACATAAACCAAGTGACCTGCAATTCACCAATAAACACATCCAAATTTATAACAGTGATAAACAACAAGCTAAAGGACACTTGCCCCCCCCCCCCCAGTTGTGCATACGTGCTCGACCTGATTTAACCTTTGCCCAGAGAGAACAAAGATGCCAACTCCGAAGACAACTAGAAGAAAAATACCAAAATGGAGACAACCGTTGGACGATAGACTACAAACAAACCAAACTAGTACAAACCAAGTGACGCCACCGACATCAGTATGCAGGCACTACATAGGAAATGGGTAAGACCCTTGGGGTCAAATCCATGCTTTACAGAACCTTGCATATCCACTTCACCAACATCTGTGGCCTCAACTCCAACCTTAATAGCATCCACTATTCCACCAAACCCCACCTACTCTTTTTAATAGAAACTCAAATCTCACCTTCCCCCAACACTATTCATCTCAACCTTCCTAACACTAATTGATGACTATTTAACTCCTTTCGACCCAAGGGTGGCATCTGTGCATATATCTGCTCTGACATACCCTGCCAGAGAGCAACTAACTTAGCATCGCCCAACTTCGACCTTCTTTGGCTGAAGATATCCCTCCCCCACTTAGTCAAATTCATCTGCTGTCTCTGTCGCTCTCCTAATATCACCAATCACTCTGAGCTCTTTCATTTCCTCTCCTTAAATGTGATTTTCTCCCACTCTCCTAACAGCGAAATCATCCTCCTGGGTGATTTCAATGTCCATAACACCAATTAGCTTTCCTCTTCCAGTTATACAAGTCCTGCAGGCAGAGATGCTGAAACATTTTGCAGTCACTAATGACCTTACACAGATTGTTCAAAAACCGACCAGAATACCAGATAACCTGAATCACTCCCCCAATACCCTAGATCTCTTCCTTACTAATGACCCTTCTAAATATGCAGTGAATGTAGTGACCTCCCTGGGTAATTTAATTCTGATCACAACTTAGTGCTCATCTCCTCCCCCCATGCAACAATGCTTACACAGTCACTCCCACACAAGAGTAGTTTGACATTATAACAATGCAAAATGGGGCAGTCTTCGAGACTACTATGCTTCATTCCCATGGTTGGACTATTGTTTCCAGTCCAAGCATATGCACCGAATGTATCACCAAAGTAATCCTCAATAGCATGAAAACATATATTCCCCACACTACTCAGAACTGCCGTCCCCTAGCTAAACCCTGGTTTTCCAAGGAATGTACCAAGGCTGTACAAATGAAAAATCAGGCATACCACAACTGGCTCAAATCAAGAACCCCATCCTCATTCAATGCCTATACCAAAACAAATGCAAGAAAATTATCAATACTTCTAAAACAGAATTTGAACAGGCAAAAAGCAGAAAGCTTGCAGTATTCTGAAAAAATGGCAGCAATATCTGGATCCAAACCTGTTTGTTGATCCCACTTTCAAACAGTTATATGAAGGAAGGATGGAAAGTTGTGATAAACACCTAGAACAAAAATTATATTAAAGCAACTTATATAACCACAAGAAAGAAAAGAACAAATTATTGCAAATACAAATTTAATATCCTTTTTGTTCTAGGTGTTTATCAGAACTTTCCAGAACCCTCCTCATAACATCCCTGAATGATGTGATCTGCTTTTCATCTCCTTTGAGTGAATGAAGGAGACCAATCAATATGGACTCACTCCTCAGGACATGCCAAAGATGGTATCACTACTCAAATATCCACTAATAAAAAAGATATTGGAATGTACACCACAGAGGGTCAAAGATATGTTTTGAGAACCTGTAATACATGGACCATCTTCAGATGGCATGAACAAGGCTCTGTTTTAAGTGTCATACTTTTTGTGCAATCAAGGTTGACTCAATAACAGAACATCTTTCCTTCAACAGTAAATAATGCTCTCTATGTGAATTACTTCACCATCTTCTGTCACTCATGTAATATGAAGGTCATAGAAAGACAGCTGCAGCAAGCCATTGACCATCTCTCAAAATGGATACTTGCAAAGGGGTTCAGATTTTCATAGCAAAGACCGTTTGTGTTCACTTTTTGCTACAGATGTGGTCTTCATTCTGACCCAGAACTAGGACAATCACTAATCCCAGTTTAACCAGAAGCCAAGTTCTTGAGACTCATATCTGACAGCAAACTCTATTTCCTCCCTCACATAAATTAGTTATGAAACAAATGCCATAAAGCAATGAACATTCTATGTTCTGCCTATTGGGGTGCTGACATGTGTTCTTTGCATCATTTGTACAGGGCATTGATAAGATCAAAATGTATGAATTCCAAGTCTATGTTTCTCCCAGGGGAGAGTACACTACAATGGCTAGATCCTATTCACCATCAAGTCATCAGAATTGCAACTGGAGCATTTTGCACATCATCTATTTTGGGGGTGCTTAAGGGTCAAAGCTGTATAACTGAGAGGAGACCTCCACATAGCCTTTAAAGGAATGCGGAGAACCAACCAGGGCTTCTGACCTAATGTCCAATCCTCACCTTCTCGTGGTGCACCCTGTTGGGTATCTACTTTGATACTGAACGAACGAGGATGGGCTGGCAATTTGGGATTTAGCCGACCAAATTGTATTCTTATTGGTTAAACCAAAATAAAAAATGATGGTACAACATGACAAAATTTCATGCCGGCTGGGGCGTCGCCCGGTTAAACAAGGCTCCCGTTGTTTTCACCAGGGAACCAGGGCGAACAGCGAAAAGTCAGCTACTGGAACAAATCTGAAAACAAACCCCAACTCAACATCACCAGAGTTAAAGATCGGTACTATCAACGTAAGAAGCCTGAATGGCAAAGAAATGGAGCTAGCTGAGGAATTAGATAAGTACCAGATCGACAATCGACATAATAGGGGTGACTGAAACAAAAAAGACCAAAACTGGTGAGATCTTTCTGAGCAATAAATACAAAATGTTATATTCAGGCAATGACAATCAAGGAAAAGAAGGAGTAGCAATAGTATTCAACACAAAATACGAGGCTAATCTTCTTGAATGGCAGTCAGTCTCAAGTAGAGTAATGTGGGCAAATATGAGAATGGGGAACTGGACAATGAGACTTATTTGTGCCTATGGTCCCACAGAAGGTTCTACTAACGTAGAAGTGGAGGAATTTTTTGATGCTTTAGAAAAAGCAACTGACACAATGAAAAATGAGAAGTTGGTCCTTGTTGGGGATCTAAATAGCAGAGTAGGAAATGATTGTGAGACATACAAAAATATTTTGGGAAAATTTGGAGAAAAGAGCAAAGCTAATAATAATGGCAAATACCTGTTGGATTTCTGCTCAGGACATGTACTGGTTATTACTAACACCGAGTTCCAACATAAAAATGTGCACAAATTCACATGGAGAGAAGAGGCAAGGAATAAGAAAAATCTCATCGACTATGTTATTGTTGATAGTGATGTTTTCTCCCTGGTGCAGGACATCAGAGTGTATAGAGGATTTGAAATTGGAAGTGATCACTATTTAGTCTTGAGCAGGATAAAATTGAATTTCATATTGAAAAGAATAACATGTAAGAAAGTTTTTAAGCGAATAAAAGTTGAGCAGCTCTCAGATGTGAACTGTAGACTAAAATACAGAAAGATTATTGAAAAGAAAATGAAAGAGTTTGAGAACAGGAATCAAACCTTGGAGATTCAGTGGCAAACTCTGAAGAAAACATTGATTGATTCTGCCAGAGAGGCATGTGATGAGGTTGTGTGCAAGGATAAAAAAACTCAGAACTCCCTGGTGGACACAGGAAGTTAAAGGCAGTGAAGGAAAAGAAGAAAGCATATCAAAAGTTCCTGGCAAATAAGTCAGCTTTTACTCTTACAGAATACGGAGACAAATGTAAGAAAGCTAAACAGTGTGTAAAACTAGCTAAACAAAAGTCATGGGAGGACTTTGGCAAGAATATAGAAAATAAATATCAAGAAGGTGGCAAAATATTCTGGAGGTTGTTGAAGAAGCTTAGGAATGAAGGAAAGAGTGCTGTAAAAGGAGTTAGAGATGATAAAGGTGACATGAAAACAGGAGAAAAAGATATCCTTGAAGTATGGAGTAATTACTTTGAAAAACTGCTAAATGAAACAAGCAGTGATGACGGCACAGTGGTAAAAAATACTGACCAGGCATGCAGTCAGGAATACATATCCATACTTGAAGTAGAAAAAGCCATCAAAGGCTTGAAATGTGAAAAGGCAGCAGGAGTAGATGATATTCGACCAGAAATGCTGAAGTATGGTGGTATAAAAGTCTTACAGTGGCTGCACTGCATAGTTCAGAAAGCCTGGACAGAGGGACGAATTCCCGATGATTGGAGTAGAGCTCTCATAGTACCCATATATAAAAAGGGAAATAAAACTGAATGTGAGAATTACAGAGGTATTTCCCTAGTGAGTGTTCCTGGCAAGATCTATGCAAGTATACTTGAGAAACGGTTGAGAAGAATTGTGGAAGAAAAGCTTGGTGAAGAACAAGCTGGATTCATGCCAAATAGAGGCTGTCAGGATCAGATCTTCACTTTACGACAGATAGTCGAGAAAGAATGGGAATATAACAAAGATATGTATTTAATTTTTGTCGATTTGGAAAAGGCATATGACAAGGTGCCAAGAGAGACGCTATTCAATACGCTGCGGTTATATGTTGTCAATGGGGCATTATATCAAGCAATACTTAGTCTTTATTTGAGTTGTAAGTCAGCAGTTAGAATTGAAGGAAGTACAGGAAGATGGTTTAATGTTAAATCTGGTGTGAGACAAGGATGTACATTATCCCCTCTGTTATTCATTATCTATATGGATCACATTATGAAGGAAAGTGGTATTAAACCTGATATCAAAATTGGAGATGTTAATGTCAGCTCTTTGCTTTATGCAGATGATGTTATACTTCTAAATAAATCCGCTACAAGTCTGCAAGATTCTCTGACTAAATTGAATAGCTGTTGTAATAGATATGGTATGAAGGTCAGCAATAAAAAGACAAAGACAATGAAAATAGGCAGAATCATTGAAAATGTCAACTGTGTTGTGAATGAAGAACCTGTGGAACAAGTAAAACATTTCAGCTACTTAGGCACGATTTTTTCTGAAGATGTAAATTAAATATAGAAATAGACAACAGAATCAACAAAGCTGGTATCGTGGGAAGTCAATTGAATAAATTCATATGGAATAAGAAAGAAATTAGTCGGAACACTAAATTAGCTGTATACAAGACTGTGTTCAAACCAATTTTAACTTATGGATCTGAGAGCTGGGTCAGAAGTAAAACACTTGACCAAAGACTAGAGACCGCAGATATGAGAGTCCTGAGAAAGATTAGAGGCGTGAACAGATGGCATCAATGGCAATATCGTATTAAAAATGAGGATATTAGGAAAGAACTTGACATTGTCAGCATCCAGGAATGCGTTAGCAGAGCTAATCTCAGGTGGTATGGTCACTTAAATTGAATGGGAGAGGAAAGATTAGCAAAACAAGTGTTCTCTGTCAGGTTGGCAGGAAAACGACCCAGAGGAAGACCAAGATATAGGTGGATTGATACGGTACAAAGTGCCTTAGACGATAGAAATATAAGATCTGATAATGTTGGAGTCTTGACAAGTAACAGACTGATTTGGAGGAAAATTGTAGATAGGAAGTTAGTAATGATGTAATTTTTTCATGTAGTACTATCATATCCTGTACACCCTTGAGGGTACATGGCAGGAATTTGATGATGATGATGATCTATTTCTAGTTTGTACATCGAGGCAAATGAGAACCACCTTTGTCTCTTATGCCAACAGCTGTCCCTGTTTATATGCAACAAAAATAAAATGCCTGCCAGACCACCCCATATGGCCAACTATTTTTCATCCACAATGGGAAAATCTTGACAGTCTGCGATAAAACTTTTAGTTTGTGGATAAAAGCTCTCCTACAAGCTCTAGAAATAGTGCTAGACAATATAGCTCAAACCTCATCAGACACACTTCTGCTGTGGCAGTCATCCATCTAGCATATAGCTTGTCTTTCAGCAATCTAAGTATTCAGTTCTTTTCAGGCTGAATAGAACTGAATACTCTTATTTTGTGCCTGTCTACACAGATGGCTCCAAATCAGAGGACCTAGTAGGATCTTCTGCTGTCTTTCTGGACAACATTATATTTGCCCAAATCTCACTGGAGTGTAACAACTTTACAGCTGAGTTGTATGCAATAGAGCTAGCACTAAAATGCATATTGCATTGCTTCCAATGAAGCATAATATATCCAGACTCAAAGTTCTCTTCAGGCAGTTAGAAGTCTTAAACATCTGCCTGTACCATACATAAATTACCATTGCAGACATAAACTTCTACCTCAGTGGTAGCTATCCTGGAACAGAGAGAGACTAATAAGCTCTACCAAATTAAGCCTGAAATTATATTATGGCAGTCTAGCCTGTGCAGGATTTGAACAGGAGAAGTTGCTCTTGCTTGGCTTCACATAGGTCATTACATACTCCTTCCTATTGAGACCTAATGACATGTCTGTTTGTGAGTTTTGTGACACTGGACTATCCATCACATAATTTAAACGATTGTCCTCATTTCACCAATGAGCACAGTCATTATTTTAGCCACTTTTATAATTTGTCTGAGCCCTATACACTCAGGCAGGTTTTATTAGACTCATCGACGGTCACCCTGTTTTTTTTTTTTTTTTTTTTTCAGACTATTAATCTTTATCATTTCATATAAATTATATACAGGGCATCCACATTGGACCTCCCTAGTTTGAAAGAACAGTAAAAAATGGAAATGTGGAAATATGTAAGGTTTGGGTTGTTTAAACATTCCAGGGACCTCACAAATTTCATCCAGAATTTTTTTTTTTTTTTTACAAAAACTTTGTGAGTGTTCCTTCTCATTTGTACAATTTTGACACTGTGGTCCATACACTTAACTAGTAGTAATACATTGAAACTAGGGAGGCTCAATGTGGACACCCTGTACTTGTTAGAACTTATTGTAAAATCTTTTAAAAACCTGGTTTTTTATGTATGGTTTGTACCCATACTATGTTTTATATCCATCTTTTTCATTCATGTTTCAACAAAAATATGTTGTTTGGCTTATTTGTAATGTAGTATACTTTTAAGAAATGTTTCTTTTTTTAATTTTTATTTTTCTTTCTTTTATTATTTTTATTTTTTTATTTTATGCTGCCCCTGATCCATGAAAGGTTATTTGCAAAGCTGTAGTATATTTTGTACTGTGGGTGGGATATGGATTTTTTTTTCTATTTTTATCTGTTTTTTTTTTTTTCTGATTTTTATGTATTTTTTATACCCATACTATCTGTTTTTAGATCTATATATACCACTTATTTATTACATGTTCTGGCACAGCATGACCATAGATCTCCTTGCACCATTAAACCCAAAAACAAACATACAAGCATTTCCAGCCTTATCTTTGGGGTGTTACCATCCCCATCAATCAGGCTCTTGTCATCAATTTTTTCCTCTTGTTTAGATAACCAAGGCAAATCACCTCCTATAATATCACAAACTCACTGTGAATTCCTCATCTGATCTTTTGTCATGACATCAGGAAAAATCCTCACAAGTCTTGATATTAGTGATATGTCTCTCTCATTTTGTTCAATGTAGTATGTGTGAAACTTGTTGGTCGTGACTGGTATAAGATTTGTGAAAGGAAAGAGAGACTATTGAGCAATTATGTAGGAAGTGTTTGGAGAGTGAGTGAGTGAGTGCTAGTTGTTGTGAGCAAAATATTTGATAGCAGAGTGGAGAATGTGGGATTATTGATGAAATTGCACTGGCAGAAAGTCAGAAGAACAAAAGACGATATAATGAAAGAAATAGCCATTTATGTGTATCCTTTGTAGGGCAAAGTATGAGTTCATAGTGAAGAATTTATGGAGACACAAGTATTAGAATAACTACTTTACTTAACATTAATAAAGTAACATTTAACATTTTGACCTCTGTATTAAGTTCATCATCAGGAAAACATATATATGTACAGGATGCAAGCTACATGACACTGCACTCTACAAAAGTAAGATGAATCTAAATGTTTGTTAATCATTTACCTAACCTGACCTCTGGTGAAAAACAAAAAAAACAGAACTCCATTAAACAATTTCTCAAGTCCTCTCACATTAAGATTTTCTTCTGTTTGGGGTTGTTCTGGGTGCTATACATGTTGAAGATGGGGTCCTCCAAATTCTTGGAATAATTAATCCATCTTTTTTGTTCAGATTTGGATGATGTTTCAGCATTTCACAGGCTTCTTCGAATTTTCTTTCAAACCAGGTTTTGGTGCAGTGTAGGGACTTTTGTGCCTTTCCAGTCAATTCTGTGACTTGTTTGGAGTGTGTGGTCTGACAGGCCTATTTTACCATGGTGGAGGTATTTAATGTGGCATTTGTGTTCATCTTTTCTAATTGGAATGGTGTGTCCTGTTTCCCCTATGTAAGGTAGGTTACAGGTACATTGAATTTTGTACACCTCAGGGTGAGCAAGGTATGGAAGAGAATCTTTGGAAGATTCTCTTCCATATTAATGATTTTAATGATCTTTGTAAGTCATCTTCTGATGTAGCTAATACTATTTGATCATCTGCAAATAGTAGTGTATCTATCTTCATTTGCTTGGTCATTTGCATACCAAATGGGTTATGCTGTTTCCAGATTGTTAGTATTTCATTTATATATATATATTGAAAAGCAGAGGTGAGAGGGTACATCCTTGTCATACTCCTCTTGATATATCTTTCCATTCTGAGGTGTGTTCTAATTTAACTGCTATTTTATTTCCTGTATATATTTTTTCAATAGATTGTAAAAGTTGGTTTGGTATGTTTAAATTGGTTAATATTTTAAACAATTTTTGTCTACTAATTTTGTCAAACGCTTTTTCATAATCAATAAACGCCACATGTGTTTCTTTTTGAAATTCTCTTCTCTTTTCTATTAATAATTTTAAAGTAAAAATTGGATCTATGCAGGATCGGCCTTTTCGGAAGCCATTTTGTTCTTCTAGTAATTTGTTTTCTACAATGCTGCTTAGTTTCTCTTTTAATATTCCTGATTATATTTTATATCCTGTATTCAGCAGGCTAATTCCCCTATAATTATTGCAATTGTCTTTATTTCTTTTTTTATAGAGTGGGATGACCAGTGCTTTTTTCCAAGGGGTTTTTCCGGACATCCAAACCATATTAAAAAATTTCAAAAGTCTTTCATTAAATTTTTCACCTGCATTTTTGTGTCGTTCTATATTTTGTCTTCTCCTGGTGTTTTCTTATTTTTCATCTTTTTTATTATATTTTTCATTTCAAACATTGCGATATTTTCTATTAGGTCATTCTTTGTCTTATAAAATTTTAATTCATTGTGCTCATCTGTCCAGAGATTTTGGAAATAGGTCACCCATTTTTCTAAATCTATTGTTTGTATTTTTATCTTTTCTTTTATTTCTTTATTCATGTATTTTATTACTTTATAGGTTTTGGGTTGTGGCTTAAATAAATCCTTTTCTAGTTCTGTTACGAAATTCTTCCATCTTTCCCTATGTTTTTTCCTTACTTCTTGTTTTGCAATTGCACTATTTCTTTTATACTCTATTTCTGCTTCTATTGTTTTGGAATTTAGCCATTTCTGGTAACTGTCCTTTTTGGTTTTTATTATATTTTCTATTTCTTTGTTCCAGTCTCGTAGTCCTCTTTTTCTAATCCATTTGTGCTTTATTCCTAAGGTTTCTGTTGCTGCTTTTGTGAGAATTTGTTTCAAATTTTCCCATTCATCTTCTATGTCACTTGATTCGTGTGTGGTTTCTGTTTTTAAGTTTGTGCATTTTTGATATTGTAGTCTAACTTGAGGATCCTGTAATGAAGAAATTTTGTAGCTCAGCTGGTAAGAATTTTCAGTTCTATGTGTTTTTAGCCACTTTGGTTTAAAACGAATTTTTGCTGATACCATATAATGATCAGAGTTTAATTCAAAGCCTCGATATGCTCTTACGTCTAAAATTAACTCCGCTAATTTAAAATTTGTGATAACGTAGTCAATTACTGATTTGTATCCTCTGGCTGACCAAGTATATTTATGTATTTCCTTGTGTTTAAACATTGAATTCATTATTCTCATATTATTATAAATGACAAAATCGCGCAATCTGCGACCATTTTGATTACATGTATCTTCGCCAAATTTACCTATGTTTGTTTTGTATTTTTTGTTTCCTATTCTGGCATTTAAATCTCCTGCTAGCAGTAAATAGTCAGTTTTGTTTGTTTTATCTATGGCATTCTGTAATTCTTTATAAAATATATTACTGTCTTCTTCTTTTCCCTCTTCTGGTGCATATGCACCAATTATTGTTATATGGCCTCTTAATGTCTTGAGTCTAATTTCTATTAGTCTTTCATTCAAATAGTTGTAATATACAATATTGTTCTTTAGGGATTTATGTACCATAATCAATATACCTGCTTTTGCTCTTTCTTCTTTTTTTACCCCACTGTAGATTTGTATATAGTTGTTTGTTTCTTTTGTACCTTTTTGTTTTTTCTTTGTTTCTGTTACTATACATATCTTTATATTAGCTTGGTTTAGTTGTTTATCAAGTTCTTTTTCTTTGTGTGCAATGCTTCTCACATTCCATGTTGCAATCTTCATTATGTGTACCTTTTTCCAATTTCGTTTACCGTTTCCTGGGTTGTGGTCTTTTCCCTGACAGTCTGTCCAGCTTTTCTTTGCATAAAACTTGAAAAGTATTTTGAATTTCCCCAGGGCAGGTTACTAACCTGTCGCTGGGTAAGTCCAGTGGTAGGGCTGCTACCTAATGCTTCTGGACAGGCAGATCTAACAGCATTTACTCTGTTAGGGTGTTAAGGTTATACCAAAGAGCTAAGTAAATTTCTTAATTTTGCCAGGGGTTTGAAGGTTGTCTTGATGTTGTATTTTTAATTAGTATGTTATCTAATTTTTCCAAAATGATTCTAATGTATGGCATGATATGGCTATGGCATTCTTGTAATATTTTTTGCTTTTAAGGCATTTTTATGGAGCTTGTTTTTTTATTATACCCATTTATTTACAAATGTTTGGTTAATAATTTCAAATTGTTGGTTAAGAGCTCGTTCATGGAGCAAATCATTAGGGCTCTGTGTTTGAGAGTGCTGATGACTGCTAGTTTTTGTGTTGGATGGTGGTATGAATTTTTATGTATGTATTGGCCTGTGTGTAAGTTTGCGGTAGACTGTGAAGGAGAGGCAACCTGAGGGAAGATTTGTAACAAGTGTGTCTAGAAAAAGAAGAGAGTTGTTGTTTTCGATCTCAGTGGTGAGTTGGATACGTTTTTGTTGTTTGTTCAGGTGGCTTTGGAATGTATTTAATGTTTTGCAGCTGTGGGGGCCAAATGGCAAAAATATCATCAACATATCTTGAGCCAGACTTTGGGCTTTAGGCTGGCCAAAGCTAGAGTTTGTTGCTCGAAGTCTTCCATGTAAAAGTTAGCTATTGGGGGGGGGGGGGGGTCCATTGCCATACCTTCTTTTTGTAGGTAAAAATTGTTTTGCCACACAAAATACCTGGAGCAGAGAAAAGAGGCCCATGATATCAGGCAGAAATATGTTCCTTAAGAGAAGAATAGTATCATTGATTGGGACATTAGTGAAAAGGGCAGTCATGTCAAAGATGACTAATGAATCTTCTTAATTACGTGTGATGTTTCTAATTTTTTTTATGAAGCGTTGTGTAATTTTTATGTAGGAGGGGGGGAATGACCTACCAACTCCTTGAGTTTGGCCACTAGTTTCTTGGCTAAGTGATAATTACGGCTGTCGTTTCCTTCAACTATCAATTGTAGTGGTGTTTATTTTGTGTTTTTGGTAGGCCATAAATTCTGTGAGTGTGGACATAATGCGGTATTAGTTTTTTGGTTGTTTCCTGTGGCCATGTGATCACCGGTTTGATTAATTCTGTTGTTTTCTTTTTGATGCGGCATGCATTCAGATTATTGCAGAAATGTCTGCCAAGGGGTAAAGCTAATAAGAGAAAGAAAGAAGAGCTCTGCACTAATAAAAAGGAACATATGACAAAGTGAGAGAAGGAGAATAAAAGTTTTTTTTGTGATTCTACAATCAGAGAAGTACGTAACAAGAGGATGAGTAATTCTTGTTTCCTTGGTGCCAAAATTAATGACATCAGTGAGGCTGTCAAGATGCAAAGACATAAAGTGAAAGTGTTGATTGTTTTAGGGCACTAATGACTTGAAGAGTTAAAAGTATGGTATGAGAGAACAAATCCCCCCCCCCCCCCCCCAATAAGAAAAAAATAAAATAAAAATCTTGAACCATTAACCTTGAAAATTGTTTGCAAATAGTATGAAGCTCAGGAGGATTATTGGATTATTATTAATAGTCCTGATGTTTTGACTCTTCAAGAGGTATCCCTATATCTGTAAAGAAAAGCCAAAGTACTACAGAATATAATCCTTTTACCACTTGTAAACCACATATCAAACTATATATTTAGGCTTAAATCCCAGTTGAAGCTCATTTAATAGTGAAGACAGTACAAGTAATGTAACCATTGATTTAATCACTCCAGTATTTTATTTCTATCACAGAGACATCATTGGGAATACGATATAAGAATTATAATGTACAAACAAGCAACACAAACACAAAGTAATTAGATTGAAAGGGTCAAGTCCTGAGAAGGACAGCCTCTGTGGATACTTGAAAGTAGCTTTAGTTGTTGGCCAGAAAATAAAGTGTTCCATATCTTGGGAAGTTTCACACAACCATATTTATTGCAGATTGTTTTTGTTTAAGATCTGTGCCAAGTTCTAGTTGAAAATTCCTGTCTGTATATTCTGCAGTAAAATATAGTAGCTTTCTTCTATTTCATTCTATACATGATGTCCATAGATGATGATCTACTGTACTGGATCCAACTGACCATTATTTGGTAGTGGATGTATGCTTCCAGGAAGACATTTGGCTTTTCCAGTTTGTCCATAATACCATCTCTCTCTCTCTCTCTCTCTCTCTCTGTACAAAGTCAGTCAGATCTAGTAGACCTTGTCATGAACACCATGCACAAAATTAAATGGTAAAAAACTACTGTGCTTCACTGCAGCAATTGCAAACATAAGAGACTATTTTTGGAAATAATAGGAAGTCTTGAAAATTAGGCCTAGGCTCAGTAAATATAGTTTTGCAAAACTACAAGAGATGGGAAACATTCTTAAACCTCCTGCCTAAACCAAGGGCTTTTAGTGTGATCTTTGCTTTTGTGTTGCTTGTGTGTACATAATTCTTATATTGTATCCCCCAATTATGCATCTGTGACAGAGATGAGTCAAAGACTCATCTAGGAGGTCCCTTTATCTCTCACACACACACACACACACAGCTGATCATACCTTTCCTTAAACACATTCAAATTCTCTGCAGACACCACACCCTCAGGCAAGGCATTCTAATTATTCACAACTCTGCATGCAAAAAACCTGCTTCTCACTCCGTTGTTCACATCCTCCTTATACAGCTTCTAGGGATGATCTTTTGTTCTTCCTTGATCTTCCACCATTTTATGAAAAACTTCTTCAACATTGATCCTGTAACAAGCCCTTACCAACTTCTGTGTCTCTATCATATCACCCCTCTTCCTCCTATCCACTAAATTCTATAAATTACATCTTCTTAGCTTTTCCTCATATTCAGCATTCCAGAGATAAGAAACTACCTTAGTCAATCACCTCTGGACCCTTTCCAAAATCTCTTCATCCTTTTGAAAACCTGGCACCAAAATCGGTGCACAGTAGTCTATATGTGGCCTGATCAAGGTCTTATACAATGAAAAGAATCTCCTTATTTCTACAAGTGAGTGTCCTCCATGTTTGCTGTGCAATGCAACCCATGTATATCCAGTAGCTGGCTAGCCTTACACTGCTTTTGCTGGGTAGTGGGCAGGGATTTCTGGTTCCCAATGAATTTCTTTGAGCATAAATCTTTCATCCTCAAATTTTTCATGGTCCTTATGTCCCCAACCAAGTACAGCTTTCATACATACATCATCTGATAACAGTAATAAGAAACAAACAACAACAAAAAAAAAACTTTGATATACATATTATTGATACACAATACACATATTACATAATCAATACATATATTACACAATACACATTACATATGTAATTCCAATATGTAATATTGGAATTACAAGGCTGTTAAATACGAAAAGCTTAGGGAGACAGCTTGGAGTTATAGGATGGAATGAGATGAATGGGTGAGAGAAAAATACTGTGTGGGAACAGACCAAAAGATATTTAACAACATAAATGTGCAAATGTATTCTGAAGGTCAAAAGACTGAATAAAATACATGTCAAATGCATGAATGAAGAGTTTAAGCAGCATGATTTTTGGAAGAAGAGGATACTGTGAAGGTAGCACAACATGAATAATATTAAGAATAATTATTATTAGAATGTGACACCTCCAAGGACTTATTGTGGGCAGGCCTAGCTCATGCGACTTAGTAATGGTAGCAATCAATTGCATGACAAGTATAAGGAGTAGGCCTTCCTGGTCTACTCTTTATACTTGGCACAGTTGCAATTGAATGAGTTGGTAAGAACATCAAACTACATCATAATTAGAAATCAGGCCAAGAAAAATCAAGAGAGTTTTTCATATATATGCACGTAGAAGGAAGAATGATTATGGTAATGTGATGTTGGTCAATGAAAATGGTAAAATAGTAACTGCTACAGAAGACATAATTGAGGTATTCTGTGAAATTTATAAGTGTGTTTCATCCTTATCAGGGTAAATTCATGAGAAGCTCAAGTGTAGGTGAGGATGGCTTAATTGTGAGCGAGCCGGAGTCATATCAGGAAATAAATAACCTTGGTGTCAATAATGTGATAAGATTTGATGATATATCATCATATGTCTTAAGGGAATGTTCCAGGGAATTGGCAGTGCAGTAGCATTGGCATGCTTTTTAATAAGAGTCTTACAACAGCACAGATCCCAAGAGAGTGGAAAGAAAGTAATGTTGTTCCACTGCATAAAGGTGATGATAAGGCTGTGGCTACAAATTATAGGCCAATCTGTATATGTGGAGTTGTAGTTAAGGTACTGGAGAGATTAGTGAGAGCTAAAATACAGAAATGGGTTGATAATAGTAATATTCTCTGTGATTGTCAGCATTGGTTTTTTTAAAGGGAGATTATGTTTTGCCATCCTACTTATTTATATACTATAACAAGGTAAATGTATTGGACCACAGAGAGCACATACAGTGGTATACTTCGATTTTGCAAAAGCTTTTCATAGACTGCCACACGACAAGCTGTTATATAAACTGAAAGAAAGGAGATTGGATAGCATACTAGTAAGTTGGATCAGTGACTGCTGTCAGATAGGTATCAGAAATTTGTATATGGGGATGTAGTGTCCCGAAGGAGAAAGGTCACTAGTGGTGTGCCGCAGGGGTCTGTATTAAGATCATTATTGTTTAATTTTATATTAATGATATTGGGCTGGATTTAATGATATTGATGATATCATTAAATATAACTGCATATCACTGGGCTGTGATATGCAGCTGTTTGCAGATTATGCAAAGCTGGGGAGAGCAATGCAGAGTCAAGTGGATGTTATGGCCTTACAAAAGACTTGAATAGATTATTATGAATCAGCAGGTAAGTGGAACTGTCAGTTCAATGTTGCAAAGCGTAAGGTTTGAGATTTGCTAATCAATGATGAGATCCAAATTATACATACTTGGTGGGGAAACTCTAAAGGAGGTAGAGGAGATGAGAGATCTGGGAGTAGTGATGGTCAAGGACCTGAGATTCAGAGGCAGCATTGCACAAGTTGTGAAGTTGTCACATCGGACAGTTGCAGTTATGTGGAGGACTTTGATGTTCAGAAATGTAGAGGTTATATTTCCATTGTATAAGGCCTTGATCAGGGCTCATATGGATTATTCTGCATAGATTTGGTTACTGAGTTTTTGTGGTAGTGAGGATATGTTAGAAAGAGTCCAGAGAAGATTCACAAAAGTGACAACTGGTCTTTGAAATGTGGAATATGAAAGCAGAGCTGCTGAGTGGTTAGCATACCTGCTCTCCAACAACTGGTTGCAAGTTTGAATTCCGCCATGGCATGGATGTTTGTCTTTAAGTGGGAGATGAATTTCATCACTCAGCGTGAGACCACTTCCCCATTTATTGGCAGCCTGAAGTGGCTTGAAAAAGTTCCATGTCAGAGCAGGATTTCTGGACTATGTAAAAATAAATAAAAAAGATTACAAAAAATATATAAAATTAATAAAAATGGAAAAAAATCCTTATCACACTCACAGTAGAAATGTACTATAGGTTTACCAGTAACCTTTTGTGGGTTGGAACCCCCTTAAGATTAAAATAATGTAATTTGCAATGCCTCATGAATAGGGGGGGTTGGGGAGTATAATGGAGACATAAGTTGGTTAGAGGTAGTTAACATGGAAGAAATTTTTCATTGAATGGGAGAGGAAGGAAGTAGAACAAGTGGCCATCCCTAGAAACTATAACAAGGGTGTGAGCAAAGGAGTGAGGAGCAAGTTCTTTGCATGGAGAGTGGATGATGAGTGGAATGCTTTGCCTATGTGTGATGCATACACATTGAATCAGTTTAAGACACAGTTGGGTGAACTTTTTTATGTGATAGGGTTGTTAAGTTCTGAATTAAACAAAAATTAAATTAATTTACGTTTCCTTCAGACTTAACATGGCTTGCAATTTTGAATCAATTATAGATGTACCAGAATATACTAGACTCTTGTAAATTTCACTAAAATGTTACTAAGCTGAGAATCCTTCATTTAATATGTGATATTATAAAGTATTGTGAATTGCTAAACTGCTTAAGTGTAAGTACTTATAAATTGCTGGGAGAAAGAGATAATCCAATTAAATAGAAATGGCCAGAATCGAAACACGTGCATCAAAGAGTACAGGTGCACCCTTTAGTAAGCAAGTAAGTTCCCCCCCACACACACACACACTCATACGCGCAGAAAAGATAGGCTAAGATTTCCGTGTGTGGCCCGCAGTACTGGGTGATGTGAAGTGACACTGAGAAAATGGGAGGAGTATTCGGTGAAATGGAGTGAACGTGTGGCGCGCAATTTAAAAAGTCGTGCAGTGCCAAGGGACTTTTTCTTGTGTCTCTTGTGTTTTTGAGGCTGAGTTTTACTCTGACTCTTGTATGGAGTTACGCTCCAGAGTTCTCGGGCGGTCTTGCTGATGTGTATGGAGCCTCCTCGTGGCGTCCCCTCGTTCCCCATGGATTTGAGACAGTGACGGAGGAACTTTGCTGTAGATTTCCCAACAATTTACTGGTTGGCGACCAGCCCAGTACAAGGTATTCACCGATGCTTACGGAGATGTCATTATGATGTTGAACGAGTTCACCATGAAACAACGTCTACCTAATTTCGGTGGCAGAAGTAAGTGCAGATTGAACCTTTGAAGAATGCCTCAGAGAAAGCAGAAGGAACGTGGTGTCGAAAGTAATTGTCCAGATGAGATATGTAAAGTGGCCAGATAATTCCCCAGCAATTGGTAACATACAGTCTATGTTTCATTATGTGTATATGTGTGTATTAGAAGAATATATGTAAACTTTAGGAAGGAACTCTAGAGAATGTTTCTTTGAATAA
The DNA here is from genome assembly GCF_054136105.1 of Typopeltis vanoorti. Taxonomy (NCBI): domain Eukaryota; kingdom Metazoa; phylum Arthropoda; class Arachnida; order Uropygi; family Thelyphonidae; genus Typopeltis; species Typopeltis vanoorti. The sequence continues at coordinate 94,173,790 of NC_143553.1, forward strand.
TAAAGTAATAATGAGAGTTTTGAGTATTTTGTAAAGTAAATTAATTAAGAGCACGTGGAGTCTAAGAATTGTCTTTTAATGATAGAAAGAGTTATGAGGATTTTGTGAGAAGAAATTGTATAAGAGCACATGAAGCTAGTTTAGTAATTTAGCTAATAATTGTCCTTAGTATTAATGAATAAGTGTGATTTTTCAAGTGTAATTTGTAAGCCTTAATTGAATTCTTTGTCATGCATGCTAAGATTGATATAGAGAATTTAAGTAATTAGTGCTCATTCATTAGCAGTTGCAGATTATTTAATTAGAGTGAATTCTTAGTATGTACAATGTTTCAATTGAATTAAATGTTTTGTTCTTTTTGTTTAACCGATGACTTGCCTGATTTTCTTCTCTGTTGCACTTGCTCATAAAATACGAACCACAGCGGGAGATTAATTTATAGAGAGGCTACAACTGCAAACGTAATTCTTAGTAACATAAGATTGTATGCTAAACTGTGTTCTGGTTCATGTAGAAAGTAACAAGAAAGTAACAAGAAACCTTGTCTTTAATAATAATTAAAGATACCAAGCTATTTTAAACTTGGTTTTACTCCATTTCCCAAGTAAACAAACAGACGAATAAGTCAAGTTTGCGCCTGCACGTAATGCAAGTCTAGCTGATCCTGCAGGTAGTGCAAGACCAAGGTAACTCATGGTAAAAGTAGAATAAGCTCTGATCGCTAATCTTAATATTTACCCATAATGCAAAGCACATCTCCTGGAGGAGATGTATGATGCTTTGTATTAAAGGCAAGGGGCCACTACCCAGACTGGTTTCGACCTTCATTGAGGTCTCATCAGTGGGAGCCAGGCTAGAAATATCAAGATTTTAGTAATACAGAGCTTATAAGTATTTTACCAGAACAAGTTACCATAAGGTGTTTTAACCTTATTAAATAAAAATCTCTGGAGGAGATATATATTTCTAGCCTGGCTCCCACTGATGAGACCTCAATAAAGGTCGAAACCGGTCTGGGTAGTGGCCCCTTGCCTTTAATTCAAAGCATCATACATCTCCTCCAGGCGATGTGCTTTGCATTATGGGTAAATATTAAGATTAGTGATCAGAGCTTATTCTACTTTTACCATGAGTTACCTTGGTCTTGCACTACCTGCAGGGTCAGCTAGACTTGCATTACGTGCAGGTGCAAACTTGACTTATTTGTCTGTTTGCTTATTTGGGAAATGGAGTAAAACCAAGTTTAAAATAGCTTGGTATCATTAACATTTATGTGTTCTGGTTCCTCGATTCTACACTATCTGTTAATCTAGGATTCGGGGTGGTGCAGTGAAAAATAAATTTTCCCTAAATCCAAAAAAAGGAATTAGAGCCAGTGTGAGACAAAGGAATAGGTATCCACCATTAGTAATTCCTTTGTCCCACAAACCACTAGCATCGTTCTTGTAAGCATAGATCAGCCAAGAGAGATATTGAAGTTAAGAGATTTAAGATTGAAGATAAAGTTTTAGTATAATTAAGAATAATCAAGAGGTAAAAATAAGAGAATATAGACTAAATATAGAGTAAAACAAAACAAGAATAAATTAAAGAGAGTACAAAATAATAAGAATAAATTAAGAGAGTAAAATTTTACAGTGTGTACTTCTCACAATGAGTCTCTGGCTCCATGGAAGTCAGATGTTTATAATAAATACACCATTGTTTCTCATTATCTGTGCAGCAAGGGAAAGACCAGTAGGAAAATACCATCCTTCTTTATTCAGTGGCAGGATCTCCAAAAACAATTTAAAAACTATGAACTGGTGATATTCTTGTTGAAATATCAGGTCGGTAGCACTCAGAAAAACCATTGCAATAATAATTTTATTATTGCAGGTGTTTCTACCCGAAATTAACACACCCACCATCACTGCCCAAACACATTTGCAAGGTCAAGCAATAACAATGTAATGCTATTCCTTTTTTTTACAGACTTGAGCCATGTATTGGAATGCCACCATATAATGCATAGTTACATAAAATAAAACTAAATATAATTAAAATTAAATTAAATTAAAAGTAAAAATAAATGAAATAAGCTAAAATAAAATAAATACAATAAAACAATAATATTAAACAAATTACATAAATCACAATGACATGGGGGAAAAATGAGAGGATTACTACTTGCCATTTATCAGGATGGGACTCTTTCAAATATTTGCACTGGTATAGACAGTGCAATTAAAATTTGGACAGAGTAGAAATGCTCCAGCACTCTTTAAACTGATGTTGATGTAACAGGTATGTATTGGACCAGAGAAATTATGATCATGTCGTCCACTCTGTGCTGTTTCATGCTAGATTTTTCAGACTTATTGTAAGTGATGTACAATTGGTGTTCCTGCAGTAATTTTTTTTCCCCCTGAACATCCTGTTTGTCTAAAGTACAAGTGGAGACAATCACAGTGAACCTGGTAAACACTAGTAAAGGAGAAAGACCTACATATCTTTTTGGATGGTAACCAGGAGGAGATTTTGTTTACAGGGGAAGAATGTAAGAACTGAACTTATCTTTTCAGGATCTTTGCAACCATTTCAGAAATACCTGTGATGTATGGAATTGGGATTCTCTGTACAGGTTTATGATTCCTAGGGGCAGGCTTGTCAGTGTCAGAGATGTGTTTAATCTTCCTTGAGGTGAAGCCATTCTGTAGAATGATGCTTTGGATGGTGCCAAGTTTTAGCCAAAGGGCATTGGGGTTAGAGCAGACAACATGTACTTTGTTAAGTAGGGGTTTGATGATGCTCACTTTTCTGGAATGAATGAAGGGTTGAATCTTTTGTGTAGTGGCGCCAGTGAAGGTGGTGCACAAGAAAGGAGGATATCCAAGAAGGCTAATTTTCATTTGATGTTGCTGCATTTCCATGGAGCAACAACAAACACATGATGTTGTTGCATGGGTTCAGGTTGTTGATCTTGGATAGGAAGGTAGGTAGAGATGCTTTAGATTCATGCTAGATGGCAAAAACATCATACACATAGTGTATCCCAAAAAGAAATTTGAGGTTGTATTGAGAAGAATAAGGAGTCTTCAAAGTTTCAGGTAGAAATTGGCTAGTGTTGGAGAAAGAACGGGGCTTTCTCCAACACTAGCCAATTGGGGAGTCCCCATTCTCCAATTTTGGGGATTTCTCCACTTTTCCATATTTACTCCAGTATAACTCTCCCTCACATATGTCCTTGCACCCCCCCCTGATTTTACTTTCCAAAAAATGAAATTAAAAAGTTTACCTCGCACATGAAAAAAAAATGCACAATCATTCTAGCAATTACTGCAGGTGGAAGAAAGTTGCCTCATTATGTAATATGCAAAATGAAAACATGCCAAAGGGGAAATTTCCTTCTAGAATTCATGTAAGAGTTTGAGAAAAAGGGTGGATGGCTACTACAATGGTTCAAGATTAGATTAGAACAGTTTGAAACAGCTCTCGAGACTGGAAGTAGCGATAGTGAATAGCAGATTCTTGGTAAGTTCATACCCATTTTCAGTTGTTTTAAATCATGTGGATCTTTTGATTCCAAAATGCAAAAAAGGACAAGCAATAATGAAACTGTTTGTTTATAGTTTAATTACAGAAGCATTGTTGCTAAAGGTTCAAATATATCATGTGATGAAGGTGAGCGGCCGATCTCATAATGTTGATAATTAAAATTTAAATGCATTTATTTTATAAATAATGTAAGTATAAATTATAATGAATACTGAATATTTAATAAACTAAAGTTTTTTCCTGAAAAACTTTAGTTTCCGAAAATTCCCACACATATCTTGCACCACAATTTTTTAACTTTAATTTTGAGTAAAAAAAGTGTGAATTATATTCAAGTAAATATGGTAAGTAGACTGAGTACATAACAAAGTTGACCATTTCAGTTATGTTTGGAGGGAACTCCTGTGATAACAGCTGGAGTGTGTCAGCAAGAAGTCTGCTGGGAATAGGGATTGAATGCTGAAAGTGACCATGATGTCTATAGGCTGTAGAAATAGGTTTTTAATTTTTGTAAGGAATTTTGATGAACATTTCAAAGGAGATAATTAGTGACCTGTATGATCACTTAATAGATGAGCTAGGAATTTGGCCAGGTGGTAGGTAGGAGTGGCTATACGTTTCATTACAGGTCGGAGAGAGACATTCCTGTTTTGTGGATTTGGGTATGTCATATAAGCAAAGGGTTTTAAATGGATTTTCAGCCTTTTGATAGTAACTTCATCTCAGCTGATCCCTCTATTGAGTAGAGAATTCAGTTTTCTGATTTGACTATTGGTAGGGTACTGACTAATCTCTTAGAAATACTTTGGTTGATCTTTCTTTATAGTCCAGCTGAGGAGATCTGCTCAGAGCTCAAAGGTCAAGGAGTGACAGGTAAGAGGCATATCCTGATACACAGGTATGATTGCTTAGCTCTGGCCAGAGATTGTAATCCTTGCATTTGACATACCTTGACTTGCAACATCTGTAAAAGTAGGATATCTCAACTCCTATTAAGCTTTACATCTCTAATACATTAAGATACTCTAAATGTCTGAAATGCAAACATGCCCACTGCCTATTGTGGCTCTGCCATCTGTACCTGATGTGGTACTAAAAATGTGATGATAAATCTTGCTCCTCGAAAAAGCCTGCTTAAATATGTCGACTTTATGGGAGATCAACCAGCTTACTCTTGAACATGCCAAATGAAAAATAAAGACTAAACAGAAAATCTGGTATTAGGATGCAAAGAGGAAGCCAGTCACCCACAAAAACCATCATAAAATTCTCTTGTGCTAAGAAGGTGGCAGCTTAAAAAATAAAAACGACAGAAATCTATATATCTATCAGCATTTAATCATTTCAGCATCCTTAAACTAAGATTATGAGTACTTCTCTTTGAAATGCATTAATTGCCCATGCTATTACTATCTAACTCCTAAAAGAACTAACTTTATTCTACTAAATGAAAACTCAGTAGTCAAAAAAGACCATGTCAGAAGTAACACGATAGGCACCTCACACAGGAAAAGCAAATGCAGATACTGATATGAGCACTGAATCTAAAATTAACATAAGAAACTGACCATGACATATCAGGTAGTGATTTAAACATTTTTACAGAGAATAGGATGCAGGTCATCCATATTTTCTAAAATCATTTGACAAACAAGCTAGACAAAAGTAGCTCACTATCATGGGAATTTAGCCAGCAAAGGTTGGTCAATTGGTAGAGCCTCTGCTACTAATAGCTCATGCAAAAAGTTAAGCAAGTTTGAGTGCAGTTAATAGTTGGGAGGGGAAAAATCGTTCGATGCTGTTAGCACACTCTCCCTCAATGAGTCTTTGGACTCCCTGGAGGTGTCACATAATAATAATAATTGGATGTCTACTGAGGAATAGGAAAATTGTTACATTGGAACTGTTATAGAAACATAGACCTATTTGCTTTTGTTTGCAAGAGACAATTAAAATCAGTGAGGCATTTTGCTATTACAGGTAACTCTCGTATAACGTGATACTTATACAACGCTGTTTTGATATAATGCTATCTACAAATTGTAGTAACCCTTCAACACAGTACTTATACAATGCGATTTTGGTATAACACAGTCTGCAAATTGTAGTAACCCTTTATCTTTCATATATTTTTTACCACGTGACTTAAAAATCAAATTTTATCTTCGTTAAATTTGTGTCTGCCTGTATCGTGCATGTCGTTATTAGCGAATTTACATTAGGGGAAATATCCTTTAGCACTCTTGTACGTCAATTGTTAAAACATTTATTGTTGAAAATTGTCTTCATTTTCTGCCAGGAAAGTGCATTCAAAATCATAAGCATGTTCATTTCAAGCTGAGCACTTTATTTTCTGGTGAGTTACATACATAATTAATATGTAATGCTTTTTTTAAGTAAAAAATTTTTATTTTTATAGTAATGGCCACTAAAACTGCAATGAAAAGGAAAAAAAAACAACATTCAAAAGAAATTTCATTTCTCTCAAAGAAAAAAATAAATTAAATTAAATTAAAATTGATTGAAAAATGGAGAAAAACCAGGAGTTGTTGCAAGGACTTTGAATTTAAATGAATCAATACAACTAAGTCCTATAATGAACATTGCACACATTTTTGTGATATGGTTGAAAACGAAATTAGTGAATTAATTGATGGGGAAACAGATTTAAATGAGGAGGAACTTTACAGTTTATAAATGACGTCGAACCAAACGGCAGGGAAAGTTCTGCCGAAGATTCTGATTGTGATGAATCCGTTTAAAGAAATTAGCAGAAGGACTGGACTAGGCAAGAAAGTTACAAAGTTATTTTATGAATAATGATCCCCTCAATGGAGGTCCAGAAAATTTACGAGACAATTGGATATTTGTTTAGCTCCATATTATGAACTTAATAAAAAATTGCAGCATAGTGATAAGCAAAGTCCTGTTACTGACTTCTTGATAACTAAACCAGCCAAAGTATGCAATGAGAATTATACAAATGATGTCCAAGAGATTTCAAGTGATGACGAAGTCCGTCCACTAGTAAATAAAGAACATCTACGAAATGTTATTTTTAAAGACAGTGATGACGATTAAAATATGCACTTTATTTGTTTTGCGTAAAACATTTATGCATTATGTGCAATGACGTTTACGTACAATTTGTAACACTTTTATAATTTTATACTATGTATTTGATTCATAATTTATGTTTTCTTAACTTACATGAATTACCTGAATTAAATAAAAATATTTTTTTGTTGGATATGTCATTGTTGTTTATATAATTAAAAAACGATTTCGGAACATAACCCTACTTTTTCTATGTGATCTGAGTCTCACATAATGCAGCATTTCTATGGAACCTAACATCCGCATTATACGAGGGTTACCTGTATTTGTAAAGATAAAACTGAAGATGATCCTGCTCATGGAGGATTTGTTATTCTTATGGGCAAGAGTATTGGTTTTCATCTCACAGAACTAAACGATTCTCTGGAAATTGTAGCTATCTGCTTTTTCGTGAGATACATTATTACAATATGTTCTATTTATTTACCACCAGTTTCTGAGTTCAGTCAGACCTTGACAATCTTATATCACATTCATCCCCACCCATTCTTCTTATGGATGATGTCAATGGTCACATTACTCTATGGGATACACAAGTAAAAAGTAGGTGACCAAATCTGAGCACAACAGTCCAAGTAGTTTGACCAGTGCCATTACCAATACACTTATAGGAAAGCAATTACAAAAAAAGAGAACATCAATTCATGAAAGCTCGTGATATTATATGCGCTGTCAGCTGCAAAAGAATAGCTGCATTGGTATTAACAGATATCCAAAAATAAATTGGTTAATAAAATATTTTTAAATATAAAATTAATTAAAATTTATGGAACATACGAATGGTGATTATTAGTCAGTGTAACTTCCCAAAATTGAGAAAGTTTAACCAACCGTTTTTGTTAAGGTTTGGATTGTGAATGTGTGCTTCACAGCTTTCTTTATACAGTCTTTCTAGAAGAAAATAACTTTTATGTAATACTTTGGTCTTGTTCCAAAGAATCCTGTGTTTTGTAGATAATGCATGGCTTGCTAAACTGAATTTATTGGATTCTTTAAGTAAAATATATTCTTGATGTTCTTCCAGATGAATTTCTGCAGAACAACCAGTTTGGCCATAATAACATAATCCACAACTGCAGGAGATTTTGTAACCTCCAGGATAAGAAAAAGGAGGATATTTGTCTTGAGGAGAGATAAGGATGGTGTTAAGTTTTTTTTTTTGTTTTTTTTTTCACCTGAACCATCGATTTGGTACATATATGTTGATGATATTTTTGCTGTATGGATCTTCTCCTTGTCCAGTCTTCATGAATTTCTTGAAAAAATTAATTTTATATTTAAAGGACTTTCAGAAAAAATATCAACTACTTTGATAAATTGAGTTATAAGTCTCTTTCCATCCAGTTCATAAACTTAAACACCTTCCTTATATCTCCTAAAACAAATATCCTCCTCTTTCTTACCTGAGTTCACAGAATCCCCTACTCTTGTGGCTTATGCTATTATGGACACTGGTCGTTATGCAGAAATTCATCTGGAAGAACATCAAGAATATATTTCACTTAAAGAATCCAATAATAAATTTAGTTTAATCCTTTATCCAAGTGTGAGCAAACAAAGTTTGCACCTGAAAATATCTTCAGGACTGAGGAAAGGTAGTGCAACACCAGGCAACTCGGAGCAAAGGTGGACCAAGCTATCATCACTCCTATCTCAGTATCTCCCATAATGCAAAACACATCTTCTTGCAGATATGCGACCTTTGTTGAGGTCTCGTCAGTGGGAGCCAGGGCCAGAGGTGGTATTATAGTCTAACCAAGTGCAAAATAATCTTTCTCTAAATACAGAGTAATTTAATAATAAGGTGACACACCTTTTGGCAACTCCTATAGATGACCTCTCCATTGCTTTTCGCCAGACCCAGAGGTGGTATCTCCACCTCTGGGTCTGGCTCCCACTGACGAGACCTCAATAAAGGTCAAAACCGGTCTGGGTAGTGGCCCTTCCCTTAATGTATAACATTATACATATCCGCAAGGAGATGTGTTTTGCATTATGAGAGATACTGAGATAGGAGTGATGATAGCTTGGTCCACCTTTGCTCCTGCATGGTGTTGCACTACCTTTCCTCAGTCCTGAAGATATTTTCAGGTGCAAACTTTGTTTGCTCACACTTGGATAAAGGATTAAACTAAATTTATTATAGTCTAACCAAGTGCAAAATAAACTTTCAATAAAGAATCCAATAATAATTCCAGTTTAGCAAGCCATACATTATCAACAAAACACAGGATTCCTTGGAACAAGACCAAAGTATTACATAAAAGTTATTTCTTCTTGAAAGACTATACAAAGAAAGATGTGAAGCACACATTCATAATCCAAACCTTAACAAAAACGATTGCCTTAAACCTTCTCAATTTTGGGAAGTTATACTGACTAATGCTCACCATTCAATTGTTCTGTAAATTGTAATTAATTTATTTGATTGTAATTTATGTTTGGTTATCTGTTAATACAGATAGAGCTATTCTCCTGCAGCCAATAGTGCATATAATGTCATGCGCTTTCAATCGAATTGATGTTCTCTTTTTTGTAATTGTTTTCCTATAATTGTATTAATAATAGCTATGAAACATAGCCAAAAATTCTACAAATAAAAAGAATGAAATTAATGTTTCTATTATTAATTATAATGAAGATAATAATTATAGTTTCCTTAAGAATTTTCTCTCAAAAACATAGTTTCCTTATCATCTGCCTCTCATCATAATAGTAATACAGAGGTGATCTGTCATGTCACCATTCCCTATGTCAAAGCTTCTCAGAAGGTATAGCCAAACTACTTAGATCTGTTGGTCTACAAGTGTCTTTATATCCTATTAACAAGATATCTAGTTTTCTAGGATCAGCTAAAAATAATTTTCTTCCTTCAGACCACCTTGGAGTATATCAAATTCCTTATCAGTGTGAACCATCATATTTTGACCAAATCTGCAGCTGTGTCATGATGAACATTTAGACTAGTTTAATGAGCCAGAACAACCAAGACTTGTGGAGCATGCTATCACCACCAGAGAGATTTGTGAGATCTTGCTCCATCATCCAAATCTAAATGGGAACGATGGACTTAAATTATCTCTCTTATGGGAAATAGTTTTTCTTCACAAATTCCAGAATTAACTTAAATTTAATTATATACACTATTTTATTTATTTTTAAATCATGTTAAAATTAATTTTACTCAAACCTTTATGTAATTAGACCATGATGCTCTACATCATGTACATCCTATTAACAAGATATATAGTTTTCTAGGCTCAGCTTAAAAATGTCTGCCTTCAGACCACCCTGGAGTATATCAAATTCCTTGTCAGTATGGACCATCATATTTTGACCAAATCTGCAGCTGTGTCATGATGAACATTTAGACTAGTTTAGAACAGTTCATTGATGTCAATGTTGAATATACTGGTTGCTTAATTTACATCATACTGAAAATGCCCTTGATACTAGGGCGAAAATTTTGTACTAATTAAAATATATATGTTAGACAAATCTGTTTTATATTATTTATTAATTATCATGTCTTGTGTTCTTATTTCATTTATTCAGAATATTTTGCTATCACTTATTTATCTGCTCAATACCTCCTCCATGTTAGCTCCACCTTAGCTCATTAAGTATTGTAGGAATTGGAATGAGCTGTCGAATCTGGGAAATATAATTGAGTCTCTGAACTAGCATCTCTTGGAACATATTTAGCATCATGATGCTTTAACAAGCTAATGCTTTTCTGCTGGCCAAAGGGATGTACTTTTTGCTCTGATTTAGCTTTTGCTTTTTACAGTAATAGACTGTACATAATTTTTTTATGGAACAATTACCGACCAAGTGCAGAGAGTGTGCATGAGGATAAAGTGTTGAAGGGAGGTGTATGGGATTAAAAAGCATGCAGTGATAATCTGGATGGTCAGCACCATTATAGTATGAGTTGGGAATGAATTACAGGAAAGAAGAGTAAGCACTAGTTTTAATTTTTGATTGATATTGCAGGATGCTTGGTATTTATTTATTTATTTTGTATTTTGCAGACCAAATGGAATATGGTGCAGCTTATGACACTGCTAATAATTGTGCATTCTTGTTGACCAGGAACAATTTTTTTTTTCATTTGGATTCATTTGTTCTTACAGATTTCTGATGGGTGCTTCTTGTGGTGGAGGTAATATGCAGGTTAATGATCACGATTACCATACTGTTGGACTTAGGCCTAGACATGCATACTCAGTTTTGGATGTTCAGGATATTCAAGGCCTTCGGTATGTATGTATCATAGTGATAAAATGCATTCATTTTGGAGTGGAAAATATACATGTGTGTATGTGTATATACACATGTGTAGAACTCTAATAACAAATTATAAAAATGGAGGAAAACCCACATTAAAATTATTTATTTGTGGAATTTTCACCTACATTTCATAGGCATCCTCAGTATTGAATTACAACTGCAAGTAAACAATAACAGAACATTCTAAAAAGCACAGCCTTAGTAGCTAATGTAAGACAACTAAAACTATCAATAATTTCCAAAGTGTGTGTGTTGGGGGAAACACATATATTTGTGTGTGTATGTTTTAGTCTTTTTTAAATCTGCTAATCTTTCCTAGCTGCCATAAGGGAGCTAGGAGTTTAAGGGTGTTTAACTAGGAGCTTAAGGGTGAATGCTAGATACCTAAAAGGGGTGCAGACTGGCACCCCTTTTAGGTATCTACCAGGATGTTGAATGAACAAGGATGGGTGGCAATTTGAGATTTAGCCAACCAAATTGTATTCTTATTAACTTAAAGTATAATGCCAAATAATGGTACAACATGTCAGAATTTCATACAGGCTGGGCATCACCCAGTTAAACAAGGCCTCACTGCTTTTATCAGGGGAACCAGGGTGAACAGCCAAAAGGCAGCTATTGAAATAAATGTTCGAGATTGACATTATCAACATAAGAAGCATCACTGGAAAAGAAATAGAACTAGCACAAGAATCAGATGAGTACCAGTTGATATAATAGGTATCACTGAAACAGAGAACACCAAAACAGGTGACTTTCTAAGCAAGAAATGCAAGATGTTATATTCAGGCAATAACAATCAGGGAAAAGAAGTAGAGCTATAGTATTTGATACTAAAATGAGGATGATGTTTAATAGTAGCCAATATCAAGTAGCATCATGTCAGCAAATAACAGAATCAGGAAGTGAACAACGAAACTTATTTATGGTTATGGCCCCACCAAATTCTACTAAGACAGAAGTAAAGTAATTTTTGAGGCATTAGTGAAGGCAGCTAAACACAATGAAAAAGGAAAAGTTGGTTCTTGTTGGAGATCTAAACAACAGAGTAGGAAATGATTACCAGGCATAGAAATGTTCTTGGAAAATTTTGGAGAAAAGACAAATCTAATAATAATGGTAAATACCTGCTGCATTTCTGTTCAGTACATGGACTATTCATTACAAACACCATGTTTCAACAAAAAACTTGCAGAAATCCAGATCTGCATGGAGAGAAGATGCAAGAAATTAGAAAAGTCTCTTGACTGATATTGTTGATAGCGATGTTTTCGGACTGGTTCAAGACATAGGGGTATACAGAAAATTTGAAATTGGAAGTGATCACCATTTAGTTTCGGGCAGGATAAAACTGAATTTCATGTTCAAAAGAAGTGTATATGAGAAAGTTTTAAAGTGAATCAAAGTTGAGCAGCTTTCAGAGGTGAACTGTAGACTCAAATACACAAACGTTATTCAAGAAAATATGAAAGAGATTGAAAACAAGAATCAAACCTTGGATATTCAGTGGCAAACCCTCAAGACAACATTGATTGATTCAGCCAGAAAGGTATGTGGTGAAGTTGTCTGCTAGGATAGAAAAATCAGAAATGCAGGAATTGAAAGAGGTAGTCACGGAAAAGAAGAAAGCATATTGAAAGTTCCTAGCAAGTAAGTCAACTTATGATCTAAGAGAATACAGAGAAAAATATAAGAAAACAAAGCACTGTGTAAAACTAGCTAAACATAAGTCATGGAATGATTTTGGTAAGAACATGGAAAATAGATATCAGGAAAGTGGCAAAATATTCTGGAGGCTATTGAAAAAGCTTAAAAATGGAGGAAAGAATACAGTAAAAGAAATTGGAAAAGATAAAAGTGACTTGAAAATTGATGATAAAGATATTCTAGATGTCTGGGATAATTAGTTTGAAAGATTGCTAAATGAAAGAATCAGTGGCAACATGGTAATGGTAAAAGCACTCAGCAGAAGTGAATGTTTTCAAGTCACTTTTATCATCTCCAGTTCCTTTTACAGTACTCTTTCCTCCAAGCTTTTTCAATACCCTCCAGAATATTTTGCCACCTTCCTGGTTATTTCAGCTGAAAAAACAAGATCTACAAACAAGTTGAATATACTGCCATGGGTTGCCCTCTGTCTCCACCTTTGGCAAACTACTTTTTGAAACAATTCAAGACGCTATGTTTTCATCCATTCATCCTCAACCATCTCTTTGGTATCGTTATGTTGATGATGTTTTTGCTATTTGGTCACATACTGAAGATGAGCTTTCCACTTTTCTACAACAGATAAATAGCTTTCACCCATGTATTCAATTCACCATGGAAAAAGAAAATTCTGGTACTTTACCTTTTTTGGACATCCTCCTTACTCGAACTTCTTCTGGTATCTTATCTATAAGCGTCTTTTGAAAGCCCACATTTACTGGCAGATACATTCATAAAAAGTCTGCTCGCCACACATCTCAAAAATTTGGCATTCTTAAATCTCTGATTAATAGAGCACATAAAGTTTGCTCTTCTCCAGTAATCTTACAACAAGAACTTTCCATCATTAAAAAGTTAATGGAATCGAATAATTACAACCCCAATCATATCCAACAGATGTTATGTTCCAATACCTAAGGTTTCTTCAATAGTCCGCAGAGTTCCAATCTCTTACATTCCAGGAATATCAGAACCTATAGGCAGAATTTTGAAAAAAGTACCAATTGATTCTCACGTATGTTCCTAACAAAATTTCCTCTTTATTGCCTTCTACAAAGGTTAAACTGTCATCTCTATCTTTGGCTGGCATTTACCAAATACCATGTGAATGCGATGTTTCTTATTTTGGACAAACTGGCCATTCTGTGGAAAAAAGAATTAAAGAACATCAATATTATATTGAATACAACAAACCTCAGAAGTCTGGTCTAGCACAACACAGTATTAACACTACTCATAATATCCAGTGGGATAAAGCTATTCTCCTCCACAGGCTCAAATATGAACGCCTTTTTAAAGAAAGTTCTGAAGCTATTTTACACCGGCCGAATTTAAATCGAAATGATTGTCTCTCTCTCTCTCGAAGATCTGGGAGACTTTTATTTTATGTAATCAATAAAAAAACCAATTATCTTAAATATTAATTAATTAATATTTCTATCATTTCCTAGCATGCGGCAACAATTGTATTTTAATAGGTGATCCACCAAATGTTTGTCACTTGTATTCCATTCCTATAACCGTTTGTGTGACACTGAAGATGTACTATTAGTTTTAGTATGGAATATCTGTACCTTATTTATTAAATAGTTATTACTGTGGTCTTATGTGTTCTTTTAATAATTATACTATGCCAGAGGTACCTTTAAAAATAATAATTATCAAGCTGAATATAAAAGAAAAGAGAATAACCTTACAATGTAGATTAGAACTGCAAAAAGAAACTATTATAGAAACAAATTAACAGCAATCAGAACAACATGAAGGAAACTTAGAACCTAATCAAGACAACACAAAAAGGCACCACCTCTGAAATGATAAAATTCAGATTTGTTTGTGAACCCAATTCCCTCAAACAATTGGCAGACAACTTTATTCAGAGCATTTTGTGAACTCTGTTCAGAAACTGCAGGAAACAATCCTCCTCCCCTCACACAAGAAAATCTTCTCCACTAGGCCCACAGACAATCTAAACAATGAGGTTCCCAACATTAACAAAGGAAGAACTGTGACTTGCATATCATCAAATTAATCCCAACAAAGGAATAAAATATAGACTGAATCAGACCAAAATACACTCAGCTAATCTGTGTACTGTTAAATAAACTCTTCAAAATCAGATACATACCTGACGCACATTAATCGCTCCCATACATAAACATAGAATGAGAAATGTTATAAGTAACTTCAGATCCATTGCTACATTGGCAGTGATCAATCAAATCATGGAGTGCATTGAGTATCACAAACTCTCCATATACATAGAAAAATTCCACATCATCCCAAAAACACAATATAGTTTTCAAAAGAATAAAGGAACAACAACGCTCCTAGAAGAATTCACAGATCTAATAAACACTGCATTAGATAAAAACAGAATAGTATCAGTTGTTTTTATTGACCTAACAAAAGCATTTTACACACTAACAAACTAACACTATCAGAATTGGAGGACATCTACTCCCAGGTTTTAAGTGGCGGTGAACGGTAAGAGAGTCAACGGACGTGCAAGGTAGTGAAAATGTGATTTGTATAAATGGCACAGAAAAACTAATTGAAGCCATGAAAGCGAAGTTGGTAAAGATGAGGCAAAAGAATAACCATGCGAGGAAAAATTGATCAAAAGATTTGAAAGAAATATTGAATGATTTGATGACAGTGGAAATGTAGGGAGATTTGATGATAAGAGGTGTAGTGAATGAAAAGGTGCACAAAGTCTTATTTTCTGGGAGGTAGACTAAGCAGTGTGTTTGAAGCATTGAATAAGAGGAGTATGCAAGCAAAAGAGTTGTTAGTGGTTGTTGGTTGGCATGAATGATTTGACTGGTCACAAGAAGAAGAATGCAAGGAGGGGATGTCGTGAGGCTGTTAAGGAGAGTGAAAGATAGCAGTGGGTTAGGTGTGTTTCCCAGGTATGATAATGAGTTGAGAAGATGAGCGCAGATTATAAATGGTATGCTAGCAGAGTTGTATTGAGGAGAAAGAAATTCATTTTTCACGAGTTTGAGGGGCTGATAGAACTGTATAAAAGAGATGGACTACATTTGAATGGATTTAGTGTGTTGGTGAAACTGTTGCTGCAAGAGAAAATGACTGAAATGAATGTAAGACCTGAGGAAGCAGGAGGTGTTGTGTGAAGAGCAGGAGAGTAAAGTAGGCAAATTTGGGAATGGAGAGGTGAGTGGCACAAGTAAAGAGAATGAGAGAAAATGAACACAGAGTTGATTATGGAAACAGGGGAGGTCAAGGGAGACTGTGTGAAAAGTGTAGATGATGGTTTCAGAAGTAGATGTGTGAGTGTGCAAGAAAAGATTGAGATAGTCAAGGATGTGGGAGTGACATTTAAGTTTGGTGTGTAATATCATTGATGATAGACAGGAATGGATTGGGGGGAGGATTCATAGACAAGTCATATCCGAGAAGTGAGGGTCGGTGGGACTTGTTATAGAAACAGAAATGAGCTCATGTGTATGTATACAATGTTAGAAGTATTTGAAACAAGAGGAATGAAATTGTAGCATTGATAGGGTTCATTTGTCCAAAGGTTGTGGGTGTGAGACATGGTTGAATGAAGATGACATTCTGACATGAAATAGAGATGGAAGGATATGTAGTCTTTTGTGAAGACAGACAAGGCAAAAAGACGGGATGAGTGTTATTGATGATGGCAGAGGAGTTGTGCCCATCTAGGGTGGAGATGCAAGGAGCAAATATTGATAATGGTTTTAAAGCAGTATGGTGTGAAGTGGAGTTAGATAGGATGAAATGTTTAGTAGGGTGACCTGGTAATGTTGAAGACAGTGAGAAGGAAATGTTTAGGCAAATTGGTCTGGCTAATATGAAAAGGGTAATCGTTATGGACGTTTTCAAGTATGCTATATCGAATAGAATGAAGAGACAGCATCAGGAACCAAAGAGAATGAATTTCTTGAGTTTTAAGGGATAACTACTTTAAGCAGTGTGTAACAGAGGCAACATGTGAATTGAAGGTCTTGGATTTGATTATCTCATTAGCAGATATTGTTGAATGAAGTGTCGCATCTTCCTGCAGTTGGTGAAACTGGAGGAGGCCACTTCAACTTCAACTGACCATGAAATTGAAGTGATCACTTGAGTGGTTGGCCAGCCATATCAGGACTTTTGTTAAAAAGGATTATATGTGGAACTATAAAGCAGGCGATTATGACAAACTCAGGAGTGAGCTTGCAGCAATACCATGGACTGAGGAATTTGATGGGAAGGAAATCAGTGCTGCATGATCTCCACTCAGGAAGTATCTGGCAGAGGCAATGACTGAGTGTATTCCAAAGGTCAGGAGATTAAATAAGTTAGGTGTAAAGTAGATGACTGAAGAGGTGAAGCATGCAATCTGAAAGAAAAGTGCATAGTGAAGGTGGCAGAAGATAAGTGGAGATAATCAGTTACATGAAGAGTACAAAGAGCAAGCAAGGAAGGTAAGTGGGGTATGAACAGCAGTTAGCAGATGATGCTAAACAAAATCCTAGGGAGTTTTTTTTTGCTTTTTTTAAGATGTTGGTCAGTGATAATGAGAGAATATGATAATCACTGAGGAGGATGTAGTAGAGGTGTTTAATGAGCAATTCATTAAAGGATTCCATCTTTGTAATTTAATGCAGAATTTGAGATTAGTGGAAATAGGGAGGAACCAATGATGTGAATGAGCAGGAGGTACATGAAGAATTGAGTAAACTTGATATCAAGAAGGCCATGGGACTCAATGATATATCACCACATGTCTTGAGGGAATGTTCCAAGGAGTTAGCAACAGCTTTAACTTTCATGTAAATATTTTTTACATGGCCTTAGATTCACCCAAATTCCAAAGGAGTTGAAAAGATGGCAAAATTGTTCAGCTTCATGGGGGGGGGATACTAAGACTTTGAATTATAGGCCAGCCTGCTTGTCTGGAGTTGTGGTCAAGGTGCTGGAGAAGCTAGAGAGGACGAGGATTTAGAAATGAGTGGACAGCAATAGAATTCTCTTTAATAGACAGCATGGGTTTGCTAAAGACAGATCATTTTAGCAATCTGCTCACTTATTATAACAAAGTGACGAATATATTGGACAAGGGGATGCATATACAGTAGTATATTTAGATTTTGCAAAGGCTTGCGATAGATTACTACATGACACTAGTAGTTAAATTGGAACAGTTGGGATTTGATAGTAGATTAATACGTTGCATTGGAGATTGACTGTCTGATGGGTATCAGCCGATTGTGTATGGGGCAGTGATATCCCAGAGAGGAAAGTCACTAATAGCATGCCCCGGGAGTCTGTTTTGGGGACCATTATTGTTCAATTTGTATATAAACAACATTAGAAAAAGCTTAAATGGTGATATACAGTTATTTGCAGATGATGCAAATTAAATAATAAAGCAACACGTAAAAACCACAGTGATATCTTTAATTAGTAAAAGGACAGATATTTCGTACTAAAATTAATAGTACATCTTCAGTGTCTGTAACAGTAATAGGAATGGAATACAAGCAAAACGTTTGGTGGATCACCTATTGAAATACAATTGTTACCGTGTGCTAGGAAATAATAGAAATAACAAATTTAATCTATTAAGATAAATGGTTTTCTACATAAGATAAAAGTCTCCCAGATCTCTGAGAGAGAGATACAGTCATTTCTATTTAAATTCGGTCGGTGTAAAATAAAATAAATAAATTCTGTGTGATGATACAGTGCTCCCCCCTTTTTACAGGAGTTCACGGTACTATCTAGTCCCCCCAAATTTTATCCAGGCTCCGGAACTGGCATAGGCTGACGAATCAGACCTATGGCTGGGTCAGTATTCCTGACTGTAATCTTTGTGTGTGTGTGTGTGTGTGCTTGTCCTTGGACCGGTTTGCCTGCTTGCGGGATGAAAAACACCAGATAAACTGGCAGAAAGAACCCTGCTGTCCATGCCCAAGACTGGCTAACTTGGTTATGGCTGAGGAAGATCCTTGAGCTCCTCATGTCGTTGATGGGAATTGAACCTAGGACACTCCTTCCCCAGGCATATGGTTGCGAAGCGCAAAGCCACTAGGCTAACCGTGCAGATGGTGTAAGATAGTTTCACAACTTTCTTTGAATAAGCGTTCATATTTGAATCTGCATCTATGGAGGAGAACTGCTTTATCCCACTGGACACTATGAGTAGAAACAATACTGTGCTGCGCCAAGACTTCAGAGGTTTGTTATAATCAATATAATATTGATGTTCTTTTATTCTTTTTTCCAAAGAACAGCCAGTTTGTCCAAAATAAGAGACATCACATTCGCAAGGTATTTGTTAAATGCCAGCCAAAGATAGAGAAGACAGTTTATCCTTTGTTAGAAGGTAATAAAGAAGAAATTTTGTCGATAGGAATATATGTTGGAATCAATTGATACTTTTTCAGAATTCTACCTATAGGTTCTGAGATTCCTGGAATGTACGGAATAGGAACTCTGTGGACTGTTGAAGAAACTGTAGGTGTTGGAACATAAGAGTCAAGTATCTGTTGGATTTGATTGGAGTTGTAATCATTTGATCCATTAACTTTTTAATGATGGAAAGTTCTTGTTGTAAGATTATATCCTTTTACTAATTAAAGATATCACTGTGGTTTTTACGTGTTGCTTTATTATTTAATTACTATGCCACAGGTTCCACTAAAATTCAGATGATGCAAAGTTGGAAAGAGTTAAGAGAAGTAAAGCAGATGTTGTAGCTTTGCAAGACGACCTTAATAGGCTTAAAAGAAAGGACTAAATAGGCTGTCTGGATGAGGGGGATGTCAGTTTAATGTACCAAAGTGTAAGGTTTTAAAATTTGGGATGCAAAGTATAGGATTGGTGGGGATATTTTAGAGGAGATGAAAGATTTGGGGGTGATGGTGGATAGGAACTTGAAATTTTCTGGTCATTTTGCTAAAATTATGAGGACAATACATTGGATTATGGGAATGATGTGAAGAACACTGGTGTGTAAAAGTAAGATGTTTTGATTCCATTGTACAAGGCTTTAATCAACTGCATATGGATTACTGTGAACAGATTTGGTTGCCTGGTTTTCAAAAGGGTGATGAGATTTTGGAGAGGGTTCAGAGATGATTGACTAAGGTGGTTTCTTGTCTCTGGAATGTAAAGTATGAAAGCAAATTGAGGGAATACAAATTGCAAATTCTACTGGATAGAAGAACAAGGGGGACATGATCATGATATATAAGTTGATAACGGGTTATTACCTGATTAACTGGATCAGATTTTTCATTGAATAAGTGGAGACATGAGAAGAACAAGAAGCCATCCTCTGAAGCTGTATAAGGAGGATGTGAGCATGGGAGTGAGGAATAGGTTTTTTTTGTGTGAAGAGTTCTGGGTGAGTGCAGGGACAGTGAATGCGTTTAAGTTGAGGTATGATGAACTATGCATGTGAGAGTGGGGCTTTCCAAGATAAGTATCTTAACTCCATGGTGGTCTGTTGATAATAATGAAGCATACATGGAAAACAAAGCAGATGACATATAGGCTCAGCCCACAGCAAAGAGCTACCGATAACTTCTGGAGTACCACAAGGAGCTGTTTCTTTCTCTGATTCTGTAGTATCAGCGTACAATATAGTATCCATTCACAATGATGCAAACCAGCTTATACAAATATGCAACATTAATCTGATCACCAGATGGATAACTGAAAATGCCGTATACATAAACTCTGAAAAAAATGAAGCTCATGATGATAACTGCCAGACCCAACCATAGAAACTAATCATTTCAGTATCCAATATCCATCCCCCTATATGCAAAGAACTAATCTAATACCACAACCATCACACAGGTGAGAAGAACACATTATGCCAGACTTCACTTTGATGCTGATCTAAGTTGAATAGCCATATAAATTTTTTAAACTCTCTATAATAGCAAGCAAACTATACCGATTAAAGGGCCTTGCTCTTACATGTGTACAAATACTAATCTATTAGGCATTATGTGAAAACATTTTAACATATGCAATTACATCATACATATTCTGTGCAGATTACAATCCTAATAAATTGCAATCGTTACAGTATAAAATGGTAAAATTGATATTCTGGAAACAAAGAGATCTTGCACTCATTTCAGCTGCTATGACAGAACACAAAATATTCAAGATAAAATACTTATGACACTATACAGACATGCTACAACACTACTTTAGTTCAAACTGTAGAATAACCAGAACAACATATCAAATAACAAAACCATGTAGATATGTAACTTGTTGATATGTCAACAAGTCACATATCATATAAGTATAATAATTATTACAGAAAAGCTATCCAGAGCTTCTATATACCTGACATGATCAACAAACTGCTATTTGTTAAGAGAGGCCTAGGGACCTGCAGAGCTGAAATGAGCACTATACAGGGTGTCCCTGAATTCAAGGCCCACATGTGAAGGGGGATGGTAGTACACATCGAAACCACCAATATTTGTCATAGAATATGCTGCTGCAAATGCAGCCCAGTGCCGGTAGGGGGGCGCAGACGAGGTGGCATGGCTTAAAAGTGCTGGTTCGGCCAAACCCAAACATTTTCAGTGTCGACCGGACACGAGATGGAGCAGTTTACAAACGCAGAGAAAGCCGATATGCACGTGATGTACAGCGTAGCTGAGGGCAATGGTAGAGAGGTGCAAAGACTGTACCATGTTTGCGTGACTGCACTGTGTGAGGCAGGCACCTTCCACGTCAGTCGACATGATGCTGGATGAGCACAGACGGTCAGAACGCCAGTTATGAGTGAGGTCATCTTGTGTATGGTGACAGATAACCCAGGTACAAGCACACGATCCACCGCCCGGAGCCTGAGTGTGCATTGGAACAGTGTCTGGCAAGTACTGCATGAAGAAGGGCTACACCCCTATCACTTGCAGCGAGTGCAGACACATTGACAGCTGTTGATTATCCCTGCGCATGGATTTTGCCTAGTGGTTCCTGCAGCCACTAGGTACAGTCCGATTTCCCCGCTCATGTGCTCTTTACGGATGAATCAACTTTCTCACGTGAAGGCCTAGTCAATGTCCATAATGTGCATTTGTGGGTAGCCCAAACCCCCCACCCCCCACCTCCCATGGTACATGTCCACAGTTGAACCAGCAACGGTTCGCCGTCAATGTCTAGGCGGAGATCATGCATGACTACTTAATTGGACCCTACCTACTGCCGAACTGCCTCGATGAGCGAATGTACCATATTTTTCTGCAACAGGTTTTGCCGGAATTGCTTCAGGATGTTCAAATCGCCATCCGGTCCTATATGTGGTTCCAGCACGATGGGGCACCCACCCATTTCAGCATGGATGTGCATCAGCATCTTAATGCCACATTTGGGAATCGATGGATTGGGCGCGGTGGTCCCATCCTGTGGCTTCCCTAGATCGCTCGATCTTTCTTGTCTCGATTTCTTTCTGTGGGACATTTGAAGACTGTTGTGTACGAGACGGCTGTGCAATCCGCGGAGGATCTGGTAGCCCGACTGTCTGTCACAGCCGGCGATGTGCGCGACAATCCCGGTGTTTACGAGCAGGTACGCCAATCACTACTCCGCCATTGTGCTGTGTGTATCAAAATTGATGGGCAGACGTTTGAGCATTTGTTGTAATGATCTCCAATAAATGTCACTCTGGAAACCTGTGTCTGTCCTTCATTTCTGACTCCTCACTGCGTTTGCGGCCGCATATTCTATGACGAATATTGGTGGTTTCGGTGTGCACTACCATCCTCTCATGTTTGGGCCATGAATTCAGGGATACCCTGTATAGATTGTATTTAAATTGTACATGTTTTTGGTCATAAAGTGTTACAAAATAAAGACTTATTGTTACATAGACCATATATTTATAACGTACTTATGTTCTTACAAATTGCCTACCGGTTTCGCTAGTAACTGACTAGCTTTCTCAAGGTAAGAACATACGTATACGTTATAAATATATGGTCTATGTAACAATAAGTCTTTATTTTGTAACCCTGTATAGATATTATAGCAAGAAGGGAAATTACTAAAAAAAAAAAAATGTTCCCTCAAACACCAAGGACAGAAACATGCTTGTCCACCCTCCTCCTTCAAAAATATTAAATCACACACATGCAGTGGATGTCTGTGGGCCAGTGTACTGGCTTCTACACTCTACCCAGAAAAAAAATGCTCTTGTGTATGTATATATATGTGTGTGTGTGTGTGTATATATATATATATATAGATATGTTAGTTTGTATATATATATATATATATATATATATATATATACAAACTAACAAATCTGTTGAGCAACGTATAGAAGAGCATAAAAGAGACATCTCTTACAAAAGATCACATGCAACTGCGTTATCCGGTCATGTTCTTTTTTCAAATAATCCTAATGATGATCAACAAAGCCACTCCGTTTGTTGGGATAGATCAGAAAATATTTTTCGCTCTGATGATGAGTTTGAGAGAAAAATTATAGAATCAAGGGAAATCCCTCTGAATCCTGTCCACTTAAACAACAATTTGAGTTATAACGTCCCAGATAGCCATGCTGCAGTTATTCAATATTGGCGTTCACGTGAGTCTGCACACATACTTGCAATAAACAATGGCACGCCTGTTAGAACAATTTGAAAAAATACAACGTTTTTTATGTATCAATTATATGTGGCGATTTTTTACCTGTATTTTCAAGTTTTTAGATCTTCAATGTTTATTACTATTCTCTTCCTTTAAGAATACCTGATGAAGGCTATTAAAAGCCGAAACTAGTTGTATTAATCTTATTAAATCTTTATAAGTAATCTCGGTTTTAAGTCATTAAATCTATTTTAAAAAAATATATATATATATATACATATATATATCTTTGCATATGCGTATCTATACACATACATATAAATAGCTAAATCAACATCTGGATTTTCATGGGTACTGAAACAAAACCATGAAACCACCACCACCATCTGATATCTTTGATATCTTCCTCAGATAAACTCAGCACAAGCTTTGAAGAAGACAGCAGAAACACCACCAAAACAAACAAAAAAAAAAGTTCAATGCAGAAGTGACAAAAACAGTCATGAATATTAATCAGAAATCAACGTTCTCATTATTTTGTACTGAACAATCTGCTCTGATCTGATTTTTCCTTTCAGTCGTTTCTGACCATAGGTGAATACGACCCAGCCATATCCGGATTCAGGACCGGCATATGGCTGGATCGTATTCATGACTGTAATCCGTGTGTGTTCACAGGACTGGTTTGTCTGATGTGGGGGACGAAAAACCCGAGTTTCTGGTTGGAAAAAAAAAACCCTACCTCCGTATGAGACCGGCTAACTCACCTTTAGTCGAAAGAGACCAGATAAAGGTTCTTCACGTCACTGACAGGAATCGAACCCAGGTCTTTCAGACCAAAGGGCTTCATCTATACCGACTGAGCTATGGAGGCTTTGTATTGAACAATAAATGTAATCTAAAGTTTTAATTGTCCATATATTTAAAAAAAAATCATTTATCAAAGTTGAATGTACTTGGTATTTTGTATACAGAATGTTTGTACTGATCAAAGATATCATTATTGATTTTGTGTGTGTGTGTGTGTGTGTGTGTGTGTGTGTGTGTGTGTGTGTGTGTGTGTGTGTGTGTGTGTGTGTGTGTGTGTTGATTATTATTATGCAAGTACCTCCATGGAGTCCTAAGGTTCTATCATACCTCTCCTTGAAATCATTAACAGACAAAGCACTCACAACTGACTCAGGTAACCCATTCCATTTATTCATTCACTATTCCAAGTGATCTAGTCTTCACACCCTTGTAAACAATACTCTTATCCAACTTCCAGCAATGACCTCTTGTCCTGCACCTTCTTGCAAACACTGAAATATTTCCTGTTTTATTAATCCTGTAAAATCCTTAAGTAACTTTAATGTTTCTCTCATATTCCCCTCCCTTTTTTGCTTATCAACCAACTTTTGCAACCCACAAACTCTCAGTCTATCCTTGTAGGGAGCAAATCACTTACCATCTTATCTTGGTCACTCGTCTCTGGATCTTCTCCACCACTTCCTCATCTCCAAGAAATCCAGGTGACCAGACCTGAGCACAATAATCCAGATGTGGTTGCATCAAGGCTTTATAAAGAGGAATTTATTTTCTTTATAAATTTGTTATAGTCTAACCAAGTGGATCTAGATCAGGGCTGTCCAATCTTATGTAATCTGAGTGCTGCTCCTCACCAAATTACAAAAATAAAAATATTTATCTGAGGGCAGCATCACAATGCATATCTAGTAATTTGGTGAGCAGCAGCGACACAACCTTGATACCTGAACAATGCTAATCGCACACTCGCATTCCTCGTGAGCATCCAGAGCATATGCATTGGAACAAAATAGTATAAGAACGCTTCTTTGACACATCTAATATTTGAAAAACATGTGGGTATATAGTGATGTAAAATCACCAAATAAATTATCGATTATCGATGGAATTAAAATATCTAATATGCATTTGATTCAGATTATTTTATTTTTTCGCTTGTGAAAATCAAAACCCACAGGTGGGCCGCACAAAATTGCTCCACAGGCCAGATGCAGCCCACAGGCAGTGCTTTGGATAGCCCTGCTCTAGATATTGCTTGACTATCCCCAATTCACTGTGAACACCCTTCTCTTCCAGATTTTTATGCCTTGGTACTTCTTCAAGCTGTCCCCTATGTATCTCATAATCACCTGTCTTGTGGTTCCACATATACTCTTCATAACTGGAATTACCACATGTTGTGCTGCCTCCCAAGTCAAGACCACATGATCACTTTCCCCAATTGGAGGCAATGTAGTAGTCACCTTAAACCGGTCTGCTAATCCTATAACCAGATTCAGTGCTCTCGTACCCTGAGTCCTCCCATCACTTTCTGCTAAAAGTAATTATCTCTCAGTAAGTGTATAAATTCCATTTTTTTTCCCTTGCTCTATGACCTTTTCTCCTTCCAATCTATGTCTCTGAAGTTGAAGTCCATATCCAACGTGCAAGTCAGATTGCACAACGTGCAACTTGACTTGCATGTTGTGCAATCTGATGATGCATGTCTTCCACATCATCCCTGTCCTATTAGTAGCGACCAGTTTTTTTTTTTTTCCCCTATTGGTCTCAATCTCACACCAGATTGATTCAAAAGAAGTGCTATCTACCCAATTGACTCCTGCTCTTGTGAGCTGTAGTTCATCTGTTGTCATCAGCAATACCGCATCCTCTGTCCTGTCTACTCTATCTTCTCCGAAAATACTAAATCTATTGCATTCTCTCCCTATAACTAAATCATCTTCTGTTAGCGAAGTCTTACTGATGCTAACTTTAGGCAAGATTGCACTAATCAATGCCAAAAACTCTTCCTTATTCTTGATACTTCTAGCATTAGTATGTAGAAACTATAGCATTCCCTTAGATCCCCAACCACCTTTAAATCCTGAATTGACTGCCCCCATTTGATTTTGTTGTCTGAGTGACTAGATTCTGCATTTTTTGTTCATTCACACACTCATTCGCTTCATGCGTACTTTCACACACACACACACACACTTGTCTGCATTCTTCCTGATTTCTTGAGTTTTTCGGACTTTGCACTTTCACATCCTCTCAGTGAACAATGCTCTCTCTCTCTCCAGACACCTAACTCAGAATGCATTTAAATGCAGTCCATCAGCATTGTACAAATCTTTACATTCATGAAACTGAGGTCATAGGTCCACAAACTCTACACCATTCCTTCTGCACAACCTGCATTTTGATTCATTAGCCATCATCGCTCACCTTCTCAGTTCACCTCTGTCATAGTATGGCTGCACACTTACAAATTTCATCCTCTCACTCTTATTTTTTCACTTCTTCCAATAACTCTAATTCATGGGTAAATGGATGTAGCATATGGATATTTGCTATGGATATAGATCATATGATCTATATGCATAGCAAATATCCATTTACTACATTAATTTTCCCATGCATTAGAGCAGGATTTGCCAAACTTCTTTTATTGTCGACCCCTTCAAGAGTTTCTTGACTTTTTTATCAATCTACTCTATTTTACTATTACGTAATTATAATAGGACATGCAAAAAAAGACGTTTATGTGAATTTTTAGATTGTTTATTTTATAGTTACAGTTTATTGTATGCATATTATTATATTGGCTTAACGTCAAAGGGATACATTTTTGTTTTTGACGTCCTTATTAACATTACATATTTGATAGGAGGGATAAATAATACATATATAAAATTTAATTTAGATAACAATTTGGTTGGATAGATGAAAACGGGATACTGTATCGGGGACAGCATTATTTTGTGAAGGGTTAGTCATGCCTCAGTAACTTGCTCACGTATTATAACACAGTGATGGCTGAACTGGATAAGGGTAATGGGTTTACAGTGATTCTACTGGACCTTGCTAAGGCCTTTGACAGGATACCACATGGAATTCTAATCAGTGAATTGCAGCATATGGGGATGGATATAGCGTTGGTGAGATAGATAGGAGGGTGGTTGACGGAGAGATATCAAGAGTAGTTTATTCAGGAGTAGAGTCCAAAAGACGGCCTGTGACTAGTGGTGTGCCACAAGGATCTGTTCTTGGACCACTGCTGTTTAATTTGTTCATTAATGATATAGGAAAGGATCTGAGAGGAACAGTTCATTTGTTTGCGGATGATGCAAAGTTGGGTAGGGCAATAGTGAATGCAGATGATGTCAAAATTTTGCAAGATGATTTTAATAGATTGGAGATCTGGGCTAAGGAGAATGGATGTTGATTTAATGTGGCAAAATGTAAGGTTATACATTTTGGGGTGAAAAGATTAGCAGCAGTTTACTACACTGGTGGAACTGTACTACTGTACTCCAGGAAATTGATGAGGCACGAGATTTAGGAGTGTTGGTGGATAAGGAGTTGAAGTTTAGGGGACACATTGCAAAAGTGGCTAAATCAGCTCATCAAATCACTTGGTTGCTGAAGAATACGTTAACAAGCAGAGACAAGCAGGTTATTGTTTCTCTGTATCGAGCTTTGATAAGACCCCATCTCAACTACTGTGCCCAGATTTGGTCACCTAGGTTTCTTCTTGATGGGGAGGAGGTTGAGAGTTATCCAGAGGGGCGAGTGATCAAGATGATAGCAGGTCTGTGGAATGAACCTTATGAGAACAGGTTGGGGATTTGTGGATTGCAAAAATTGGTTAATAGGCGGAGGAGGGGAGATATGATTGAGACATTCAAATTACTGAAGGGTTTCTATAAAATTAATTCAGAAGATATTTTTGAAAACAGGGCTGGTTGTGGGAGAACTAGGGGACATCCATGGAAACTGGGCAAAAGTGTGGTTAGTAAGGGTGTTAGAGATGGGTTCTTTACTTTTAGAGTGGTGAATGAGTGGAATGGGCTGCCAGAGTCTGTGGTGGATGCTGTGACAGTGAATGAGTTTAAGGCGAGGTATGATAGATACTGTATGAATGTCGAATAGTTGTAATGAATATGATTTGGGACCTCTCTCGATGAGTCTAATGACTCCATGGAGTTGCCTCTAATAATAATAATAATAACAAAACAACAATAATACAATCTTCCTTATATATATGAAAATAATACTTTTATTAACTTAGTATATAATTTACTAACATTGTCAATGTGAAGGGGGTGTGCTTCATGACTCTTGACAAGATTAACGATGTAAGATTCCAAATTAGTAAGTTTCAGCCTTAAATCGCCACGGAATTCTATATCTAGCTTATTTCTTTGTTTTGTTAAAATGGAATTAACAAAGCTGAAACCAGCTTCAACTATGTACAAGCTTTGAAATGCAAGCAAAAAGGGGAGTACCACTTCAGAAAGTTTTGGATATTTTTCTACAACATTTATATTCATCCAAAAGTAACTTAAAGTCCTATTTTTAAAAAGCGTCTTAGCTTCGAGATCAACTGACAATTCAATAAGTTCATCTTGTAAGTTACGTTCAATATTTTGAATGTCTGCAGAAAATTGCGTGATAACCCAATCTGGAATGGCATGTTTTCAAAATCTGCAAAGCACAATTTAAAATCATCGCTCAAATTTTGAAGATGTTTTGTGTATATTTTTAAGTCTTCATATTTTACTTTCAATTGCTGTAGATTCGAAAAGTACTGAAAATCTTTTCGTAACAATGATGATTTAAATAAGGCTAATATAGCTTGGAGACCTAAAAGAATCGTCTGAGCTTCAATAATCGTGATATCTTTACCTTGTAGACGGGTCTGTATGTTATTAAATTTTGAAAATAAGTCCAAGTAGAAAATATGATTGTTATTTCTCTTCAGCTCTTCAATCAAAAACAAATTAACATCTGTAAGAAACTCTAGGGTTGAGTCGAACAACTCAACAAATCTTTGTAGACTTACACTTCTAGGCAACCATCTTACTTCAGTATGCAAGAGTAATTGGTTTCATACTTCATTTTTTTCACAAAGTTTGGCAAACAATCGCGATTTAAGAGGATGAGCTCTAATTTGATTAATAGATTTAATACACACTCTTAGAGTATCATGCAGTTCGTCACTGAGAGTTTTTGCCACCAAATGGTTTCGGTGCAACACACAATGAATAGTATGTACACTTTGAACTTTTTCTTTCAGAAAGGCAGTGAAACCTCGATAACGGCTTACCATTGCAGGTGCACCATCTGTGGCTACTGCTGTTATATTAGTAAATGGAATATCATACTTATTTAAGTATTCCTCCAATTGCTGAAAAATTTTCAACCCCGGTTCCATCACTTTCAAGATTTTCATTTGCATATTTTGCAAATAAAAATTCGTCAATAATTTGATGTTTGGTTTTACTATAATATCTTACATAAGCCATAAGAATAGAAGAACTATCAAATGTAGATTCATCAAGTTGGGTGGAGAACTTACTATTTTTGAGTTCTGATACTACAATTTTTTCTACATCTTCAGCCATTTCACCAATACGTCTTTTCACGGTATTCACACTCAATGGTAAGCATTTTAAAACAGGGCCAGAATCTTTTTTCATTATGGTTTCGATTACTTCTTTGATTGCGGGTATAACAATGTCCTCTGCAATTGTATATGGTTTTCCTTTTTTTTTTTGCTATATTAAAAGAAATATTGTAGGAGGCTGTTAATCCTTGTTTATTGTCAGCTTTGGCAGGTGCTTTCATAAATGATTTTATAGTTGGTCGATGTATTTCTCTTTCAGTTCTTTAAAAAAGTCAAGATCTTTATCTTTCTTATCGGGATGGAGTCTTTGAAGATGATCTTTCATTTTTGCTGGTTTCATTGCATCGTTACTAAACATTTTTTCACAAAGAAGACACACATAGGACTCGTTTCGTTTCTTAATGAAGCAATAAACCAAAGTTTCAAATATTCTAATGAATATTGTCTGCATTTCTTTTTAGAATCTGAAGCTACCATTGTGGTTACTGGAGTTGTAACAAAATAATTAAAATTGAAGTCAGTAAGCAAAAGTAATGTCTAAATAATATACCTACTCACATATTTCTATAGGATGTACAAAACTACCAGCCTTGCTCAACTCTTAGAGAAGTTTAGTTTGTGAATGAATAACGATTGAATTATAATATGTATGTGGATGAATTTTAGAACATTAATGCTCACTTGTATGTCAATGGACAAAAATGAGACTGGAATCGAATACGTGTAAGTATAAGTAAATAAGCAACTGCGCACGTGTTGCATTCTCGCTCCCGCCACGCCAGCCGGGCGGGAACCACCGACATCCGTTTATTGATAAATACGTCATTTTGGCCTACTTGATTGGCCTCCATAACTATTTTCATGACCTTGCTCCATCTTGCAGGTCCTATTCATGTCACTGTTCCCACGATTCACTCTTAATTGGATGTCATTCAGGATGGAGGAAATCCAAGTTAACCGAATTAAATATTACCCGTACAATGGTGTCTTATATTTTTCTATCGACCCCCCCCCCAACAATGTTATATTGACCCCTGGGGGTCGATATCTAGTGATCGATATCGACCACTTTGGCGACCACTGCATTAGAGTTATACTCTTATGCAGAAAGCAGTTTTTAGGGCAACATGTTATGGTGGGAAATCAGTTTATATGGAGATAAGAAATCAGACAAAGCATTTAGCTAGCACTGTACATGATAGTTCAAAATTATTTTAACATATCAATTCCTGGAGTTGGATTGGAAATGAAAATGTAGATCCAAATCTAGAAATCAAAGATATGAGAGTTCTGAGGAAAATTTTTGGAAGTGAATTGATGGCATCAGTGGCAGAAGTATATAATTTGGAAAAAATTGGTTAGAATTTGATGTATCTAGTGGAGATGGTGACATAAGCTACTAGATCAGCTGTGGATCTTGAATGAATTGGTGGGCCTCTGAGCAGTGGTGTAGTTGACAATTGATGACTTTCTCCATTATTTTGGAGAGGACTGAGGTGATTTCAGTTGGTTGGTAGTTTGCCAGTAGACTTCTGTTACTTTTTTTTTTTTTTCAATAGGATGAATATGAGATTGCTCCCATGCATTGGGATGAGTACCAGATATGTCTAATAGATTGTAGGATGAATGTTATCTCTGGAGCAGAGTGTATGAGAACAGTTGGAAAGATGCCATCAGGACCAAAGTTTTCTGATGTCTTTCGGTCAAAAAAAATTACAGAAGGCATATGGTGCTTGGATTTCAGTATGGTAGGATGTGATTTCCCTTGGTTGTCTCTGCAGGAATTTGAGGAAAAGAGTGATGCCAGGAGGTCAGCTTTATCTTTGTGTGAAGTTACAGTAGTACTATCAGGATGAGAGAGAGAAAAGTGGAAGTGCAGGAGAGCAGAAGTTGCATCCAATGGACAGGAGGCAAGTTTTTTGCTGTTGGCCTTTATGAAATTCGATTTGGATCTGCTGATGACTGATTTGCATATGTTGCATGCTTTGGTGTAGGCAGAGTATGAAGATGGAGTTCTTGATGCAAATCATGGCTTGGAAAGTAGATGAAGATTATGGGTTGAATGGGAGATGAAAGTTTCTGCAACTCTGAAGCAGGTGCTGAGGTCAGATGAGAGGAAACAATGGTCAGACGAAGAGAGATCATTCCAGTTGGCTCTTTTGTAGTACCAGAGGATGTGAGGTCAGGTGTGGTTGGAGGAGGAGCATTACTTGAGGACTACCTAGAGGGAAATGGAATGGTCACTGCTTGGTATTACTATTCAAGATAGAAAGCATGATACTTGGTCAGAGCTCAGATCAGGGTGTGAGAAACATTGTGACAGTCATTAAAGAATCCAAATGACAATGTGCACATCATGTTGCAAGAAGTAACACTCAAAAATGGACAAAGCTGAGATATGAATAGTATCCCTCTGAGATATAAGAGAACTACAGGAAAACCAAAGAGATGGCTGGAATCCAGTGGCACAGAAAAGCTCAAGATAGGACTGAATGGAGAACTTTCGGGGAAACCTTTATCCAGCAGTGGACAGAAAATGACTGATGACAATGACTCTTCTTGCATAGCAAGAAGTGCTTTGTTACCACTCTTGAGCCTACCAATAAGCTTTCTCCTTGTATGCTCTACACATTTTCAGCTCCTGTTTAATGGTCTACTCATCCATTTAACTCCTGTCTGATTTATCTTCCTTATCCTGGATATATGCAGTCTGATATTGTGTTATTGTATCCTTAAAACACTCCTTGTCAATTGTCTATACATTGCACCGATTAGGTGAATTGCTAGCTTCTGAATACAATTAAGCATTCTGATGGAGATCTTATGTGTACTATACCAAAACAGAAAAGCTCAAGATAGGACTGAATGGAGAACTTTCGTTGAAGCCTTTATCCAGCAGTGGACAGAAAATGACTGATGACAATGACTCTTCTTGCATAACAAGAAGTGTTTTGTTACCTCTTTTGGGCCTACCAATAAGCTTTCTCCTTGTATGCTCTACACATTTTCAGCTCCTGTTTAATGATCTACTCATCCATTTAACTCCTGTCTGATTTATCTTCCTTATCCTGGATATATGCAGTCTGATATTGTATTATTGTATCCTTAAAACACTCCTTGTCAATTGTCTATACATTGCACTGATTAAGTGAATTGCTAGCTTCTGAATACAATCAAGCATTCTGATGGAGATCTTATATGTACCATACAATGTGAGTACAGTATTCTAAGGTAAGGCTGATTATAGCTTTGTAAAGTGGCAGGAATTGAGCATGAGAAAAAAGTAATTTTGAACAAAAAATAATACTAAGATTTTTGGAGGCTAAAGAGGCTATGGATCTGATGCGCTTATACGAGGATAGGTTAGATATGAGTTAACAAAAAGAGAAAGCTAGTCCTGATTGGCAAGCAGAACATTCTCAAAAGTGAGGGAGAGTAAGTCCTAATCTATTTTCCTGGAAATAAGATAGAATTGTGTTTTGATGGCATTAAAGTTCAACAAGTTATCTTGACCTACTTGAGAATGGCAAGGAGATCAGTGTTTAAGGTATTGGTTAAAGATCTTGTAGTGCTAATTACCTGAGTATTACAAGGTTTAGAAAATGAGAAAGTGGAATGGAGAGCAGTGTTTTCAACAAGGCAATGAATAGGATTGGATGTCAGCGAGAAGGGTGTTGATGTAAAGGAGGAAGAGTGTAGGTGAAAGCATACAGGGGTGGGTATTATTAGCTTTGATTGAAAAATATGATGAAAGGAAACTGTCCATCAATGTACAACCAGAGAGGAAGCTTATAATCCATTCACATAAGGAAGGAGAAATAACATAGGATGGCAGCTTGATATAGAAGGCCACAGTGCCAGACTCAATCAGATGTCTTGTGGAAATATCAAAAGCAACCACTAGTTTCTCTAAACTTTTCCATGACCTGACTCCAAAGGTAGGTGCAAGTCAACTATGAGATCTGCTGTGAAACAAAAATAGCAGGATCTATATTGATGATTGCCAAATAATTGGTGAGTCTCCAAGTAGTGAAGCACTTGACTGTTGATGGCCTTTTCCATTATTTTGGAGAGCACTTAGCTCAGAGCAGTAAGGAAATAGTTTGATGATAGACTTTTATGTTTCAGGGACAAGCTAGATAAAATCTGGTATTTATCCATCAGCTTTGGAAGCAAGCTGCCAGTTAAATACCAGATGAGTATGGCATCGTTCAAGATTGTAGGCATAGGTTTCTGTTGTTTAGCAATTCAAAAGAAAGATTTCGGTAATGTGACCACATGTTTATTAAGATAAATAAAGATAAACAAACTCGACAAGTTTTGTATGTCGTTTGACTTACATCTTCAGGGATTAAAGGTAATTAAAAGTTTAAACATAAGAAATGAGAAATTACTCAAAATAGTCCATCAGATGTTGTTATGGCAGTCTAACTGTTCATCAGATTTGATGAACAGTTAGACTGCCAGGACCAAGACATAATGGTATCGATTCTGCTATATTTCTTATGAGCTTTTGGTGAAATTTTACAGGAGACATAGTGTGGATAGTTTGTAGAATGATGGGAGGAAATCTTCCTTTGTCGATGGGAAAGAAACTGATGTCAAGTCCTTATCTTCAGAAGATTACCATTGTACTGTCAGGATGTGAGAGAGGTGGAAAGAAAGATGGAAGGAGAGAAGTTGCATCCCACAGCCTTGGTAAGAAAGCAGAAAGCTCAACTGCTATTTCACAGGAGACAAGCTTAGTGCATTTGGTCATTATAAAATTTTTTTTGGATTTGTTGATGATTTTTTTGCAGCTGTTAGGAGCTGTAGTGTAAACTAAGTTAGAGGCTAGAGTTTTTGACTTGAGCCATTGGTCATGTGCTGAATTTTTGGCTTGGATTGCTTTAGCAGAGATGGGAAAGATAAGGGGCAAGAGTTTTGAGTGGATTAGGGAATGAAAGCACTCATCCCAGCAAGAATAATTTCTGTTATCAGATGACACTTAGATCAATGAGATGGATGAATGGTGTGTCTGGAGTGACTGATCTTTAGAGAATTGAAGCCTCGAGAAAAGCATACAATAGGACCACCTGGCAAAAACTGGTGTGGCACATCACTGAGCATCTGAGTTACCATATGGCATCTGATGATGTCCTATGAATAGATGAATGCCGATCACACTTAGATCAGAAGAGCATAAGCAATAATCAGACCATGGAAACAAGGCATAGAAATCGAAGGTCATCCCAATTGGCACCATTGTACTGCCACAGGGCACAAGCCTCAGAACAGCTGGGAGAAGGAGACATGGGAAAGGTTATGATCAAACTTGCCAATTGGAGAACTGATATCTATGGTATATTTAGTGGGAGAACTGTTAAGAAAACATCTAGGGTTTGGGGAGAAGGATGAAGATTATCAGGAATTCTAGTAGGTTGGTGAACAGTTTTTTAAGTAATTACTGGCAACAATTTGGCTTCTTTCCAGCTGGATGTGTGAAGTTGAAGATGGGAAGCCAGTCAGAATTGTTGATATTGAAATCACCAAGGAGAATTATCTCACTGTTTAGGGTAATTACTATATGTATTCAGCATTCAGAAATAAACAGTCAAATAGGTTGGTGAAGTCATCAAAATTAGGAAAATAATAGAGGCAGCAAATGCAGTAATCTCTGGTAAAGAAATCTTATGGCAAAGCAAATGATACAAAAGAATATCTAGGTCTTATAACCTTTGGCATGAGATATCAGACCTCACAAAGGTGCAATTTCACCCTTTTTGTGAAAGGCATTATGGAAGATATAATGAGGATAATTGAGGTGAGATGCTATTGCAGAGGATTGTATTTGGTTATGGTATTCATCACTGATACAATCAGTGATGAATACCATAACCAGTTTTGAAATAGCATATCTAGTCCATAGGTCATTGCACATTGATATTAGAATTAAGACCTCCAATTATTAGAATTAAGACCACAATTAATCGCACAAATGAAGATAGATAGATAGATACATTACTATTTGCAGATGATCAAATAGTATTAGCTACATCAGAAGATGATCTACAAAGATGATTAAAAAGTATTAAATGATATCTCAAAACAATATAATATGACAATATCTAAAGAAAAAACAAAAATAATGGCCTTCAAAGGAGAAAATCCAATAAGAAGTAAAATAGTGATAGATAATAAAATATTAGAACAAGTAAATACTTTCAGATACTTGGGATGTGATTTATCATACAAAGAAGAAAAAGACAGACACTAAATATCAAACTTTGTCAAAGTAAATGGCATAATAAATAATATATTTAAGCCATCCCTAGTACGAAAACACACTAGAATCAGACTATATAATGTCTTGTCAAAACCAACTCTACTATATGGAAGTAAAACATGGATCATAAAAAGGAAAGATGAAAAGCGAATTCAAACAATAGAAATTTCTCAGAAAAACAGCTGGATATACCAAGTGGGACCAGAAAACAAATGAGGAAATTTTATAATCCCTGAATATAAAACCAGTTAATTACTACATAAGACAGTATAAACAAAACTGGCTAGAACATTTAAATCGAATGGACAACAGCAGACTACCAAAAATATTATACAGATATAAAATAAGTGGTAAAAAAAGAATTGGAAGACCAAGAAAGAGATGGCATGAAATCCATGTTAGGAAGAAAAGAAGAAGACCTCCAATGTTAGTCAAGTCAGTTTGGAATTTTTTTTATTGCACATAATTCTGATGTTTTGTTGGATGTTTTTTGTTGCATTGATGTTGTATCTGCTATGTATTTATCATGATTGCTAGTAAAATAATGAAATAGAAAATTTAAAGAGCAGGAGCATGCAGTGAGGTTGACAGGCTCAGTGATCACTACTCCCACACATGGAGTGCCCAGATGCCATTCCAAGCATGGCCTCAAACAGTGTCCCCTGCAAGGTGCTGTACTTGGATTCCCTCTAGGCACAACCTGAAAATAAGCATTAACAGCAGAATTATTTGCCCATTGATTGTGAGGCTCCTGAAAAGTACCAACAGGTTCTGCTCCACGTACTAAACTGGCAGTTGGCCTGTGAAAACTGCTTTACTGCTGTATGACAAACTTGCGCCATTTCTCCTGCTCAGCCTATTCATTTGCTCATTTGCAATTATTGACCTTCTCAGTTTGCTCCTGTCATACCTTAATAGTAGATTTAGAATCTTTATCTCTCACTTTTTCTTTTTTTTTTTTTTTTTTGCTTCTTCCAGTAATTCTTTTATATCTTCTCTCATACCACCATAGTTGTCACTTTTCATATTATACCTACCAAAACAATCAAGTTCTTTTGCTTTCCATCTTCGTATTCTAACACCATCACCAATATTCTTAATCTTCTCACCAAAAGGTTTTGATATTATAAAATTTTATTGACAGCAAATGTGCATTACTCTTTCAAAAATGTGAAAATTATTTTAGCTGGACTAATTAGGTATACAATATTCAAAATATCTTCTTTCCCTTATTTAATGATAGACATCAAAGAATGAGGAAAAGAATATATTTTGAATTTGTTTATCATTATACATTCAGATATGTTAAATATTTAATGCAAATTCTTTTAAAGTGTACCTTCTTTGAATATTTTTGAAAAAAATATTTATTCTATTAATTACAAGGTTTACAAATGATGTTTACCCAATTTTTGTAATCATTTACCCTAATTATTACCAGTAGAAAATTTTCATTTTATTTGTACTGTACTATCTTGAAGTATTAACATTCATTCACAATATCTTTGTTAGATTGGTACGGCTTCGAAATCCATGGGGTCATTACTCCTGGCGTGGAGATTGGTCAGATGAATCTCCACTGTGGACACCACAGCTTCGGGAACAGCTGATGCCTCATGGAGCTGATGAAGGAGTTTTTTGGATGTCTTTTCAAGATGTCTTAAAGTTAGTGCATAGTTCAAACAGTGTTATTAATGTCGAATTGCAGGTTTAATTTATTATGTCTGTGCACAAGAGATAAACCTGATTTTTTTTTTTTTTTTTTTTTTTTTTAACTCATATAAACTACATATTGTTGAAATTTTTTTGGCAGAATGATATATCAAATTTGGCAGAATTTGATATATCATGAAAAAAAAAAATTACTGATAGTGATTTATATTCCTGTAGCAACCATCACTAACAATTAAATGAAAGAAGTAAGTAAGTAAATCGATATAAAAGATACTAAAAAAGAGTTGGAAAGCTTCAAAACTTACTTCTTAGCATGTTTTTATGGTGCAAGATACATTATTACTTATAGAGCTACTTTGTTTTACTTATAATCCTGAATAGAAAGTCTTTCCCTGCAATCTAGAAATAATAAGTAAATTTAAAATACAGTTTTTAATTAGAATGTTCTGCAGCTTTTTGTTTATTGAGTATAAAAATCAAATGATAGTGAAAGCAGATGAATGCTAATCAGTTATTAGCATTCGTGAATTTCTGTTAAGGGTAACTTGCATACAGGATGACTCTTCACTAGATTTCTTGAAATAACCTGCTAATTGTTTATCTTCTTGATATGCTAATATTGCTTTCAATTAGTCTAAAGTGTAAAATGGTTGCATGGATGTAGGCAGTGACACCTGACTTTTTTAATTTAATTTTTTTTTATCCTTTCAGTGTTACATCACCAGAGTGCACACATACTTTGTACATTTTCCTTATTTATTGTATACCTTGCTTGGCAAGAAGTCAACAGACACCCTCATGGGCAAGGTACATCATGCTATGTAATGAGTCACATGTTTGTAGCCAAAATAAATTGAAAGAATATCCTGCTCCCAATTCAGTGCAACTAGTCTGGAGAAATGACTGCAAGAAGGGAACTGATGGAGTTTGAAAGAGGCATTGTAATAGGATGCC
This sequence comes from Typopeltis vanoorti, assembly GCF_054136105.1. Taxonomy (NCBI): domain Eukaryota; kingdom Metazoa; phylum Arthropoda; class Arachnida; order Uropygi; family Thelyphonidae; genus Typopeltis; species Typopeltis vanoorti. The sequence continues at coordinate 94,212,354 of NC_143553.1, forward strand.
ATGTTGCAGGTTTATCTCTTCAGAAAGTTGTTCACAAATTGGGCCATCCCACACACTTAACAACCAACACCCCAGAATCAAGTTTACCCTGGAAGAAGAAAAAAATAACTGCCTTCCTTTCTTAAACACACTAGTCACCTGCCAGCCTACAGGCAGATACATTCACCAACAATTCCCCCCCCCCACAACAATATGGAGTCATTAAGACACTACACAACAGGACTAAACTTATCTGTTCAAATGACAATGCCATAACCACAGAACTAAACCACATTCTCAACACTTTCTTAGCCAATGGCTACCCCCCCCCCCTTTGCAACAAGGATTACTCTAAATCCATCACCATTCCCTATATCCGGGGCACCTCGAAAAAAATTATAAAAATCCTAAAAAAAACATGACTTAACTTCTTGTTACAGACCTTATAAAAAATTGGCATCCCTTATCTGCTCCACTAAAGACCAACCTTCCCCCCACCCCCCCAGACCTACCTGGTGTATACCAAGTCCCTTGCAGCTGTAAGCTGTCCTACTTTGGCCAAACAGGCAGGACAGCTAATATCAGAATTTCAGAACACAAGGACTACATCCGGTATCACCAATACAGCTGCTCTAGTCTTGCAGACTGTGCGCTGGATTCCCACCATAGAATACGGTGGAAGAAAGCCACGATAATACACCATAGTAAATTCAAATACGAAAGGCTATTCATGGAATCAGCCTCAGCCCTAAGAAACAATCTAAACCTAAACAAATTTGGTTGCACGAGACTGCCCCAAATTTGGGAGATGTACATCAGGAGACCTTCAGCCCAACAGCCATGAATACCAACATAACCCGCTAGGGGGCACCATCAGGACTTTTAGGAGAAAGAATAGCTTCCTGCTTCGTTCCTCATTTACTGTGTGTTGTGCTTGCGTGCACGTCTTGTATTTAAGTTCCTGTGATAATTGCAACATGACGTTGCTGAAATATTGGAAGTATATTAAAATTTATTTTAATATATATTCTATTGTACATTGTAATTTCCTTAAGCTATTTAGTAAGAATGTATAATCAACGTCTAAGCCTTTCCAAGAGAATAATTTCTACTCATTGGACTTTTGCTGTCCTTTTCTGTTCTTTGGACTCTTCATATAACTGATTTTTACCCTTCATACTTTGCTGCCTCCATAAAGCCTTCCTTTTCATTTTATGAAGCAGGACAATTTCACTCTCTTTCCACTCCCTGAGAACTTGTGTTGTTGCAAGACTGTTGTTAAGATTTATTAAACAGTTATGTTGAGGCTGTTATTAATGCACTGTAACTTTTTTTTAAAACACACAAGGATATATCATGTTATATTGCCTTAGTGACATCACGTTTACCAGATTCCTTGTATACCTCTTGCTCACTTACCATTGGTTGATCCTCTCCATTCCCTTTACCCTCATGCTTCTCATGATCCTCATGAATTGCTCACTGAATACCTCGAATATGTTCTCTGCAGTATTTATTAACAGTCCATCATTTTCATCCATTGATGTAATCTTACCATAATCATTCTTTCTTCTTTTTGTATATCAGAACTCTCTACGATTTTGGCTAATTAATACTTGTACTGCACTTTTTCTGTCCTTGCCCTAACTTTACAATTTTGTGCTCTTAATGCATCTTATTTTTACTATTTAATTTGTGATGACTCAATGGTGTCTTCTTCCTGATTTCATGCTTAATCTATCAGTCATTCATTTTGCACCTATCTTATCAGCCTTTTGACCTTTGACATTGCTGCTTTTAAATAGTTCTTAATCAGTGCCCAAGCAGGTTTATCTCCTTTCAGCTTAATTCTCCTCTCCATGCAATAGCTCCAAGTTTTCTCTCCTAAGCTTTACATGATCATCTGTCTTGTAGTAGTTCCACATATTCTTTCCTTATAGAGGTCTTCACATTGCTTTTCATTATCCAGGTGATTGTCTCATGATATCACACTCCCATTATGAAGTAATTCAACATGCTATATTCTGGTCATTGTGCACACAAAAGAAAAGCGCAGCAGTCAGAAAACCAAGTAAAAAAGCAACATAAAATTTTTTTTTGTCCAAGTCACTGATTTACTACAAACTTTACAGATACATTTTACATAATGTGAACAAACATCATGTTGATACTTCAATGTAATGTCAATTTGTCACAAACATTACATAAAAGTGCTTTGGCACAAACATCTCACACACACACAAAAAAAAATTTCATTTTCTGATGTACCCTGTATGTATGGTACAGTAATACACATTTAAGTTGACATTAATTATTAGCATCCTACCAGTAGTTTTCTTTCAGATTAATTGGTTACTTGTCAAGTCATGCATTCCTGTCTTCTAAGGCAGTACTTACTGCACTGATCACCTAAATTTTGATCTTCCTCTCAGTCTTTTTCATTATATCAGACATATCTGTTTTGCTAACCTTTTATCCCCTCCCATTCTGTTTAAGTGACCATCCCACTTAAGATAAGCTATGATTATGCATTCCTGAATTCTTATAATAACAAACTCCTCTCTGATGTCTTCATTTTTAATAAATGTTATTGATGCTATCTGTTTTCACTTTAATTTTTCTTCAAACTTTTATCTGTGATTCCTAGTCTTCAATGAGCTATTTTAAAAATAGTTTGAATGCTGTTTTGTTGCATCTCTCACTTATTCCAGATAAATTTATTCAACTTGCTTCTTTAAAATTCTTCAATTATTGTTTATTTCCATATTTCATTGCTGTTTTCACTAAAAATTGTGTTTAAATATTTGAAATGTTTCATCATTTTATTACTGATTTTCATACTAGTTTTCTTTCCATAGTCATTAGATAAAAGATCATGAAGTAAAGAACTAAGTGTAATATCATGAATTTTGATATCGGGTTTAATGCCACTTTCCTTCATAATGTGATTCATGTAAATGAAAATGATGTTGGAGGTAGTTTGCTCCCTTGACTTATGTTTGATTTTTCATCATACTATCCTTCAGTTTTAATTGCTAACTTCTTATAGGCTCTCTCTCTCTCTCTCTCTATATATATATATAGTTTCATGTTAACCGACATTGATATGGTACTGATATTCTGTGAGTTTTGTAACCATTTCTGTGTGTAATGTTGATATAAATACACACACACACATCACACACACTCCTATATATAAACTGCAGCATGTGTCTTGGAACTTTATCATATGAGTTTCTCAGATCTGTAAAATTTAAATACAGATCCATAATTTCTCAACTCTGGATAAAGTCCTCTGAAAAAGGACAAACCACATGCTAAACTCTGTTGAGAAGTCTGGTCTTTGGCTTATTTTATTCTTTCTCCATTGCTAAGTACACTGGTATCATAAATTAAAGAACAAAGCGAAAAATCACAATAACTCAAAAAAAAAAAACGTGTGATAAATTTTTATTTAATTCAGTGAAAATCATTATAATATGAGATGTGAAAGAAACACTTACACAAATTGTAAATAAATAGTTTAATTCAGTAACAAATGGGTATGAAGATGTGCACATGAATAGTCAAAAATTAGGTCAAAATGAATTATCAAAATTCCTTAATAAGGAATGTGGTCATCCCCTCCCAGCAATACAGCACTCACAATGATGTTTCATACTGTTTATAATGGTGTTCAGGAGCCCAGTTGGTAATAATGAACATTGTTCCTGCAAAGCTCTCCTAAGTCTCTCAGGTTTTGGGAAAGGGATTGAGAGTTAATGCTCAATAGGATTAATGTTAGGAGACCCTAGCTGCCAGTCCATACATACATTAGTCTCTTCTTGAAGATATTGGTCCATGAGCCTCACTCAGTGAGGATGAGAATTATCATCTTGAAGACTAAATGTCTCCTCTATCACACCTGCATACAGATGAACATAGGGATCTTGGACCTTGGCTCTATAAATTGTAGTATTATGGTTCTGAAACACATACAGGTCAGTGCATCCATCCAATGCAGTTCTTCCCTAAACCATCATACTACCTCCACCATAAATGTCCCTTTCACAGATATTACAGGTATTATAACATGTCCCTGGTTTTCTCTCCAGATCTGACCATGCCTGGTATAACTTTGTAGAGCAAATCAGGCCTCGTCTGTAAATAAGATGAGAAAGACATTTTTTCCTCCTTTTGTTTCATCTCCCATAAGGCCCAATGTATAGACACTCACTACTGAATTTCCTGATATAAAATAATCTGATTTGGAATATGATATCAATAAAAGCAGTAAAAATTATCCTACATTCTCCTTCTAGAGATTTGAAAGTTCTTGGCTTGATTCTGGAGTGCCATAGGTTTGTGACATCGGAACCTGTGATAAGTGCTGGGAAAAAAAAACCAGCAGCAAGAAAAGAAATCTTCATTCCTGGTTCAAAAAGTATTGTCTGTCAAGTTTAGTGAATTTGTTTCATGTAGGCATTATTAGGCCAGGTGACATGTTTTAAGTATCTTTTTTGCTTGGGATCAGGAGGTGGTAGAGGGGATTCAGAAACAAGAGACCAAGCTGGTGACAGGTCTGTGGAATGCTCACTATGAGAATTGACTGAAGGTGTGTGGGTTACAAAGGTTAGTTGTTAGGTTGAAAAGAGTGGACATGATATGACTGCCTAATGATTTCCAAATTACAGTTAGCAGTTCCTTACCAAATGGAATTCTAAGTTATCTTCTTTATAGCCGACATTAGCTGAACTTCCAACTTTGGCCACCAGCACTCTTGTTCACCACACCAATTTTTCATGTCCTTGTCAAAACTGTTTCCCCATCCCCATTTCTATCCCTGGTCTCTGTCACTTAATCATCTACCTTCAAGATTACCAAAATAGGACTTCAGATTATTCGACAGAACTATAAATAGTTAAATTTCTCTCTAACATACCCTGAATGATTCATGAAGGAAGGATTGAGTCTGAGAACAAGACACCAGATTCTTATATCACTAAATAGCTGCATCATAATAATGCAGCTATTTAGTGTGTGTGTGTGTGTGTGTGTGTGTGTGTGTGTGTGTGTGTGTGTGTGTGTGTGTGTGTGTGTGTGTGTCAGAACATAAGCTTCTCTCTATCTGTTTCTTTTTTTATGTGTGTGTTTGTGTAGCTTGTGTACTGTTTAATGTAACACTCAAAAAGGTTTTCAGAGATGCTGACATTAATACAGGGGGAACTATTTTCTAGAAGTCAGTACAAATTATGGCATATACAGATGATATCAATATTGTAGGAAGGACATGAAAAGCAATGGAAGAAACTTTCATCAGTTTAGAAAAGGCAGCAAAGAAGATGAATTTGCAGATTAACTAAGAAAAACACAAAGTGTATGCCAATAACTAGAAAGATTTGTGATAATAATCCTTCTCAAATTGAAATTGGTTCCTATAAATTTGAAATTGTAGTTTTATATACTTGGGATCAGAAGTTAATTGTAAAAATGATATCAGTGCTGAGATTCAGAGATATATTCTTTCCGCAAATGGATGCTTTTGTGGATTTAGGAAACATCTAAAGTTACATCTGATCTCAAAAAAAAAAAAAAAAAAAAAGATAATAATGTACAAAGTACTTGTAAGACAGTGTTGTGCCTCTGAAAACTGGGTATTTAAATGGCAGATGAAAGACTGCTAGGTCTGTTTGAAAGAAGAAAAAAAAAAAAAATCATCTAATGCCTTTTTTATTCCCGTATGCAGGGAGTAGGCGAGGCCATTTGGCCCTATCTAACTTTTGGAGACTGAGTGGGCAGTTCAATCTCCACTGGTACCAATCAGAGATAGATGACCCAAGGCTATCACTAATTAAGCGGTACACAGTGAAGAGAGACGGCTCAAATGTGCTGTCATATCGTGGTCCCTAACCCTAACACAATATATTTAATGTCTGAAATAACGTGGGTTCTACGGTCGATTTTCTTGAGTTTACGGGACGAAAAACCCGAGTTTCCGGGAGGAAAAACCCACTTGCCCGTGCCAGAGATTGACTAACTCGGGAACCGGTCGAAAAAAGGCTTAGAAAAATTTCCTCTAGTCGCTGACTAGACTCGAAACCAAGTCTTCCTTCGTGCGGCCAAGCGGTGTGGTGTATAAACGCCACATCCACTGAGCTACACAGGCTCTTTGAAAGAAGAGTTCTCAAATATATTTTTGGAGCAGTACAAAAGAATGGTGTGTGGAGGAAAATATATAACCATAAATTATACAGAATATTTAATGAGCCAGACGTTATTAGGTACATAAAAATAAATAGATTAAGTTGGGCTGAACACATTATGCACATGGATAGTAATAGAATAGTTAAAATGTTTAATGCTAAGCCGGAAGGAAAAAGAAAAATTGGAAGACCTAAATTAAGATGGGAAGATGGAGTGATACAAGATATTAAGGTTTTAGGAGTCAAAAATTGGAGGAGTTTGGCATTGAATAAGGAAGGTTGGCAGAAGTTTCTGAAGAGGGCCAGGGCCCACATAGGGCTGTCGAGCCAATGATGATAATGGTGTGTGTGTGTGTGTGTGTATATCAGAACATAAGCTTCTCTCTATCTCACTTTGTGTGTGTGTGTGTGTGTGTGTGCGTGTGCGTGTGTGCGTGCGTGCACGTGTGTGTGTACGCGTGCACACTTATGCTGTTTCAATCATCTGAAGATATAGAACCTTCTCCAACTTAATATTGCTACAACTCGCCATCAAAGAAATGTGGACTCTAGCTCCTCTTAGTAATATACAAATTTAATACAAATCAGGAATATACAATCATAATTCAAGATTCTAGATTCCTCTTTTTCCTTTCATCCTCTTGCATGTGCTATTGCATTTAACTGTAGCAAAGAACTTGCTCTAGTTTACTTTACCTCCACCAAAGTCCCTCCATTCATTCCTGTCTTGAGCCTTTCTATGCTGCTGAATTCTGCCATCTCTTTAATCTCATCCTACCACCGTCTCTGTGGTCTTCCTGTAGTTCTCTTTCCATCTCTTGGATACCATTCCAATATCAACTTTGTCCATGTTTGAGTGTTACTTTTTGAATATGATCTGCCCATTGCCATTTGGATCTTTTAATACCTGTTATAATCTTTCTCAACCTTGTCTGAGCTCTGACCCAAATATTGCACTTTCTATCTAGAATGGCAATACTGAGTAATGTTCTTTCCATTTTCCTCTGGATAATCCTCAACTTGTTGGTTAGTATTTTAGTCAAAGTCCGTGTTTCACTTCCACACATCATGACAGGAGGTATACAACTGTCAAATATTTTTCTTTTAAGGTAGATCAGGATGTTTCTTTGGAGTGCTTCACTGTGGTTTTCAAAGACTATCCAACCAAGTTGAATTCTACGTATTTCTTCTTTACAGTCACCTTCTACTGTGATCTTTTTTGTCCTAGGTAAACTTAGGAGGTTTCTATATCAACTTCCTGGTGTTCCATTTGTACTGGGTATTCGGTGATGTATTTACTATACATTATTTTTTGTTTTGTTTTGTCCTTGTTTATATTTAATCCTTTATTTTATTTTTTTACTTTCTGCATTCAATTCAGTGATCATTTAAGTTCTTATGCAGAGTTTTCTAAAAGGACAGTGTCATCAGCAAATTGTGTGTGATTTAATTCTTTCCCATTTACCATAATTCCACTATTTTTTCCAATCCAGGTTTTTAAAAATTTCTTCTAGGTTCGCTGTAAATAATTTAGGTGAAATGGCATCTACCTGTGTAACTCCCTTTTTTATAGGAAATTTCGTATCTGTTCCTGATTTTAAAGATACAGTTGAATTTATATGACTAAGTACAGGGTGTTCGGGATAAATTTGACATATTTATAATTAATTATATTTTTCCGTAAGTTACATGTATTAACACACACTTCTCTTCATTTAAAAGTTTGGACCCTTCTTCATTCATATACAAGATGTCAGAAAGGATGGATAGCTGGAACCCACCTGAATCATGGAAGAGAATAACTTGTATCATGATGATTCGTGCCCGCCATCAAAATAAGGATATTACGACTGCTGCCCAATGCTCCCTGAATACAGTAAAAACAATCAGGCATGAACTAGAGACTTGCAATGGTGACTACGAGGATGTAGCAAGAAGAAAGATCCCTAGCAGACGATCTGATTGCGTTCGTACAGCAGAATTCCTCGCAAATCTGCAGGAACAGGTGTTGAAGAACCCTGGCATTGGAATTCGGGCTTTGTTCGTGGAGTTGCTAACTGTAGTCAAGCCCTGGATAACAAGGGTAGCCAATGGTAGGCCGTATGTATGGCAGCAGGATTCGGCCCCTTGCCACACCTCTGGGAAAAGTCAAAAATGGTTGTCTGAAAATTTCTACGACTTCACCAGTCCAAATGTTTGGCCTCCAAACTCCCCAGACCTTAACCCCATGGATTATTTTGTATGGGGCGCAGTTGAAAAAGACACCAATCGCACTTCCAGTAATACAAAAGCCCAGTTAATGGATAAAATTAAAACAGTTTTTGCGGCCCTTCCCAGGGAGACTGTAGCATCAGCTTGTTCGAGGTTCCGAAGCAGAATTGAAGCTCTGATCGATGCTAATGGTGGTTATTTTGAGTAAATCTTGTTGATAGTATTGTAATTAACTCTGCCTGTAATGTTTTTTTGTCAATTCATTAAATTTAATAGATACAAAGAAGATTTTCTTTTTCCTTACGAAACTGTCAAATTTATCCCGAACACCCTGTATATCAATGTAAGTTTTTTTCAGTTCTTTGATTTTTAAGGACTTCTAAAATAACTCATGTTAGATTGAATCAAGTGCCTTTTCAAAATCACTAAATGCTAGTCTAAGGATTTAGGGTATTAATTTGTCTTTTCAGTTATTTGTCTTATTATATATATATATATAGATAGATAGATAGATGTGATCAATGGTGATATAATTTTTTCTGAATCCTGCTTGTTCTGTTGTAGGTTAACAAAAATCTAGTCTGTTTTGTATTCTGTTGCTAATGATTTTTGTAAAAGTTTTGTATATTGTTGAAAGGGGGACTGATAGGGTGGTAATTTTTAATGTCTTCTCTGTCTCCCTTTTTAAAAACTATAAAAGGATAGCATTGTTCCAACTCTTTGGTATTCTCTTCTGTGTTAGGCATGGTGATGTATAAATTTTATTTATCATAGTCATAACTGGTACACCACCTGCTTTCAGAATTTTTATTGTTAATGTATCTTCACCTGGTGTCTTTTCATTACTCAATGCATATTGAACTTCTTTTAAAACATCAGGGCATATTTCTTCCTCCTCCATTTGGGCGATTACATTTTTGTTTTCATGTTGGTTTGAGTCTCTGGAATCATCATACAACTTAGAATAAAAAATTCTATTCTTCTTATGATCTATACTTTGTCTTTAATTAGTACTCCATTTTCATCTTTAAGGGTTATTAATTTATTTTGTCCAATGGACAACTCTCTTCTCATTCCTTTTAGATATGTTGTTTTCCGTTGTAATTCTAATTCTCTTTGTTCTGAAGTTTAATTTTCTAATAATTTATTATTATCCAGGTACCATGGAGTCAGAGGACTCATTGCAAGAGACCCATTATTCACACAGTACTTATCATAACTTCTCCTTAAACTCAGTCACTGATGAAGCACTCCCAACCATATCTGGCAACTCATTCCACCCAATCAAGCAAAAAATTTACTCCTAACTACCTTGCTAACCACTGTCTTACACAATTTCCATGGGTGACCCCTCATTCTCTCCCTTCCTGCCATGTACCAAAAAAAAGTCTTCTGTGTCAACCCTATAAAACGATTTTAATAACTTATATGCTTTTATAATGTCTTCTGGTTTTCTGCCTATCAGCTAATTTTTGAAGCCCATAAACCTTCAATCTATTCTCATAGGAAGCATTCCATAGACCCACCACGATCTTTGTCACTTGTTTCTGAATCCTCTCTGCTATTCTTCATCCCACAGAATCCAGGTGACCAGATCTGTGCATAGTAGTCCAGATGTAAAGCCTTATAAAGTAATCTCCCTAGCCCTGCTTGTTGGTGTGTTCTTCAACAACTGTGTAATCTGATTGATGTGCTGTTTTGACTACCTTTGCAATATGCCCTCTGAGCTTCAATTCCCTGTCCACAATTTTCCCCTAGATCTCTGACCTTGTAAGTTTCTTGCAGTTCAATTCCATCAATAGTACACAGCTTGTGATCTCATTTTCTTCCCAAAGGGCATCACCTCACTATGTATCATGATCTTCAGGATATACAATTATTTCACTAATCATTAGAACAGAGCTGCATGACAGTTAGAAAATTACCATATTTATTTGAATATAACTCACCCTCACGTATATATATCTCGCACCCCTGATTTTACTTTATGAATAAAGAAATTAAAAAGTTTCACATATACCTCACACATGAAAAAAATTTTAAAACTTTAAAAGAAATAGATAGTGAATGTTATGGCAGTATCGGCAACAAAGGCAAGCCGACAATCTTTGGCGTTGTTGAGTCGCCCGACCTTTTGTTAATACTGCACCAATCATATGCATAGAAATGGAAGTATCCATAGAGGAAATGTCGGAGTGAGAGCAGTGAGGTGAAAAAAAAGCATGATAATGTGCACAACCGGAAGTGAAAAACAGTGATGCATCCTTGCAATTACTGGAGAATGGAAAAAGTTGCCTCCTTACTTAATATTTAAAATGTAAAACAATGCCGAAGGGAAAATTTCCCCCTGGAATTCATGTAAGAATTCAAGAAAAGGGGTGAATGGACACTACAGTGGTTCAAGATTGGATTAGAACAGTTTGGGATAAACAGACAGGGGTCTTATTTCAATGCCCGGCTATCCTTGTTTCCATGGAAACAAGGATAGCCAGGTCCTAAATGTCCATGGAAACAATAGTTTCCATGGACATTTAGGACCTAAAATAGCAAAACAACTTTCGGATGTGAAGACCGATGTGGCCATTATTCCTAGTGGCCTTATACCTTGTCTGCAGCTCTTGGATGTATCAGTCAACAAACCATTCTAGAACTACATACGAAAATTCTACACGGAGCAGAGGGCAGCTGACAACTATGACCTACTCCGGCAGGGAAGATTCAGAGACCATCATTAGAACTGTTGTGCAACTGGATTTGAAAAGCTTCGGATATGATTTTGTCAGGAATAATTGCCAAGTGTTTTTTAAAAACTGGCATCTCTAATGCCCTGGATGGGGGTGAAGATGACACTATTAGAGTAGATGACCTTGACAGTACACACGAGGCCAGTGAGTACGCTCTTGAGACTGGAAGTAGTAGCGAATAGGAGATTCTTGATAAGCCATACCCATTTTCAGTTGTTGTTTTTTTTAAATCATGGTGATCGTATGATTCTGAAATGATAAAAGGACAAGCAATAAAAACTGTTTAATTTAATGATAGAAATTGTCACTAAAGATTCAAATATATCACGTGATGAAGGTGAGTGACCAATCGCATAAATAATGTTGATAATCAAAATTTAATGCATTCATTTTATAAATAATGTGAGCAATTATAAATATTAATGAATACTGAGAATTTAATTATAAACGTAAATTTAATTTTTTCCCGAAAACTTTAGTTTCCAAAAATTCCCACATATATATATCACTCCATGATTTTTAAATTTTAATTTTTGGGGAAAAGTGCTACTTATATTCGAGCAAATATGGTAACAGATTAAGTGCATGAAAAAAGGCATTCCCCACACTTCTCTGAACTGCTGTCCCCTATCTAAACCCTGGTTCTCCAAAAGATGTGCCAAGACTGTACAAATAAAAAATCAGGCATACCACAACTGGCTCAAATCATGAACTCCACCATCCTCCTTCAATGCCTATACTGAAGCCTGAAACAGATGCAAGAAAATTATCGATGCTTCCAAAACAGAATTTGAACGGGCAAAAAGCAGGAAACTTGCAACCTGTCCAAACAGCACCCATGCCTTTTGGTCACTTGTCAAAGTAATTGGTCGTAACTTTTGCCCTACACTATTCCTACCCCTATCATACCCAGATGGCTCAATTGTAACATCACCAACAGAAAAAACTAATCTCCTGGCTTCACACTTTGCCTCCGATGCATGCATAACTGACATTGGCAAATGCCCCCCCCCCCCCCCCCCGTCATTCCAACTGTCCAACATACAATGCCCCCCCCGTATCCTTTTGCCAGAAAGAGATCATAAACCTGTTGTCTAAATTAGACACAAAAAAGGCTCCTGACTCTAATGGCATTCCTCCAATTGTCTTGAAGGTCTGTGCAGCAGAACTGACTCCTATCCTATGCCATCTGTACATACTCTCTTATTCCACTGGTATATATATATATATATCCTTTCTTTTAGTTTTGCACGGTGATCAGCATTCATTTTAGAAATTATGAACTTTACAACCGTGTTATAAATAACTCTTTTAATTTCCCGACGTTTTGATCTTCATATTAAGATCATCATCTGGAGCATATACAAATATACAGGACAAGCTGAGTTACATTACATATATTAAGCTAGTGAAACAATGATTTGATCACAGGTTATTCTACTGGCATGAGCTCTAGTGAAAAAAAAAAAAAAAAGCAAATTAATTAATTATTTAGAAAGTATATCAAGCTAAATTCTCTATATGATAACATGAGTAAACATTCTTTCTTATAGATAGTTTTCTTTCAGTAAGTAACATTGATGTCCTATTTTTAGCATTACAATTGTTATTTTTGATTTAGAATCCTGGATTATCTATATACAGTCCTGTTTATAGTTATTCTTAGAGAGGAAGGTTCCATGGGTCGAATATGTGCCTTCCATATGTTTGGGATTTTTAGACCATCATTATTGTTTAGATTGGGGTGGTTGATAATAATCTCACAGGCTTCCTTAAATTTGTGTTCATACCATGTTTTGGTGCGATGTGAACAACTGCTGCTTTTCCAGTCAATTCTATGTAAGGTGTTCAGGACATGATCAGAAAGGGCAGCTTCACTGTAGTTATTATATTTAATGTGTTTCCTCTATATATAGTATGTTACAGGTGCAATAAATACAGTATACTCTAGGGTGGACCATTGGAGGGAGTGGGTCTTTGGATGAATTGAGTAAAGTTTTTAATTTTGCAAGAGGTTTAAAGGTGGCTTTGAGGTTGTATTTTTGTAGTATTCTGTTTATTTTATCTGATCCCTTTAATGTAAGGAATGGTTATAGTTTTATGGTAGTCTGGTTTATTTGTTTTTTATTGAGGTCTTGTAGAGAATTTTGTTAATAGTGTTTTGTCTGTAGCCTTTTTTTAGAAAAGTATTGCCGATTACTTTAAGTTCATCTTTCAGTGTATGTTCATTGGAACAGATCTTCAAAGCCCTGTTTGTGGTGTGTGTGTGTGTGTATATATATATATATATATATATATATATATATATATATATATCCCAAAGCCTAGAAATTGCCATATATTCAACCCATTCCTAAAAAGGGTGACAAATCGCTGCCATCTAACTACTGCCCTATCTCACTCACTCACCTCAGTCCTATCTAAAGTGATGGAGAAAACTATCAATTCTCAAATCCTACTCTACCTTGAAGATACCCAGCTATTAAGCAACCACCAGTACGGATTCCATCAATGCCAATCAATAGGTGATCTGCTCTCATATATCACTCATCTCTAGACAATTGTCATGCAGAAATTTGGTGAATCCCAAGTTGTTTGCACTTGATATCTCTAAAGCCTTTGACTGGGTCTGGCACAAAGGCTTACTAAGCAAACTCCCATCATTTGGACTGTCTCAAGACTTCTGCAGATGGATTGCCAGCTTTTCTGTCTGTAGACGGTAGATGGATCCCTATCCCCCAACCTACAAAACATCTAACTAATGCTGGGATCCCACAAGGTTCAGTTCTCTCACCAACCCTCTTCCTTCTGTATATCAATGACCTACTTCAGTTGACCTCCAACCGAATACACAGTTTTGCAGATGATATTGCAAAGAGCACAATGCACTTCTCCCTTTCATTTGATAAACCTTACCCTGCACAATTCACTTCAACCCACATAACATGAACCATAACTTCCCTTAATTCTGACCTCCAAGCCATCCTCCAATGGGGGCTCCGAAAACCTCATCAACTTCAACGCTAGTAAAACCCAGTTTTCTCTTATTCTCCCACAAAAAAGAACCATTTTTCTCCAGTATTATTTTTGATAACACTCAAATTCCCAGACAAGATGAGATTTCTCTTCTTAGAATTACCTTGATGTCAGGCCTCTCCTGGCATAAGCACATCACAACCATTGCAAACACCCAACATACAATGCTTCCCTATATCCTTTTTCCAGGATTAGATCAGAAAAATACTGTCCAAATTAGACACAAAAAAAGTCTCCTGACCCTGGTGATGCATTCCCCCAATTGTCCTGAAAGTTTGTGCACCAGAACTGACTCCTATCCTAAGTCACCTATATATACTCTCTTACTCCACTGGAATCTATCCCACAACATAGAAATTGACCCATATTCAACATTCCCAAGAAGGGCGACAAGTCACTGCTGTCCAACTACTGCCCTATCTTGCTTACCTCAGTCCTGTCTAAAGTAATGGAAAAAATTATCAATTCTCAACTCCTACACTACCTTGAAGATACCCACCTAATAAATGACTGCCAGTATGGATTCCGTTGTTGCCGATCGATAGGTGATCTGCTCACATATGTCACCCATCTCTAGACAAATGCCATGAAGAAGTTTGGCAAATCTCAATTGGTTGCACTTGATATCTCCAAAGCTTTTGACTGGGTCTGGTACAAAGGCTTACTAACCAAACTACCATCATTTGGTCTATCCCAGGACTTCTGGTTGGATTGTCAACCTTCTCTCTGTACACACAGTGTGTGATGGTGGATTAGACGTTTAGTCTCTGCAATTTGTATATTCTATAAATATTTCTATGACCTACTTCAGTTGACCTCCAACCCAATATGCAGTTTTGCAGATGACAGCACATTACACTCCTCCCTTTCATTTGATAAACTTTATCCTCACAACTCACATCAACCACCATCATCCTCAATTCCGATCTCCAAGCCGTCCCCCAATGGGGGTTCAGATAACCTCATAGATTTCAATGCTAATAAAATCCAGTTCTGCCCTATTTCCCATAAAAAAGAACATTTTCTCCCAATATTATTTTTGACAACCCAAATTTCCAGCCAATTTGCTCAGCTATCGAATACTATTCGATAGCTGGGTAAATTTGGAGTGGGGACTTCTAAAGCTCCCTCAAAATGCTTGACTCAATACAGAGGAGAGTGATTAAACTGATAAATGACCCATCTCTTACCAACTCACTCCCCTCACTTTCACATAGACGTTTAGTCTCTGCAATTTGTATATTCTATAAATATTTTTATGGAAAATGTTTTCTGTATTCTATAAATATTTTTATGGAAAATGTTCATCTGAAACAGCATCAATAGTTCTCCCACTCTGTACTAAGCCCACTGGAACATGTATAGCTGCCACCCAACATTCTTTCATAGTACACTTTGAAACCCACAGAACAAGTTTCTTTTCCTACTCCTCCTTCATCCCTGCTACTGCTGTCCTGTGGAACAGTCTTCTTCCCCTGATGTATTTTCCAAGGAATACAATATACAGGCTTTTAAATTGAATGTCAACAAGTTTCTCCTTTCCCAACCCACATTAAAAATAAAAATAAAAAACTGATAAAGAAGAAAAATTTCACTAATTTGGAATAATAAAAGTAGAATTTACCTCAAATCCTACATTTGAGAATACCACTTTGTCTTTTCAGTATAGGACTCAGAGTAACTTCTGTTTTCATCTTTTATTCCCAACTTGCAAACATTTTCTTATTTTTCATTTAACTGTGTGTTTTTAGCAAGTAATTATATTAGGATTTTACCATCATGATTGGTGATTTTTAAATTTCTCTCTTATATCAAGCAAGACTAATCTTTGATTAGTATTTGATTGGTACCCTATATCTGTCATTGTAAACTCTATTATTTTGTTATTTGGTATGCAACTTACAGGTGCAACCCTAAGAATTATTCTGATATGAACATCAGAATATCAGCATTATTAAAATAGTATATCACTTATGCTTAATATCTCTATTAGTATATATACCAGAACAAGCTTAAAAAAAAAAAAAAAGTTACATATTACTATCATTTTGATATTTATTAGAATGAAGTCAAATATCTTGTTAGTTTATTTCATAAGGTATTATTATTTTTTTTTAATATTGTATTTTCTAGTTGTCTGGTCTGAAACCAACTATTCATAACATCTCCAGATTTTCTCTTAATTGTAGTTTTATTTATCTTGCTACTTGTTAGATAAAGTTATATGTTATTATTGATCATCATCATTAAAATTAGCTGTTCTTAATAATGATATCTTGTAAAAGCTACATAGTACATATTTATGTACTTTCACTTTTTTTCCTGTTTTAAAGGAATTATATTTCTTATATCTTTTATAGATACTTTGATTGTATAGACATTTGTAAAGTTCAGCCAGACTGGAATGAAGTGAGATTGCAGGGAGTTCTTCCTGCACATGCTGACAAAGACTGCCTTGCAGTAACTGTCTTAACAGTATTAGATGCAACAGAAGTTGAGTTCAGCTTATTTCAAGAGGGTCAGAGGTATTGTTCTTATTTTAAAAAAATTTTAAAACTAAATTTTAAATTGCACATTCTTTTATCACTGCAGTTCTTTTCTCATTCAGTGTAAAAAATTCTTTTGTTCCTCATCTGTTTTTGTTACTTTGCACAAATGATTAATGTTGAAGTTTCTGAAATAAGCTACGTGGAGCAAAAAATAGAATAATTTACTAACTAAATTAATTATTTGCATGTTGACATTAATCCAACTCAAGCTAGCATTGTCAAAGATGCTTCAAAAACACATGCTTTGCCAACTTGTGTGTGTGTGTGTGTGTGTGTGTGTGTGTGTGTGTGTGTGTGTGTGTGTGTGTGTGTGTGTGTGTGTGTTATTTATTTATTTTCATTACAGTGCATGTAGTTTTTATTCCAGAAACTTCATCATGAATTACTACAACAGCAAATTCTTTGTACAAATTTTCGCTTTGATCATTGAAGTTCTAGAGTTTTGTCTCTCTCTCCCTCCTATAAATAAAATATTTATCCTAAATTTTATTTCAGAATATATAAATACTTGAAATCCAAAATCCATGCAGTGTATTTATAATTGAAAAATGTATTCCTCCTTTTCTTCTTATACCTCTTTCCATCCACTGCTGGATATGTCAATTGCCTCCATAAATTTCCATTTGCTCCTGTCCTTACCTGGCATCTCCATCATCTTATGTCAAATTGTTAATATGACCAGCCCATCTCCATTTATACATTACTACATAATATCTTCTACTCTCATGTCTCTAATTCTGTCCCTTTTTATGTAGAGTATTCTTCTCTCCAAGGGTCTTTTATATACATGCAACTTGTCTTTCTGTTTTTTAGTTATCCTGTGTTTCATTTCCATAGTAGAACACCAGGGTAATGCGCATATTAAATAACATCCTTTTTAAATACAGGTAATCCCTAAACTTTATGCAGCCAAAACACCTTGTTTTCTAATAGTACGGGGTATCCCCATTGAAAAGCACGTCCTTTCAAAGAATGCGGAAATATGTAAGTCTTTGGTTCTTCAAGCATTCCAGAGACTACAAGTTTCATCCAAAATTTTTTCCTACATTGCATTTTGGTGTCACTGCTAGACAGGGCTGTCGTAGTTTTAAACATAGTGTGTTTTAAGAGAAATTACAAGTTGTGTAGTGGTTAGCTGAACTGAAATCAATCAAATCAGTGCAGCGTAAGTTCTGTCAGGTGTAAAAAAAAAAAAAAAAAAAAAAAAAAAAAAAAAAAAAAAAAAAAAGGCAGCACCCGTCCTTAAAAGTATCCATTTATAGAACAGAGGTATTTCCCTACTGAGTGTTCCTGGCAAGATCTATGCAAGTATACTTGAGAAACGGTTAAGAAGAATTGTGGAAGAAAAGCTTGGTGAAGAACAAGCTGGATTCAGGCCAAATAGAGGCTGTCAGGATCAGATCTTCACTTTACGACAAATAGTCGAGAAAGCATGGGAATATAACAAAGATCTGTATTTAAGTTTTGTCGATTTGGAAAAGGCATATGAAAAGGTGCCAAGAGAGAAGCTATTCAATACGCTGCAGTTATATGGTGTCAGTGGGGCATTATATCAAGCAATACTTAGTCTTTATTTGAGTTGTGAGTCAGCAGTTAGAATTGAAGGAAGTACAGGAAGATGGTTTAATGTTAAATCTGGTGTGAGACAAGGATGTACATTATCCCCTCTGTTATTCATTATCTATATGGATCACATTATGAAGGAATGTGGTATTAAACCTGATATCAAAATTGGAGATGTTAATGTCAGCTCTTTGCTTTATGCAGATGATGTTATACTTCTAAATAAATCCGCTACAAGTCTGCAAGATTCTCTGACTAAATTGAATAGCTGTCGTAATAGATATGGTATGAAGGTCAGCAATAAAAAGACAAAGACAATGAAAATAGGCAGAATCATTGAAAATGTCAACTGTGTTGTGAATGGAGAACCTGTGGAACAAGTAAAACATTTCAGCTACTTAGGCACAATTTTTACTGAAGATGGTAAACTAAATATAGAAATAGACAACAGAATCAGCAAAGCTGGTATCGTGGGAAGTCAATTGAATAAATTCATATGGAATAAGAAAGAAATTAGTCGGAACACTAAATTAGCTGTATACAAGACTGTGTTCAAACCAATTTTAACTTATGGATCTGAGAGCTGGGTCAGAAGTAAAACACTTGACCAAAGAGTAGAGACTGCAGATATGAGAGTCCTGAGAAAGATTAGAGGCGTGAACAGATGGCATCAATGGCAATATCATATTAAAAATGAGGATATTAGGAAAGAACTTGACATTGTCAGCATCCAGGAATGCGTTAGCAGAGCTAATCTCAGATGGTATGGTCACTTAAATAGAATGGGAGAGGAAAGATTAGCAAAACAAGTGTTCTCTGCCAGGTTGGCAGCAAAACGACCCAGAGGAAGACCAAGATATAGGTGGATTGATACGGTACAAAGTGCCTTAGACGATAGAAATATAAGATCTGATAATGTTGGAGTCTTGACAAGTAACAGGCTGATTTGGAGGAAAATTGTAGATAGGAAGTTAGTAATGATGTAATTTTTTCATGTAGTACTGTCATATCCTGTACACCCCTTGAGGGTACATGGCAGGAATTTGATGATGATGATGATTTATAGAAAGAAAATTTCTTAGCAACACAAAGCATTTCAAAATGACACAGAGGAGGGAAGAGCCAATATCAGAAGAGAATGTAAAGAAGATTCGCAACGCCTTTGTGTGAAGCCTGACAAAATCTGTTAGCAGAGCACTATGAACTGCAAATACCCTGCTTCACTGTCCACAAGGTTCCATCATAAGTTGTGTCTATATGCACATGAATTGCAGGTATTGCGGGAAATCAAGCAAAATCACAGCCACAATGGGCAATGTTTGCAGCTGAAATTCTGGAACGTGTTGATAAGAATCCAGATTTTCTTTTCAGACAAAGTCATTTTTCATGTCAGTGAAAAAGTAAACAGGCACAATATCAGGAGATGGAGGAGTGAAAATCCTCAATTGTTTTGTAAACCAACAAAACAATGAAGAGAATAGAGAAAAATACAGAGCACTAAAAAATAAAGTTGACAACCTATGCAAAAAAGCCAAAGAAAAATGGTTAGAAGAAAAAGCTAAGAAATGCCAAGAAACATACCAACAAAACAACCTAAAAGATTTCATGATACTGTAAGAGAAATTACAAAGGAATTCTCAGCAAAAGCCAATGATAAACAACAAGATGACTGAAACCGGGAATATTGAATATATAAGAAAACTCTGGTCAAACCATTTTAAGACTATCTTCCACCAAGGAAAACAAAACTACAATAGAAGAAAATAATGATCACCCAAAAATTTTACAAGAAGAAGTTAGATACGCAATAAAACAGATGAAAAACAATAAAGCACCAGGCATTGATACTATCCCTGCTGAACTGTGGTCATATGGAGGCAGCATATCAATAGAATATTTAACAACCCTATTCAATAAAATACTACAAACAGGAGAGATCCCAGATGACTGGAGAACTGGAAAGATCATCCCAATATACAAGAAAGGAGACAAAAGAGACTGCAGAAATTACAGACCAATCAATTTACTCCCTCACACCTATAAAATATTCATAAGAATTATACAAAATAGATTAAAAAACACCTACGAAGAAATGATAGGCATAGAACAAGCTGGTTTCCGAGGAAACTATTCAACAATAGACCAAATTTTCACATTGCACCAACTAGCAGAGCTCAGCTGGGAAGACCATACAGAACTATATTGTTTTGTGGACTTTAAACAAGCTTTCGATAACATCAACAGAGAAATCCTTTTTAAAATTCTACTAGAAAAAGCAATAGACAAATATATAATACTTTTATATATAATAAGTTTCTGATAAAATATTACTCTAAGACAAATTTAATAATTAAAAAGGACACACTCACAACAGAACCCATAGAGATCCAAAAAGGAGTACTGCAAGGATGCCCATTATCCCCATGCCTATTCAACATATATCTAGAAGAAGTTGTAAAGAAAGCAATAGACAATGAGCCTGGAATCAATGTCAACGGTTTAAACATAAATAATATCAAATATGCAGATGATCTCGTCCTTCTTGCAAGAACCCCAAATGAACTACAAAAGTTGATCAACAAGCTAAACGAAACCTGTAAAACATATGACATGACAATAAATATACAAAAGACAAAAGTGATGAAAATAGGTAGGAACAGAACTACCATCTCAGCCACCCTAAACGGAGAACAAATAGAACAAGTAGACAACTTTATATACCTTGGATCAAAACTAACAGAAACAATGGATGAACTCAAAACAATCAAACACAGAATAGCGATAGGATGGACCACCATGGGAAAATTACAGAAAATCTGGAAAACAAACAAGATATCTAAACAAGCCAAAATCAAATTATATGAAGCAATAATTTTACCAACAGTCATCTATGGAGCAGAAGCATGGACAGTTAAAAAAAGAGAGGAGGAAAAACTGCTGGCATTTGAAATGAAATGCTTAAGAAAAATAAATAGAACAAGTTGGATAGAAAAGAAAACAAACATCACAGTCAGACAAGAACTATTGTATAAAAAGACAATAATAGAAAAAATTAGAAAACAACTGAGATGGTTTGGACACACTATACGCATGGATGCAGACAGACTTCCTAACGTCCTAATCAATACTTTTCCAACTGAAAAAAGAAGACCTGAAAGACCAAGAATTACCTGGCTGAAATTAATAAAGACCATCTCGGAATGCAGAACATATAAGGAACTTTTTCGAACAGCAAGGAATAGAGAAGACTGGAAGACCTGCTCAAGAGAAGACTCAACCTGTCTTAGACGGAAAAGAAGAAGAAGAAATCCTCACCGTGTCATGGAACACTGTGTGTGTGTGTGTGTGTGTGTGTGTGTGTGTGTGTGTGTGTGTGTGTGTGTGTGTGTGTGTGTGTGTGTGTGTGTGTGTGTGTGACAGTCCCAAGGTAAACGTATGGTGTGATGTAATGCAAAAGCTATCATTGGCCCATTTTTTTTCATGGAAAGCAATATCAACAGAATGATTTACCTCAACATGCTGGAAAATTTCATCTTTCCACAACTCGAAGACTTGCAACCACGCATCTGCTTTCAACAGGATAGTGTCCTGCCACACTGGCATTTGGAGATCTGTGCAACTCTTGACTGTGTGCTACTAAAGTAGCACACAGAAATGTACTGATTTTTTTGTACAAAAACTTGGTGAGTGTTCCTTCTTACATGTATAATTTTAACACCATGGTCCATACACTTAAGTAGTAGTGACACGTTGAAACTAGGGAGGTCCAATGTGTATACCCTTTATTTTTGTATGTATTTTTTAATCTTGTTTTTGCTTAAAGCTAACTAATTATCTAAGATAAATATAGTCATCCAAAGTTATCAATGGGGTTATAATTTTAATTCATTTTGATCTTAATTTGTAAGGATAAGGGTACTTTCTTATCCTGAGCTTCTTCCTTATTCTTTTCTAACAAACAATGCCATATGCAAAGCATAAACATTTTAGATTTCTTCCACTGAATGTTAGTTTCATAGTTTCCCCATGATGCATTCTAAGGACTTTTCCAAATTGGTATTAGTATTATTTCCAAGCTTCTGTGTAGACTGAAAACTCATTTTAGGAGGTCGAACACTCGCAGACCACAACTATCATATCTTACCTTGAATTCATTCAGTATTGGAGCATTCACTCCTCATTCCAGCAGTGCATTCCACTTCACTACCTTCCAAACAAAAAAATATTCTTTTCACTTCCTTACTCACATGACCTTTGTACAGTTTCCAGTTGCATATAATTGGATTCTATTGACCTGGATTTTTCCTTATGCAGTGGCACTCTTCTGGGATTGTTCCTGTTGCCAGACTTCTGTTGAACACCTCAATCAAGGGTACTGACAGCTCTTTTGCACATTCCTATTATTAATAAACAGGTGATATCCCATCCAGTCCCCCACAGCCTTATTAACATCACGGCTACTTAATATTCTAAAGACTTTCCATTCTTGGAACTTCAAGACCTACTTTCCTCCTTCCTATTCCTTTTCAACACTACTCTTAACCCTCCCCCTTTCCCTACATGAAATTATTATTATTATTGTATGAACATCTCCTTGGAGTCCGAAGACTCGTTGCGGGAGACCCAAAGTATCCACGTAATCTATTATACCTCTCCTTGAACCCATTAATTGACAAAGTACTTGCAACTGACTCTTGCAACCTATTCCATTCATTCGCAACTCTCCAAGCAAAAGTATCTAGTCCTCACACCCTTACTGACCACACCTTTATTCAACTTCCAGATGTCCCCCTCCCCTGTTCTGGCCCCCAGTAGCTAAGTGCTGAAACATTTTCCCTGCATGAATTCTATAAAACCCTTTAAGCAACTTAAATGTTCTGTCATATCCCCTCTTTTCTCCTATCAACCAACTTCTGCAATCCACACACCTTCAATCTATCCTCATAGGGAACATTCCACAGACCACTCACCATCTTGGTTGCTCACCTCTGAATCTTCTCTACTGCTTCCTCATCCCCAAGAAACCCAGGAGAACAGATCCGAGCACAGTAATCCAGATGTGGATGTATCAAGGCTTTATAAAGAGGAATGACAACTTCCTTATCTCTACTTGTTAATGTGTTCTTCAATAGCCAAGTAATCATATGGGTTACCTGCAATATATCCTCTTAACTTTAACTCTCTATCTGTCACCACTTAAATCCCTAGCTTCATCTATTTTGGAGTACAGTTCTGTCAATTATTGTGGTACACAGCTTGTAATGTATTTATCCCAAAATGCATAACTTTACATTTCTCCACTTTAAACTGATACCCATTATCTTTTGCCCATATTGACAGTCTATTTAAATCACCCTGCAAGCTCTCCACATCACCTTGATTAACTATTACTCTACCTAATTTCTCTCATCAGCAAACAACTGAATATTTCCTTTCAGGTTATTTCCTGTATATCATTTATGTACAAATTAAACAGGTAATTAAAACAAACACACGTATAAACCACAGTGAAAATTATTTAATTGTAAATATTTCATCCTAAGTATCTTAGGACATCATCAGTACAGTATTTAAACAAAAATTAGGAATAACATACAGTTAGGGCGCATGATTACAATAGAATCTCATGAAAACGTGCATAACGCGCTAAAGTAGTACAAA
Source organism: Typopeltis vanoorti (assembly GCF_054136105.1). Lineage (NCBI taxonomy): Eukaryota > Metazoa > Arthropoda > Arachnida > Uropygi > Thelyphonidae > Typopeltis > Typopeltis vanoorti. Next base: position 94,236,279 of record NC_143553.1, read on the forward strand.
AAAAAAAAAAAAAAAAACGTTAATTATTTAACACAGTTTTGTATGATAATTTCCCATACTTTAGGAATAGTAAGAACGTCGTTGCGGTTTAGGTTTGGTCTGTGTAGTAGGGCTTCAGAACTTTCTTTGTATAAACGTTCATGTTTAAATAAAGATCTATGTAAAAGTTTAGCCTTTTCCCAATGGATCCTATGGTTTGGATTTTCAATTCCGTGTTGAGAGAGGCCAGATTTCTGCGGTTTAAGAAGGCGAATGTGGTCTTGATGTTCCAAGATGCGTTTCTGAACAGACCTACCTGTCTGTCCAAAGTAAGATAATTTGCATGAGCATGGAATCTCATAAACACCAGGTAACATCAAGGGTGAGAATTTGTCCTTAGGAAAAGGTAATAAATTGTAAATTTGGTTGATAGGTTTGTAAGTAGTGGCAAAATTGTATTTCTTCATAATTTTAGAAAGACGTTCTGAGATGCCTTTAACATAAGGTATGGGAATCCTATGCACTTCTTCCTGTCTGGTTTGATGTATGCAAAAGTGACTGATGATTTTTTGAGTTGTTTTGGGATTATATCCATTTAGGATGGCTGTATTTTTGATAACTTCTAATTCCTGGTTTAAAGATTCTTCAGAGGAGCAGAATTTGTGTGCTCTGGAAACTAGTGATTTAATAATGCCAGATTTCTGAGATGGATGATGAGCAGAAGAATTGTGAATGTAGCAACCTGAGAATGTAGGCTTGCAAAAGACGGAAGTGGCGATGGAACCGTCTTCTTTTCTTTTGATGTGTAAATCCAAAAAAGAGATACCCTGTGGCGATTCTTTTTCTAACGTAAAGTTGATGCGATGATGAAGAAGGTTAATTTTATCTAGAAACAGTTGTAATTCAGGTTCGGGATGATTCCATACTGCAAATACGTCATCGACATATCTTAGCCAAATTTTTGGTTTGGGTTCAAAAGTGAATATTTTTTCCTCAAGGTGTTCTAGAAACAAATTTGCTAGGTTTGGTGATAAAGGAGATCCCATTGCTGTTCCTTCCTCTTGCTTGTAAATTTGACCTTTCCAGGTGAAGTAACCTGATGCAATAACAAACTTGAACAATTCAACTATATCAGACGGAAATTTTTGCGTTAGTAATTCTGGAAAGGTCAAATTTACAAGCAAGAGGAAGGTTTTTGCCTTGATTCTGTCCCCCCCCCAAATATACTACTTCTTGATATCTATTCAGCAGCCACCCTCTTATCTACATAACCAGTGTCATATCCATCCTCATTTGTTCTAATTTGCATAACGGAGTTCCATGTAGTACTAATGAAATACTCAGATACACTAATGAAATACTTGTTGAAAATTTCTGCTATATCTTCAGCAGATGCGACTCGTGTTCCATCACTAGCAACAAAATTTAGTCCTCCATATTCCACCTTTTTTCTACTAGACATAATTGTAGAATTCTCTTGGTTTTGCATGCCCTTTTACATACCAATTTCTCCTTCCTCACTGCACTTGTCACTTCTAGTCTTTGCCTTATATTCCTCATGATACTTGGGGAGGGGTAACCTTTTCATTATGGGATACATTGTGGTTGGTCAGTGAATTTAGCACTCATGTAAAATTAGTGATTTTTGTCTGTTTTATTGTGAGTTTTCCCTTAGAAAATTAGTGTTTTATAGTATATTAGTGTATATTTTAGTGTTTATAATGTTTTATAACATTTTTATTAAGATATTTCAATAATAAGTATAAGTTTAAAATGGCACCAAAAATGCACAAGAAACATAATGCTAAGAAGAGCAGCACAGTGGAGAACAAGAAGGCTAACTCACCAACGATATTATTGGAGATATGGAGGAGGTTATCGAAAATGAATTAACCTCAAAATAGCAAAATTAAAGGAGATCATCAGAGAGATGATGCGTGAATTACAGAAAGTCGAGAGGCATTTAAATTAATATAGGTAGGAAAAGAAAATTAAGCAGCAAAATAAGAAACAACAAGGTGTGGAAACAGGTAAGTCAGGAAATAACTGAAATGAGGTAATTGATGTTGTTTGTAAAAAGAAAGATGTTACTTGGTATGGTGACGCTATAATAAAACATGCCATTGATGAGCGAATTATAACTTTAAGTTTTCTCAGAGCTAAAATTAAGAATATAAAGGAAGCAATTCAAAAACAGAAAAGAAAACTAAACAAGATTGTAATTGTAGTAGGTATTAACAACTTAACTAGCAATAATTTCAGTGTGAGAGAGGACATGAAGGGGGTGTTGGAAGAGGCAAGAGAAAGTAAAAATCGTCAGTATATTACCTCAATAAGATAAAAATGAATTAAGAAGAAGAAGAAAGGCTATGATGGCAAAAAATTCAATGCATAGGCTGTGTAGAAGGAATGGATGCGAGTTTTTGGATGTGTGGAGTGAGTTTGAGGGAAGATTTTATTTGTATAAGAGGGATGGCCTACACCAGAATGTATTTGGTATCAGGAATCTTGAAAAACTAATAACTGGTATGAGACCTAACACAGAGTGTCAGGGAAACTAAATTATAAACGGAAGAATGATGAGAATGCGAGTGTAAGAGCAACAATGTTATATAACTCTGTTAATGATGGGAATGGACTTTATCATGGAAATAATAACGAGGAGAGAATGATTTCGACTTTGTGTTCGTCTGGTTCAGACCCATCGAATGTGTACAAAGATGTCTACATGTATAAGGAATCAAGAGAAGAATAGAGATCTGCAAGTATCTTATTATGTCTATACACGAATGCTAGGAGTATCAGAAACAAAGGAGTAAGTTTGTTGCCTTCGTCAACATGTTGGGACCTCAGATTGTAGGCATTTAGTGAGACCTGGCTATCAGAATCAGACATAATAACTGGTATTGAGTGTAAATGGTATAGTATTTTTAGGAGGGAAAGGGGGGGCATGGTGCTGATGATATCAGATGACTTTAATCCGGTTAAAGTTGAGACCTATGATAGTAGTACTACTGCTAACAATATTTCATGTGGCAGTGAGTTAGAAGCCATCTGATGTGAGGTGGAATCTAACAAGATTAATTACATAGTGGGGTATTGTTACAGACCTGATGGATTGGTTGCTAGTGATGAAGAAGTGCATCACCAACTAGAAAAGATGAGTGCAAAAAGAGTAATCATAATGGGAGACCTTAATTATACAAATATTGATTGAATAGCAGTAAAAATCTCATGAGAAGAATGAAAATGAATTCATTGAGCTGTTCCAAGACAACTTCCTCAAGCAGCATGTGACAGAAGGAACTGAAGGTCAAAGAGTGCTACATATGATTATAGTGTCAGTTAAAGATGTAACTATTTTGACTCCAGTTGGTGAGGTGATCATGCGGTACTCGTTTGAGGAGTGCCTAAGTTTATGAATGCATTTTTGGAAATTATGGAGACAACTACCGTGTTTGAATAAAAACTTTCGTTTAATATTACTAAAATTTTACAATTCGACGTTTCGACCTTTATGTCAAGGTCATCTTCTGGAGCGTACAAATATACACAATAAACAAGCTATACTACAATCATACTGGTTCGTTAAAGATACTGACTAACCGCTACCACAATTGTTGGCCTGACCTCGGGTGAAAAAAAAAAAAAAAAATTAATTATACATCAACGCTAGAGTCCTGTTATTTGTGTTGTCTACTATATACATATATTAACATCATTCCAGCCAGTTAGAGTGGAAAGGTTTCTAATACTTGCGGATTGGCTAGAGTCCTGACTAATGTTGAATCTTTCATGTTAGGTTGGCTGAATGTGTGCCATCCAGATCCTTGGAATTTTCATACCATCTTTATTGTTGATATTTGGGTGGTTTATCAGGATTTCGCAGGATTCTTTAAATTTTCTTTCGTACCATGTTTTTGTGCGGTGTAAGGAGCAGGTGCTTTTCCAGTTGATTTGGTGTAAGGTGTTAAGTGCATGGTCTGAGAGGCCTGCTTCACCATAATGGTTATATTTAATGTGTTCTTTCTTGCGTATAGGGATTGTCCGTCCTGTTTCACCAATGTATGGTAAGTTACAGGTGCAGCGGATGCAATAGACTCCAGGATGTGCTAATGGGAGGAGAGGATCCTTAGAGGAGCTGAATATGGTTTTAAGTTTAGTGGGTGGTTTAAAGGTGGCATTGAGGTTATAATGTTGTAGGATTCTGTTGATTTTTTCTGATAACTCTAGCGTTGATGTATAATTAATTTTTTTTTTTTTTTTTTTTTTTTTTCACCAGAGGTCAGGCCAACAATTGTGGTAGCGGTTAGTCAGTATCTTTAACGAACCAGTATGATTGTAGTATAGCTTGTTTCTTGTGTATATTTGTACGCTCCAGAAGATGACCTTGACATAAAGGTCGAAACGTCGAATTGTAAAATTTTAGTAATATTAAACTAAAGTTTTTATTCAAACACGGTAGTTGTCTCCATAATTTCCAAAAATGCATTCGGATCACCGTGCAAGTCCTAAAAGTAAGTTTATGAATGTTCCATTCAGAAAATTTTACGTGCTGAACTGCAAAGCAGGAAATTATGACCAACTGAGAAGTATACTGAGTTCAGTGGAATGGGATCAGTTGCTGGATGGGAAGAATTTCGACATTGCATGGGAAGCATTTAAACAATACTTAAATGATCCCATATCAGAATGTGTCCCAAAGAGCTCAAAGAATAAATAGGGTAGGAGTCAAATGGATGTGTAATCTTGTTAAGCAAGAGATTCGTAAGAAATAAATGATATGAAAGGAATACCATGTGCATAAGGATGATATCCATTATGAAAATGATAAGCAGTGGGCTGGAATAATCGCAACTGTTGTATGGAAAGCAAAGTCTGAATATGAAAAGAAACTGGCTGTACATGCTAAAGACAACCCACAAGAATTCTGTCGCTATGTTGCAAGTAAAAGAAAGAATAAATATGAAAGAATAACTCTTCTAAATACAGATGGCATGAGGATAACAGGTGCAGAAGAGGTTGTTCAACCAACGAGTGCCCATTTGTTAAAACTATGAACCTAGTGTATGCAAAATTGAGCTCACTGCTACCTCTTCAGTAAATGAAGAAACTTGGGTATATGAGGACATGGTGTTGCACAAACTGAATAAGAATTCAGCAATAGGAACTGATGGGATAATAACACAGGTGCTAAAAGAGTGTTTAGCTGAACTGACTATTCCTTTGACCAGGCTGTTTAATATGAGAATCAGAACAGGAAAGATTCCACAGGAATGGAAAGAAGAATGTATGGTAATCCCATTGCACAAGGGGTTGCAAAGACCAGTCTATCCAACTATCAGCTAATCAGTATCTCAAGAGTGGTGGTGAAGATTTTGGAAAAATTGATTAGGACTTGCATTCAGAAATGGGTTGACAATGAATCACTACTTTGCAATGAACAGCATGCATTTACCGAGGGAAGGTCATGTTTTAGCAACTTGCTCACCAATAATGCTACAATTTTACTAGACAAGGGGAATGATACACCTTGATACTTTTGGATTTTGCTAAGACTTTTGACAGAATACAACATGGTAGACTCTTGCATAAATTGTAGAATATGGGTTTGGATCATAGAATATTGTTGAGTGGATAAGAGGATGGCTGACTGACAGATATCAAAAAGTGGTGTGCAGTGAATGCGAGCCTGCAAGATTTAAGGTAACCAGCGGTGTATCACAAGGATTAGTGTTTGGCCCACTGTTATTCAATCTGTACATTAATGATATTAGGAAGGAAATGATATTAAAGGCGACATACAGTTGTTTGCTGATGATGATGCAAAGATAGATAGGGTAATCGGGAATGCTGCTGATATGCAATACTTGCAGAATGATTTGAATAGGCTGAAATTGTGGGCATAGGAAAACTAATGTGAGTTCAATGTCAGTAAATATGAAGTCATTCACTTTGGTGTGATTAGATATCCAATTTCATATTATATTGGTGGGATTATGCTAGAAGAAACTGCTGATGCTAGAGATCTTGGAGTGTTAGTAGATAGGAAGTTGAAGTTCAGGAGCCATGTAGCAAAGATTGCAAATATAAGTCAAAAGATAATTGCAATGCTGAAACGAATGTTCATTTTGCCTCTTTACAAGGGCTTGATAAGACCTCACTTGGACTATTGTGTGCATCTGGTCTACTGGTTTCTGTGATTCTGATATAGTGGAGAGAGAGAGAGAGAGAGATGATATTGGGATTGTGGAATACTGATTATATAGAAAGACAGATTGAGAATTTGTAGACTGCAGACACTAGCAAACAGGAGAAAGATGGATGATATGCAGGATGAAAAACCCCAGTTTCCAGGAGAAAAAACCCTGCTACCTCTGTATGAGATAAGCTAACTCACTTTCAATTGAAAAAATCCATATGAAGATTTTTCTCGTGATGAGAATCAAACTTTGGCCTTTTCCAATCGAAGCGTGCAACTTACTGTTGTTCAGTTGCTCTACAGAGGAACTTAGTTGAAGTGTAGGTATCCTGCAGGATGATTTAAATAAATTGATATTGTGGACAAAGGATAATGATTATGAATTTAATCTTGCAGAATGTAAAGTTATTTAGTTCAGTTGAAAAGGTTACATGCTTTGTATCCCTTGATGATACAGGAAATTGATGAGGTTAGGGACCTGAAGGTAAATTAATTTTATTTCTCCCAAAATATAATTTTCAGAATTTCTGGAGTGTTCAAGCAATCAAAAAAAAAATAATAAAAATAAATAAATAAATAAAATAATATATAATAAATTCATGACATTTTTGAGGTAAAATATTATGTAATTGTGATTATGTTGGGAATCTTTGTGATTCAAATCTTATTTTGATTGATCAGTACTGGAATTTATCCATATGAAGTGAAATTTTTTTCTTAGGAATGCTGAAAGATCACAGAGATGCCAGCTAGATTTATGTGTTGTCATCTTCAGAGCAGCTGATCCTGCAACTGGACAAGTAGGAATCTTGATTAAACATAGCAAAAGACAAGTGCGAGGCTTTGTAGGTTGCCATGCCATGTTAGAGCCTGGTATTTATATACTTGTCTGTCTTGCATTTAATCACTGGCATACTAGTAAGTTTCATGTTGCAATTTTTTCCTTTTATTTTTAAAATTTTCCAGTTCAAGCATCTGAGGTCTAGAAATTTTTTACTTTGTGTTGTAACCAGCCTTACACAAAATCACCAACCTGGAGGACCAGGGTGTCTTAGTCCAGCCCCTACCTTTCAACCTGTCCAGCTAGGGAGGCCCTACCAGTAGCTTAGCTACCGCTAATATTGCTCTTGAGGTCACTGGTGCATGTAAGCCTCATTACTGTGTCAAGGCAGAGATGCCATTAAGGAGGAGACACTATTTAGGGTAGAAAGATATCAGCTACCAAAAGAGATGGATGGATATAGACTGAAGTGTGTGTGTGGGGTGGGGGGAAGACCAGTGAAGTCGTAACAGGTAAATGCCTAATCTGTGAAGAGATCAAGATGATTTTTAAAATTATTATGACTAAAATTGTTTGTTTTTAGTTCACTTTATTTTTATCTAAATATTTTTTTTGAATCTTCATTAATTTTTTTTTTTTGGGGGGGGGGGGGGAGGATTAGCTGGAGAAGCTTATTGCTCATAATTATAACTAGTAATAGTGAAAAGTCAGCAGGAAGGCAAGGCCATGCAGGGCAGTATATTGCAGGTAGAAGACAACCAAACAAACATATAGTTGGTTGCTGGAGACAGTATGTATCACAAATTAGCTCAATAAATGTAGGTCTAGTAATTACTGTGGGGGACATAAATTGGAAGGAAGTAAGGACATCTGAAAAAATGATATAAAATTTATGCATGACTAAAAGATAAGACCTGAAATAGCACTAATGGAAAGGATTTGAGAGTTCTAGACCAAGTGCATCAAAGGATCATAACCATGGTAACCACATTGCTTCCTATTGGGAAGAATGATCAGTATAGTCTTGACCTGAGAGGTAGCTAAACATGCAGAATTTTTAATTAAAAAAAAAAGGACATGCATGGTACTATAGCCATTCTGATTATGACTAACTTATTAGACAGCTTGAAGCACTGCTGTGGCATGAGATAATACAAATAATGGATGTTACTGTGCATGAGAAATGATCAAAAGTTGTTGAGGGAAGCAGTGAGGAGTCCTCAGTAGAGGATGAAACCAGTATGGGTAATGACCCCTGCCACATCCAGAAGGAAGTGTGTTTTGCATTTTGGAATATTAAGAGAATTGATGTGAGTAGTCTCTGTATACAAGTAGCCTACTCCGTAAGATACTTCACGCACATACTTTACATATATTTGGGTATAGGATTGAAATAAGAATATAATTTCTTGTCTGGTATAATTTACTTATCAATGAGGGAGTTTAAACCAAAATATGATAGGTATTGCGTGAATATGGACCTCTGCAATATGTCTTTGGACTCCATAGAGGTTCCCAGTCATAATAATAATATTGGAAGCTGCAGAAATTGTGCAGAACTCCAATCATCTGAATGTAAACTATGAGTGTAACCTATCAGATTTTCTCAGCTATGATCTTTTGCATGAATAAGACCATCTGATCATGTTTAATAATTATAGCATGCATAGAGCAGTTTTGAAGAACTATAATTCTTTCTTGTAGTAATAACATTACAAATATAGTAGTGTGCATAGTACTGGATTTGTAATATTTATATCTAAAAATGTGAACCATGTACTGAAGACACAGGAGGTTGGCATTATGTTTATTAGTGGTATTATCATTGCTTCTGTAATAGTACTCTGGAAGCAGCAATTTATAACACTCAATTTTAAGATATTTAAATATTTTGACTTGAACAATTTATTCAAGGAATAAATTGTCAAAATCAGATGAATGACATGTTGTATGGTAGTGTTGGTAGAATTTCCTGTTTTTCTTCCTCTTTTACTACCCCATTCTTTCGTTTTGGTCCTGCTGAGACGAAATTTGACCTTAAGCAGTGTACAAAATAACTATATTCCAAATTCAGTCAAAAACATTAAAATGCTGTGACAAGGATCTGTTTAAGTGTCATGCTATTTACTGTCAAATATAACTCAGTAACAGAATAGCTTCCTCCTACCATAATCAGTGTCCACAATTGAATGACTGCTGTCTTATTTTTTTTATTCTTGCAATATGAAGGTCATAGAAAGTTGCAACAAACTATTGACCTTCTGTGTGCACTTTTGTTACAAACACAGTCTTCATCCCAACTTCGAATTAAAATTAATTGTTTATAGATTATTTGTAAGAGAGGTATAGTTCTTTGAGATTCATTTTTAATAAACAATTAACATTTATCTCACATTATGCCAACTATGGGATAAATGCTGGAGAGCAGCAATATCCTTTGTACCCTGACTTCCACTCTGTAGGAGTTCAACTCAAAGTTCTTTGCCCTTTCTCTGTTGAGTACCTCTTCATTTGAGACTTGAATATGGGTCTCAGGTCCATGCCTTTTCACAAAAATATTCTTAAATGTTTTAATCCCATTTGCTATCAACAACAGAACTGCAATGCCTATTCCTAGTCTTTATGTTGAAACAAATGAACCAGACAGCTACTGTCATTTAAAGTCAGCCACTGTATTTGAAATACACAGTTAAAATAAAATCTATACTAACCATGACATGCAGTCTGACATCCATAACTTTAACCACATATTTCCATATGTGGTTAAAGTTATTTGTATTTTTTTTTTTTTTTTTTGTATAACACTCATTGGAAGTTTTTTCACTTGGTTATACTATAAATTAAAGATACCAAGAAATTATATACTTAGTTTAATCCTTTATCCAAGTGTAAGCAAACAAAGTTTGCACTGAAGTATTTTCAGGACGGAGGCAACTCATGTATAGAAGCTAATGACTTCACATCGCTTGCCTTAGTATCCCATAATGCAAAGCACATATCCTTAAGGATATGTATAATGCTATGCATTATGGGAAGGGTCACTACCCATATTGGTGACCTTTATTGAGGTGAAAAAGTAAAGGGTTGCTCATCATAGGCCTAGAGTAGTTAGTATAGGGGTGCAAGAGAGCCTGATAGTATTAGGAGACAGACAGATAGATAGCATGAGAGATAGAGAAAAGGCCTCAGCTCTTTTATATCATCATATAGCCAAAGGCTATCAATTTTCCTTTTACACCAATCTCATATAGATGAACAACCAAAAGACCAATTGAAACTAAAGTGCAACAATTACTAATACCCAGGTGGTTAGTCCCATCTGGATTAACCACCTTGAATTGGCCTTCTCTGTCTGGGATTGCTCTCCAGTCATCCCTGCAATTGACTATAAGACCACATTGAATTAAGAGGATGGAACTATTTAAAAAACCTCTCATAGCAAGAATGAACAGAATTTTATTTCCCCCCCCCCCGGTGAATATTGCATAATGTGGGTGGTCTATACCATCTAGTGATAAATTTGATATCTCCTAGAATGCTTCTTTCTAAATACAAAAATCGTCTGACTGAACAATAAAATTTCCACAGTACAATATTATAAAGCATTTAGATTTCATATTGCTGGTTTTCAAATCCATGTTTCTTTCTAACCTTCCATAAATGGTATTTTAATTCATTAATTATTAAAATTAAAATTCTCTTCCCATTGCTGACAGGTGGTGGGTATTGTAAAAAAATAACCTGTTTCACTGTAAGTAATGGAATGCCCAACACATTACGTAATCTATTCCAAATATGCAGGGCAAGAGGACAGCTGTAGAATGCACATTCTACTGTTTCCAGTCGGTAGCAGATGCCACAGAGATTGGATCTCTGATGTTAAAATACTACATTTCATGGTATTGACTGGAAGGTGGCCATATGTAATTCTCCAAGCAAAATCCCTCCTGTTAGGGTATCCTTGGAACTTCATCGAGTTATGAAACAAAATATTGTTGTCAGTACCCAACTGTGGAACTTTGCGGTGAAAGAGATTAAAGATTTCTTTATACCAAATTTTACTTTTTTTAATGGAAAGAATGTCAATTCCAAAGTATTTTAGCAGTCTTGTTCTTTGAGTGCCATCTCCCATCGGAGGTCAGCGACCACCTTGGCAAATTTTGAGCGATTCTCAGCTATTCTGAGCAGTCTCTCAGAGTTCATACCAGTCCACTGTCTGATATCTGCCAGCCAAGATTTTCTTCGTCTTCCTTGTCCTCTTCTTTCATTTATCGTCCCTTTTATAATCAATTGAAGTATCTTATATTTTTCATTACGAAGTAGATGACCAAGATATGCAGTTTTCCTTCTTTTTATGGTATCTAAAAGTTCACGTGATTTCCCCATTTGTTCCAGTACTTGCTGATTGGACGTTTTTGCTGTCCATGGGATTTTTAACATTCGTCTGTATAACCACATCTTCAAGTCTTTTTATTGATGTTGTCTTCAAGGTCCAAGTTTCTGCACCGTACAGCAGTACAGAGCATACATAGCATTTAACCATGAGTGCTCTAAGTTTAAACTGCGGTTACACAGTGTTGATTTCATCAAGAGAAAATTTTTTCTTGCCATTTGAATTCTAACTTTTATTTCCATTTCTGGATTGCAATCTTCATTTAACCAGCATCCGAGATATTTAAACTTTGCCACTCTTTCTATTTGTTTCCTATTTAAAGAAAGTGCTAAATTAAGAATTGGTTTCTTACTTATGACCATGAATTTAGTTTTGGTGATATTTATTTTTAATCCCATTTTTTCACTCTCTGTATTTATTAGTTCCAAAAGATTTTGAAGATCCTGAATATTGTCAGCCGAAGAGCTGTATCATCAGCATATCGGATGTTACTGATGATTTCACCATTTACACTAATCCCTTCCTTCCTTCCTTCCAAGACTTTTTGAAATATGGCTTCTGAGTAGATGTTAAAAAGAAGAGGTGACAGCACACATCCTTGCCTTACTCCTTGTTTGATGTTAATGGGATCTGTAATAATGTCATCAACTTGAACAGATGCCTTTTGGTTCCAATATAAGTTTTGAATGATCATGATGTCTTTACCATCTAATCCAATTCTCTTTAATAGTGTAATCATTTTAGCATGTTGGACTTTGTCAAATGCTTTCTCGAAGTCGATGAAGCAAATGAATATTACCTTGTTTTGGTGAATACATTTTTGAAATAAGATCTGAGAACAGAAAAGGGCCTCTCTTGTTCCCAAGCCGTTTCTAAAGCCGAATTGGGTATCACTGATGGTGTCTTCACATTTTCTGTATATTCTTTTTTGAATTATTTTCAGAAACATTTTGAGAACGTGACTCATTAGGCTGATCATTCTATAGTCATTACAAGTTTTCGCATTTACTTTTTTAGGTAGCATGATGAAGGTCAACTGTAACCAGTCTTGAGGGATTATGCCTGTATCGTAGATCTTATTAAATAGCTTTACTAATATGTTAATGTTGTCACCTTCTAATAACTTTACTATTTCTGCTGGTATTCTATCTGGTCCTAGGGCTTTACCATTTTTAGCTGAGTTTAATGCACATTCTACCTCTGATTTTAGAATGCATGACCTTCCATATGTTCATAAGTATTTTCTGGGTTCTGTCTGTTATCAGTAAAGAGTTCTTCTATATATTTCACCCATTCTTGTATTTTGTCATCCTTTTTGGATATAATTTCTCCCTTTTTGTTTTGAAGGATACAGAAGTCTCTTTCATCTTTTTGTGTAGATTAAAATTGTCATGTTTTTCCTGTAGAATTTCTATTTCTTTACATTTTTCATTCATCCAGATTTCTTTTGCTTTTTTGATCTTGTGTTTAATAATTTTCTGAATCTCTGTATATTTTGTCGGATTATGATTTTTATATGATCTGCGTTGATCCATAAGAGAAAGAATTTCATCAGTCATCCAATCTTTCTTTTTTACTGCTCTGTTAGGACATAAGGTATTGGTACATTTCTCTATGAAGACAGATTTCAATTTGTCCCACGATTCATCAACCCTCATGATGTCATCATTCTTGATAAGTGCTTGCTCTTGATTCAGATTTAGACTCAATTTGCTTCTTATCTCTGTGTTTTTTAATTTTCCCAAATCAAACCTTTTTTGTTGATGTTTCTTAAGCATAGCTTTCAGTCTAAGTTGTAACTCTGCCACCAGTAGGTTATGATCAGAAGCAATATCTGCACTAGGATAGGTTTTTGTACTCTTTATAGAACTTCAATATCGTTGATTAATTAGTAAGTAATCAATTTGGTTTCTGACTATATTCCCATTATTATCCTGTGGTGATCGCCAAGTATACAATCTTCGAGGTGGTAGCTTAAACCATGTGTTTGTAATTATTAGCTCCTCTTCCTGGCAGAATTGAAAAAGACGGTCACCTCTCTCATTTCTTGTGCCCAGACCATGTTCGCCAACTACATCTCCAACTTCTACCTTTCCCAGCTTTAGCATTGAAATCACCCATGACTATGTTAATATCATGCTTTTTTGTGTTTTTCATTAGTTCTTTTAATTGATCATAAAATTCTTCAATCTCGGTATCACTCTTGTCAGCAGTAGGGGCATAGACTTGTATAAGATTAACATCTAGTGGTTGTCCTTTCAGTTTTAATAACATCATCCTATCTGAGTAAGGGATGAAGCTCAACAGTGACTTATTGATATCTTTGTTTATTATTATTCCAACTCCGTTTTGATGGTTGTTTTCATAACTTCCAGAGTGATACATTGTCATGTCATTGACTTGAGTTTTGCCTGATCCTGGCCACCTAACTTCACTCATTCCTAAAATTCCAATTTCAAGTCTTTTCATTTCTTGGATAGCATTTCTTAGCTTACCTGCTTCATACAAGGTTCTGACATTCCAGGTTCCTAGTTTTACTGAGCGCACCATGTTGAGCCTGGGGATTCTTCGCACCCCTGTCCCATTTAAGGGACGCTGGTAACTCGGGGCCATTTGTGTAGATTTGCTCGCCATGGTGGTTAGTCTGGAGAGAGAATAGAGCAGTAGTTTCTCCATTTGCTTTCTGCTCTGCAGTATTACAGATGTACACAATAAACTGTATTGCCATCTGCAATTTTCTAATCACAAGCTTTACCGTTATCATGAGACTTCAACCTTGTGTCAGTACTGACAAAGCTGCTTCCCTTTGTCAGAGGATTGAATCCTTTATTTTTCCTTGTAACCTTTAGCAGTCTAATATAATATAATCATTAACTCCAAACAGGGGAAGATGAAAACAAAAGTAGTCCTGGAGAAGGTCTGCACACGTGTGATTAGTCTGAAATATTTTATGGATTTTAGAAGCTGTATTGCTTAAAAATAGCAGAATTTTAAGACTGGAAGTCGAAATGCTCCATGCTTCTTCGACCTTTATTCAGGTCTCATCAGCTGGAGGTGATACTAAGGTTGAAGTAATGCTGAAGTCATATTTTCATTCTATTCCTGAAAGTGCATCCTTATCTCTCAGCTATCATTAACTCCAGTGGCCACAATATAATCACCAAAGAAACAAGTTAACTTCTCTCCTCTCCTTTTGTTCCTAACTTCTGGCATTCATATCATGCATCTTTTATGGCCTGTGTGGCACAAATCATCAGTCTGTAATTCAACATTCACTTCCCCTTCCTGAGTCTTGTGAGTTATCCTTCCCTTCATCTGGCACCCACATTATACCTCAGTCATTCCATTGACTGTGTCCCATATTTCAGAATCACTGACTTTAGTTGCGCACCCATTCTTATAGTTCAGCCCTAAAAGCTTAGTTTTCCTGAGTCATCCATTTGTTTTCTAACCACTATCTTCTCCAGGCACTTAATCCCATCTCCATTCATATCCACATTTTAGGTAGTAGATAATTATTATTTTATTTGTTTTTTACGGCATCTCCATGGAGTCCTACTCTGGTATCTGTCCATCAGCCATCCTCCTTATCCATACTAATATCCTCATATCCATTCCCATTTGCTCCAGTTTTTGTAATAGATGAATTTCATCACCCAATATGAGACGATGACCTCACTTATTGGAGACCTGAAGTGGTTTGAAAAAAGTTCTGTGTTTGGTTTCTAGAGCAGGGTTTCTATGTAAAAAAATTAATTAAAAATACAAAAAATATATATATATACAATTGATAAAAATAGAAAAATATATCCTTAGGCTACCCAGAGTACAAAATGTACTATAGGTTTGCAAATTACTTCTCAATGGTGGGAGCAACATAAAAAAAAAATAATAATAATAAAATATTAAAAAAAAGTGCAAGTGCAGGCTATCTTTCATGTATACACCTCCAAATCAAAAAATTAGAATAATCAAAGAAAATGTGTTAAATGATTTGCAATTCTAATTTATTGCATAGAAAATAATTATTACCAAATATGAATTAGCATAATCCCCATACTTTGTAGATTATATAACTATGTAAACACATAAAAATGTCTGTTATTTGAAAACATTGACAAATTAGAATAATTTTTAATGTAGTTCAAAATATTAGACTAATGTGAAAATAAATGTCCAAAAATTGCTGTCAAAGGGAAACATGATAAGCACTTTATTACACCCCTCTAAGCTTTTATCACTGTTCGTAAATGGATGGGCATATTATTTACTAGCAGTTCACAGTCTTTTTTATCAAAACATATCCATATGGTCTGCAGACTAGAAACAAATTCATTTTTGTCTCTTGAAACAACTTCTTGAAGACATTTCCCCACAAATTCTCTGTGGGGTTTAAATCTGGTAAGTTTGCCAGCAAAGGAATTACATCGATGTGCCTTTCTTTGAGCCGTCTAGTAGTAGTCTTGGAAGTGTGACAAGAAGCTAAATCTTGCTGAAAAAAGGATCACCATCAAATAAATCTTCTGATGCCAGTAACATAAGGTGCTCAAGAATCTTTGGAATCGACTCTTTCGTACACAATACACAGCCTACCTGGACATATAAGTCCATATCATGACAGAGATTGCAAACTTCACCGAATGTTTCATGCAATTTTTATCAAATGCTTTTGCTTAAGATGCCAAACACATATCTCTTGATGACCATAGGACACACAAAACATACTTTCATCACTAAAAGTACCTTTTCCCAGTCCTCTTGACTCTCCCCCCCCAACAGTCTTTGCTTACACCATCGCACTCTAGTTGTCTTTTGCTTGGAAGTCATAAGTGGCTTCATCTTAGGCGCACGTGATTTAAAACCCAATTTATGAAGTCGTCTCAACATCGTAGATTTAGACACATTCACACCTAGTTCTTTCCATCTCCTGTGAAAATACCTTAAACTTTGGAAGCAGTTTTTCTTCACGATATTCTTCAATCTCCTCTCATCTCTTGATGTAGTTATTACTTTTTGACTGCTACTGCAGTGATTATTTTGAAAACTCCAGTTATCAGAATACTGTCTCAATAATCTACTCACGCTTGCTTGAGAACATTTCAATTCCTTAGCTATAAACTGTTGAGTTTGGCCTTCTTTGTGTAGAGACATTATACGAAACTTCTTAGCTTCTGATATGTAACTCGTTCAACTCATGTTTAGCAAATGATTAACTGAAATCCACACACAAACAATTCCTCACATTAGTCAGTCCCACAGCTACTGAAATATATGCTATTTCTAAGCTCCCCTCAAAACCAATCAGAAAAAAATTTATTTTTAAATTTTTTCTAATTTTGTGAATGTTTTCAAATAAGTTTTCTTGTCATTTATATTGCATTTTTATGTGTTTACATGGTTATATAATCTACAAAGTACATAGATTTAGATTATGCTAATTCATATTTGATAATAATTATTTTATGTGCAATAAATTAGAATTGCAAATTATTCAACACATGTTTTTCTAACAAATTATTCAACACAACAAAATATCCAACATTCACTACCATTGTTTGATTATTCTAATTTTTTTGATCAGAGATGTAAATCCCTGCTCATCAAAATGGCTTCATACACCAACATGGTTATGATTCCTATTTCTTTCATCACAGTAAAATCTTGTTTAGAAATGATTAAATTTCTTCTTACATTATGTACAATATATAGTCTACAAAAATAACAAAATATCCAACATTCACTACCATTATTATAACACATCAGGACTGGCAGACCATGCTTTGGACACCCCTTCACACAGGATTAGATGGAAGAAAACTAATGTGCTATTTAGAAGTCATTACAGATTCGAAAGATTATATTTTTTAAGTCAGCCATGGCTATGAAGAATTTTCCTAACCTGAACAAATATGATCACATTAATTTGCCAAAAATTTGGGAAACTGTTATCTTAAGAGCAACTTCAATGAGAGGCACCAAATTAGGACTTGAGATCTTTTGTCCATTACAATTTGTATTGCTTCACTTACTCACTGTTGCGTATACATGCTGTGTTGTGCTCTGAAGAAACTGATTTGAAATTCAGCAAAATATAAGCAAGTTAATAAACATATTTTTTATGAAATGATTTATTTGGTATTATTAATACTGTTAAAAATAAGTTATGAATAACCTTCAATACCTAAGCTTATCTGTTAGACTTATCTGAAATGTTTAGGCAAATTGGTTGGGAATGTAAAAGGAAGGTGATCCTGATGGAGACTTTAATTATAGGAATATAGAATGAAAGAAGAAAGGAGGTAGCGTATGGAAACAAGGAGAGTGAGCTTGTTGAATTTCTGAGGGATCAATATCTTAAGCAGCATATGACTGAAGCAACTAGAGGCTTTCTTCTTCTTCTTCTTTTCAGCCATTTTCTGTCCACTGCTGAACGAAGGCCTTCTCTAGTTCTTTCTACCTTTCTCTGTTCTTGGCAATGGTTGACCAATATTCCCCAATGAACTTTGACAATTCATCACTCCACCTTCTTTTAGGACGTCCTTGGCCTCGTTTCCCTTCTTTGGGAATCCAGTTCGTTAGTATGGTGATCCATCGCTCATCTTCTCTTCTGGATAGAAGTTCCGCCCATTTCCATTTTAGTCGTTTGTGGTGAAGAATGATGTCAGTGGTGCGAGTCTGGCTTCTCATCCAGGTATTTTGCTTCTTATCTTTTAATATGATGCCTAGCATCAACCTCTCCATTTTTCTTTGAGTTGTTGTTAATTTATTTGCCAGTGCTTTTGTTAGCGACCAAGTTTCACAACCATATGAGATGACTGGAAGTATACACTGGTTAAATGTCTTCCTTTTTAAACAGAGTGGGACATCATTGTTTTGAAAAATGCTTTTCAATTTTCTGAATGCACTCCAGGCAAGTCGAACTCTCCTATTTATTTCCTTTTGGAGTCTGCAGTTTAGATCAATGAGATGACCTAAGTATGTATATGAAGAGACTCTTTCCAAAAAATTGTTTTCTATTATTATGTTTTTTGGTGTTACAAAATGATTAAACATGATTTTAGTTTTTTTCTCTGTTTATCTTTAGACCAACTTTTCTGCTTTCATGATATAGGTCTTTTGTCATTAATTTAAGGTCTTCTGGAGTGTTTGCAAAAATTATGATATCATCTGCATATCTTAGGTGTGTTAAGTTTCTGTTATTAATTTTTATACCAAGGTTTGTCCAGTTTATATTATTAAATATTTCTTGAAGGACTGCTATAAAGATTTTGGGTGATAGAGTCTCCTTGTCGGACACCTTTTTCAATTGATATTTTATTGCTACTTGTGTGAAGTTAGATTGTTGCTGTTGCAGTGAGGTATATTCCTGGAGGAGGTCCATATATTCTCCAGGAACTCCCTGATTCTGGAGTGCATTGATTATTGCATTATATTTTTTCTTAATCAATGAAGGCTAAACAGAGAGGCAATTGGTTTTCTTCTGCTTTTTCTATTATTTGTTTTACTGCATGAATATGATCAATTGTATTAAAGCCTTTACGGAATCCTGCTTGTTCTACTGGTTGATTTGAGTCTAGAAGAGGTATTAACCTGTTTGTTATTACTTTTGTGAGAATTTTGTACAGATTAGAGAGAATACTAATTGGTCTATAGTTCTTTAATGTTACTTTAATAGGTATACTTGTTTGGAAAACAGTGATACAAGAAAAAATTATTGGCAAAAAGGAGATATATGTTGAATTATAGGATGGGTGATTATGGAATGCTATGTAGTCAACTAGCATCAATACATGAGCTGTGCAGAAAAGATGTTGACAGTGCATGGAAATTCATAAAGCAGTATCTGACACAAGCAGTGTATAACTGCATACCAAAGGTTAAGTGAGTAAATAGAGTAAGAGTGAAATGGATGAACAGTAAAATCAAGCAAGCTGTGTTGGAAAAGAAAATGCTATGGAAGTGGTACAAGACAGTTGGTGGCGATCAAATGCATTATTATTATTATTATTATTATTATTATTATTATTATTATTATTATTATTTTTGACACCTCCAGGGAGTCCAAAGACTCATCGAGGGAGAGTGTGCCGACAGCATCGAACGATTGGCCCCCTTCCAACTACTAACCGCGCTCAAACTTACTTAACTGAGCCATTAGTAGCAGAGGCTCTACCAATCGACCAACCTTCGCATTGGAAGTGAAAGAATCAGAGGTATATTAGATGTTGACTGGGTTAAATATTAATAAGGCTGTGGGAGTGGGTGGCATATCACCACATATTCTTAAGGAATGTGAACAATATTAGCTAGGTCCTTGACTTGGTTACTTAATGAAAGTCTTGTGGTGAGTAAGCTTCCTAAGGAGTAGAAAGATGGCAAAATAGTACCACTCCACAAGCTTGGTTCTAAGACATAAGTATCCAGTTATAGACCACTCTGTATTAACTGCAGTTGTAGCCAAGGTGTTGAAGAGATTTGTTAGGAATAGAATACAGGATTGGGTTGATGGACATAGCATTCTTTATGATAGTCAGCATGGATTTGAAAAGGGTAGGTCTTATTTTAGCAATTTACTTACATTTTATGATAAGGTAATGAGTGTGTTAGATAAAGGAAAGTCACACACAGTGATATTCTTGGACTTTGCAGAGGCATTTGATAGATTACCACATAAGTTGGTAAAAGCTGTTGGTTGTAGTTTTAATATTAATAAGTGCAAGGTGTTGCATATTGGAATGCAAAAATGTAAGGCTGTGTACTTTATTGATGGTGCTGCACTGCAGGAAGCGGATAACATTTGAGATTTGGGAATGATGGCTAACAGTAGACTGAAATTTAGAGTACATGCTATAAGTGTGGCAGAGATTCCACATCATAGGCCACTATCAGAAGTACTCTAACATGTAGAGATAATGGCACTGTATAAAGCACTGGTCAGACCACACTTGGACTAATTTGGTTATCCGGTTTTCATTATGATATGGAAATGGAGAGGGTCCAGAGACAAGTGACTACAACAATATCAAAACTCTGGAATGTTGGTTATGGAGAGAGAGAGAGAGAGAGGTTGAAGAAATATGGATTTCAGTGTTTGGTGGATACAAGATAAAGAAGTGATATAATAGATGCATTTGAGTGGATTTTATTGGATATAATCCAGATGGGATTATAAAAAGAGTGGAAGGGAAGAGAGAGAGTGGAAAGGAAGATAATCCAACCCTGGAAGTTATGTAAGAGTGTGTTGAAGAGGGGTGTGAGGAGTAGATTTTTTACATGGAGTATTGTGAGTGAATGGAGCTCATTATTGGAGTATGTTGTTAATGTAGGGAGTGTTAAGGATTTTAAGATTCGGTATGATAAATCTGTTGTCAGATGAATGAACCTCCCATGATGAATATACCAACTCCATTGAGGATATAATAATAATATATCTGTATGGACACCACTGTTCACATAGAATGATGTGCTTCCAAGTGCAGTTATTCATAGTTCCTACCATATGCTGCATAATGTTTTGAGAAGCACTGCAAATTTCTTCTTTCCAATCCACCATCCTGGAAAAGGTTTTGAGATATTTTAGAAGTAACAGACAAAATTGGAGCATAGTTTTCTGAAATCAGAATTTTGTTGTTGAACAAATCATTCCCTAAGCATCTGCAACACATCATGCAACATTTGTGTTACTCTTTTTCTTATGGGAGATGAGGATTTTCTTTACTACAAAAAATAAACCTTTCTGAAATTGTTGCAAGGTAGCTTGTACATTCAACACTGAAGAAAACTACTATGTGGAATTAATGAAATAAAGAGCCAAAGGCTTCAACTCTTTGATTTCTATCTTAGAATTTTCTTATTCGGCTTTGAAATAATGTGGGATTAAATATCCCCTTAATTTAAATAATACTATGTGGAATGTTTGAAGAATTTCTTATGCATATCTCCTTTATCTACAATTAATTATACACATCAGTCACAAACTCAGATGTTTGTGACTGATGTGTATAATAGTGATGAAGGTACAGATCTTTCCATAGGTATGCAGGCTTGACTTTGATATTCCCAGTTCTGCAGTCTGTCATCATCATCAAATTCGTAACATATGCTCTTGGTGGATGTACAGAATCTTATAATAGTACAGTAAACTCTCTCGATTTAAGACCCCAATTCAATGGACTTCCGATTTAACGGACATAATTTGACAATAAATGCAGATGGTGAAATAATTGATTAAAAAATAATTAATAATGTTTAATCGGAAGCGATCAGTAGTGTTTATAAATTGCGTCTTTGGATACATTCACATATATTCATGATATTTCGTGCATACTCATAATAGTTGAAGTTGGCCAAACATAAGAATTTAGCAGAAAGGATTTACAAGTGGTTCATTCAACAGCAGTCTAGTGGCGTTGTTCGTTGTTTTGAACTAAGGTCAGCTACTGAAAAACTGGCACAACGCATTGGCATACAGTTCCAGGCGAGTGATGGGTGGCTTTGGCGCTTTCGCAAATGCTATGGCATTACGAACAGGCAAACGGGTGGTGAAGCACTGAGCACCGATATTGAACAAGTTGAGCCCTTCAGAAAATACATCAATGAAGTCATTGAATCTGAGGGTCTTATTTTGTCTCAAGTTTACAGTGCAGATGAGACTGGCCTGTCCTATCGTGCTGTTCCTGAAAACACCCTCGCGAACAAACATGAGATTAACATGCCTGGCCGCAAATTAAACAAAGAGTGCATTTCAGCCCTACTTTGTGCTAATGCTGATGGCACACATTGCCTCAAGCTGATGGTAAGTTGGAAGAGCATGCAAGCCTTGCGCTTTGAAGAATGTTATGAACCAGTTGCCTTCATCTATTCCAGCTCAAGGAATGCCTGGTTTACAAGTGACATTTTTTCTGACTGGTTTTTCAATCACTTCATACCTGGAGTGCAAAACTACCAAGAAGAGGTCCTGAAAATCTCTCCTGAAGATGTAAAAGCTGTTTTACTTCTTGATAATTCATCATCCCATCCTAATGCTGAAAAGTTGGTTAGTAGGAATGGAGGAATAAAATGTATCTTCCTTCCTCCAAACACCACTTCTGTAATACAGCCTATAGACCAAGGAGTCATTATTGCATGCAAGAGATTATATAAGAAGAAGTTTCTTGAAGAGGTTATAGTTGTCTCCGAGAACAAAAACGATCCCAAAAAAAAGATAAAAGAGGAGCCAGGACACTTCAAAATTTACACGCATACAACATAAATTTCAAAGTAATTACCCCATACATCAAGAATCTTTTTATCCTCAGTTTTCATGTCTCCTTTATTATCTCTAATTTCTTTTACAATACTCTTTCCTCTATATTTGAACTTTTTCACTGACCTCCAGAATATTTTATCACCTTCATGATATTTATTTACAGTATTCTTACCAGAGTCTTCCCAGTGACTTTTGTTTATCTAATTTTACACAATGCTTTGCTTTCTTACATTTTTCTCTATGTTCCCTAAGAGCATAAGGTGACTTACTTGCCAGGAACTTTCGATATGCTTTCTTCTTTTCCTTGACTGCCTCTTTAACTTCCTGAATCCCCCATGAAGTTCTGAGTTTTCTGTCCTTGCAGATTACCTCACCACATGCCTCTCTTGCTGAATCACTCAGTTTTCTTTAGGGTTTTCCACTGAATCTCTAAGGTTTAGTTCTTGTTTCCAAACTCTCTCAGTGTTTCTTGAATAATGTTTGGGTAATTGAGTGTGTAGTTCACATCTGATAGCTGTTCAACTTTGATTTGTTTCAAAACTTTCTTAAACACCCTTTTTTCAAAATCAGTTCAATTTTATCCTACTCAATACTAAATTGGGATCACTTCCTATTTCAAATCCTATGCATACACTTGTGTCCTAAACCAGCGGGAAAACATCACTGTTGACAATAACGTAATCACTGAGACTTTTCTTATTTCTTTCATCTTCTTTCCATGTGAATTTGTGCACATTTTTATATTGGAAAATGGTGTTAGTAATAACTAGTCCATGTTCTGAGCAGATATCTACCAGGTACGAGGGTGGCCTGAAAAGTTCTCGGCCTCGACCATAGATGGCAACACTATTGGCAAGATTTTTTTTTTTTCTAAGTTGATACATCTGTCATAAGCATTCATTTGAAATTGCAAGTCATTCTATCAAGTAGTTTGTTTTATACAGCTATAATGAAGCAGAAGTGTTGTCTGTATCCCTTGAAATGGATAAAATTGAGTATCATGCGGTTATAAAATTGTTTGTAAATAACGCCGAAAGAAATTCATTTGAAGTTCATTAAAAGTGTATGGGCACTCTTCTCCTTCATTTTCGACAATTAAGAAATGGGCTACCGAGTTTAATCATGACCATACCAGCCTTGAAGGTGATCCACATGAAGGGCATTCCAAAAAGTGTAACAACACCAGAAATCATTGATCGAGTGCACGATATGGTATTGGATGACCAGCAAGTAAAAGTGCATGAAATTGCTGAGACTATAGGCATTTCAAAAGAACATGTAGGATATTTTTTGCATGAAGAATTGCAAATGAAAAGCTTTGCGCAAGATGGGTGCTGCACTTGCTCACAGCAAATCAAAAACATACTCGCATGAAAATCTCTGAACAGTGCTTGGAGCATTTTAACAAGAATAAAACTGATTTTGTGCATTGATTTATTACTATGGATGAGACTTGGATTCCCCATTACACACCAGAATCTAAACAGCAGTCAAAACAGTGGACAGAAGCCAGTTGTTCAGTGCCAAAGAAGTTGGTTCCATCAGCAGGAAAAGTCATGGCATCGGTGTTTTTGGATGCTAAAGGCATTTTGTTTATTAATTATCTTGAAAAGGGTAAAACAATAACTGGATAATATTATTCCAATCTTTTAACCAGACTTCTTCTTCTTCTTCTGCAGCTTCTCCCACTTAAGTGGGGTCACTGTTTATTATGAGTCTCCTCCACACCTTCCTGTCTTGGGCTATCACCACATCCAAGTTCTTCATCTTCAAGTCCTCTTCTTTGGCCGCCCACGCTTCCGCCTTCCTTGCACATCCATCTGCATGACCCTTCTTCCCACATATTCGTCCTCCCTCCTCATCACATGACCAAACCATCTCAACCTTGCCTCCTGTATTTTCGCTCCTAAGTTCGTAACTTAGGAGCGAAACCGCACATCCACCTAAGCATTCTCATCTCTGCTACTTCCATCCTGCTAATGTTATTTTTCCTCAGGGCCACAGTTTCTATAGCATATGTCATAGCTGGCCTCACTACTGTCCTATAAATTTTGCCTTTCAGATTGATCGGCACCCTCTTATCACATAACACTCCAGCCATCTCCCTCCAGTTCCTCCAACCTGCTTGTATCCTGCATCCCACTTCCTTCTCACCTCCTCCATCTTCTTCCACTGTCGAACCTAAGTATCTAAAGTCTCTCACCTTCCTGATGACATTTCCTTCCAGCTCCAGGTCTGTCTCCTGGCCACCGCCCACTGCGCAACACATATACTCTGTCTTACTTCTGCTCAGTCTCATACCTCTCTCTTCCAGTACTTTTCTCCATCTTTCCAGTTTAGTTTCCGCTTCTTCTCTTGAATCTACACACAGCAAGATGTCATCTGCATACAACATTGTCCAAGGTGCATCTTCTCTCACCTCCTCTGTTACCACCTCCATCACAATATTAAACAGAAACGGACTTAATGCTGACCCTTGATGCAAGCCAACTGTTACTTGAAAACTTTCTGTCTGTCCCAAACAGGTCCGAACACTTGTCTTCACATTTCTGTACATTTCCTGCACCAACCTGACATATTTCTCTGGCAAATTCTTCTCCCTCAGACACCTCCAGACTTCTTGCCTTGGCACTCTATCGTATGCTTTCTCCAGATCAATAAATACCAGATGTAGCTCCCTTTGTTTCTCTCGATATTTTTCCATCATCTGTCGTAACCCAAAGATAGCATCTGTTGTTGATCTACCAGGCATGAAGCCAAATTGTTCCTTTGCAATCTCCACCTCCTCCCTCAATCTACCATCAAGAACCCTTTCTAGGATCTTCATTGTGTGGGACATCAGCTTTATTCCTCTGTAATTTTTACAGTCTTGTGCATCCCCTTTACCCTTGTAAATGGGAACAAGAGTACTCTCCCTCCATTCCTCGGGTATATTTTCCTGTTGGCAAACTTTCATGAACAGGTCCCACAGCAGGTCAATTCCCTCTTCCCCCAGTGCCTTCCATGCCTCCACTGGAATTCTGTCGGGGCCCACCGCTTTTCCATTCCTCATCCTCTTCATGGCCTCCGTCACTTCCATTTTACTGATGTTCTGCACCATCCCCTCAGAAGGCTGCCCATCTCCTCTGTGAGTCCTTGCATTTTCCTCATTCAGAAGTCCCTCAAAGTATATTTTCCATCTGTTTCTTATGTCCACATCCCTCCATAATACTCTTCCTTCAGCATCTTTGATCTGCCTCACATGTAAGATGTCCTTAGCTGCTTTATTTCTACATTTCGCTAGTTGGTAAATTTTTCTCTGTCCTTCCTTTGTTTCTAATTGATCATTAAAACAATTCATCAGTAAAACAATAACTGGATAATATTATTCCAATCTTTTAACCAGACTAGATGACGAAATTCATGAGAAAAGCCCTGGTTTACATAAGAAAAAAATCATCTTTCATCAGCACAATGCACTTGCCCACAAAGGTGTTTTGGCAATGTGAAAATGAAGGGATCTGCACTATGAATTGTTGGAACATCCACCCTATTCCCCAGATTTGTCTCCCTCTGACTTCTATCTCTTCCCAAAACTAAAACTCTTCCTCACTGGGCAGCGTTTTTCTTCAAATCAAGAGGTGATTGCAGCTGTAGAGGGGTATTTTGCAGATCTTACTGAGAACCACTACAGGGATGGGATAATGGTGCTGAAGCATTGCTGGAATAAATGTATTAATCTTAAAGGAGATTATGTTGAAAAATAAAAAATAATTTTGAAATTATAAATTCATTTTTTCATTGTTAGGCTGCGAACTTTTCAGACCACCCTCGTACTTCCCATTATTATTAGCTTTGTTCTTTCATCCAAATTATCCCAAAAGATTCTTGTATATCTGATAATTATTTCTCACTCTGCTGTTTTGATCTCTAGTATGGACCAACCTTTCCTTTTTTGTTATGTCAGCTACCTTCTCTAATGCCTCCATGTTTTCCTTATTAGAACCTTCTGTAGGACCACAACTTAGTCTCATTGTCTGGTTTTCCATTCTGATATTAGCTCTCATCACTCTACTTGATATTGCCTGCCATTCAGGGAGATTATCCTCATGTTTAGTGTTTAATGTTATAGCTGCTCTTTCTTTTTGCTGATTGTTATTTCCTGAACATATCATCTTGTATTTGTTAGAAAAATCTCAGCAATGCTCAGCAATTTTTTTTGTCTTGCCTTGTTTGTTTCGGTAAAGCTTATTACGTTGGTCTGGTATTCGTCCAGTTCTTCTGCTAGTTCCATTTCTTTTCCATTGATGCTTCTTATGTCGATGCCAATCTTGATGTCTGCTGATGTTGAGCTGGGGGTTTGGATTTGTTCCAGGAGCTAACTTTTCACTATTAACCCTGGTTCCCTTGACAAAAACGATGTGTGTGTGTGTGTGTGTGTGTGGGTGGGTGGTGCGGAGGGGTTGTTTAACTGTGCAGTGCCCCAGCCAGCATGGAATTCCATCATTTTGAGTTGTTGTTGAAGTCAGTAAGAATACACTTTGGTCAGCCAACTTCCAAATTTCCAGCCCATCCTCATTTATTTAGTATTCAGATACCTTTTGAGGATCAAAAAAAAAAGGAGGATTGGACATCAAGTCAGAAGCTCTGATCGGTTCTCTGTATTCCCCAAAAGACCATGTGGAAGTCTCCTCAGTTTTCCAGCCTTGCCTCTTAAGCACCTGTTTGGATATTAATTTGCCTGTGATCACCATACTGATGTAAGAATTTTATCAGTGATTCCATTTCGTGTTCGATCTTCCTAACTATGGAGAATCCTTTATGCTGCCTGCAGCATGGAGGCAAATTACTGCCACATTCCTTAGTTAGCATGAAGCCTTCTGTTTTGAATATCAGTTTACATATGCGGGGGGGGGGGGGGGCAACAGTTTGCAATTATTTTTTAGCATGTCATTCATTTTAATCATACCTTAGCTCTCCTTTTTTCTTGATAATCACTTTTACTTTATAACTGATATTATTTAACTGCTTGTAATGTTATATTAAATATACCTGATTTATTAAATGTGACATGCTGTCCTTATTTCTTACAGTACATTTGTTTTTATAGGTTTAAATTCTGTGGAACAATTTCCTAAGTTCCTTTTAGCCATCCACAGTTCTAAACGACTGTTAGTTGAAAAAGTTGTCCCAAGTGCTCACATATTGGCTGATGCTATTATTAATTTAACTCTCTCAAAAGGACAAAGGCATGAGGTATGACACAAAACATAATATATATAAATATGCTACTAATAAAAGCATAGCTAATGATAATCTGCAAGCTTGTATGAATGCAGTGATTAGTTTAAAAAAAAATTTAATTTTTATTGATATATTTTTACAGATGTACAAAATGTAAGCATTGTATTTCTATATTATGTCATATTGGATATTTATTTTATTTTATTATTTAATCATACATATTCATTGTTAAAAAAACTGCTTGTCAAGGAATGTTTCCTTGGCATCATTTTACATTGTACCACTACACCATGCATTAAATAACAATCGGTGTAAATGTTATTTGAAAATTTTAGTGGAATTTTAGGATTCATTATAGGATGCAAAAATCTTCCATAGCTCAGTCAGTATAGACAAAGCCATTTGGATGGAAAGACCTGGGTTCAAATTCCATCTCATATGCAATATACGAAGAATATTTCTTGGCTTTTCAAATTAAGGCAATTTACCGCCATAGCAGACAATGCAGATAGGATTTACTGTCCTATCTTGAGCTGTATGAGGTTTATCAGAAGCCAAGTTGCTTTGCTGTGACAAGCCATTGAGCCTAACACAATGAGACCTGGGATACAATGAGTCTACAGTTTGGACTATGTTAAATAAGAGCAAAGAATACAAAGAACAAGGAAAAGTTGCTACTGCTTCTTTTAGCATGCAGATCACCCGAAGTAGAAGCCATTTAATAATCGAGATGAACCATCTTCTATCACTATGGAATGAGGATTATAACCAAAAAAAGAATACCTCTTAGTACAGGGAATGTTCAGGCAAAAATTCGCAATATTTTTACCTCATTGAAAGAGACCAAATTTCAAGAAGAATGTTGAAGCTTTACTGCAAGTTTAGGATAGTTTGACTGTTTTAAAAATCGAACTTGACTGCTTAGCGTAAGAATAAATGGGGAATCTGCTACTGCTGATAAAGATTCTGTGGCCAAATGTCCTGAAGAATTGCAAAGCATAATTCTGGGGGGTGATTATGACGATTGGCAATATTCACCGTTGACAAAATTGATCTCTTTTGGAAGCTAAAACTGAAGCATCTTAACTAGGATACAAAGTATCTAAAGATCGTCTTACGCTTTTATTAGGAGGCAATGCAGAAGGTGACTTTAAACTCAAGCCATTGTGTTAGTTCATCATGTGCAAAATCCAAGATCTAACATTATTGAAGAATCGGCACAATTGGAAAATAACTTGGATTTAATGAACTGGATAATGAAGATATGAGAAACTTGCTTGATTCTCATTCAGAACATTTAAGTGTGAATGATCTCCTTCAGTTAGAAGAACAGCGTGCATATGAAGAAGAAGAAGAAGAAGTAGATAAGGAGTGTGAACAAGAAGAGAATATTACGACTAAAAAAGCTAACTGCAAAAGAACTTGGGGTATTTTTAAATCACATTGAGTATGCTAATGAAATTTTGTTTGATTCTTATCCCAATATGGAACGAAGCTTCAAAGTCTGCCAAAATCTTGATTAATTGATCGCCAGCTATCGCAAATTGCATGACAACATGAAAAAGTCGAGCACGATTCAAACATCTTTACTTAATTTTTTTGTAAAAAAGTAGCTCAATGTTTAGACATTAAATAAAAATTTAAGCAATTGATTTTTATTAACCTGGATTTTAGCCTCTAATGTAGCATATACTGTAATTTTTTTAATCAAAATTTACACTAACTGATGAATGAATCATAATTATTCCTATTGTTTATTGTATTTGCTTAACGCGATTTCACTTAGTGCATATTAATTGATGGATTAATTAATCGTGTTAAGCGAGGTTTTCCTGTATACACTTTGCTGCATTCATCTGATAACCATTAACCTTTGACAGTGTGGGCAATCTGTTTTGCTCATACTGACAAAGGTGTGCCTGCTCAAGTTTTGCATTACAGTAAACAACTGGATATTTCCCCTCAGATTATTTTCTATATCATTAATGGGCAAATTAATGACAGCAGCTGTAATGCAGAGCTCCAGCAGCAGTAGTAGTAGTAGAATCACCTGGATTCTACTACTAACCACTAATATACACACACATACATGCACTACTTTCTGGTACTGACAGCCACTCTCTCTTATCTGTGCCAGCAGCTTTATACCCATTCTGATTTGCTTTTCACATAATTGCAAAGACTTGCATCTTATGTTGAGCTATTTCCTTTATCCATCCCAGATGTCACTTAATTATAAGAAGTGAGAAATTGTAAGCAGGATCTGTCCAATCCACTCAGGTCTTGAATTCTGCCTTTAACCAACTTTTCCAATTCCGTAACACCATTCCTAAGATACTAATTGGTCTGTATGCTACATCTGTCTTGGTGTCTCCTTTATGTAATGGAATGATCTTACCCTGCTGTCCTCCTCTCAGGATCCTGAGCACTGCCAGTCTGTTGAACATTTTTGTTACACACAGTCCAGTTTCTCATCCAATCCCACAGATGTATTCACATTGTTATTGAATATGCTAAGCACCTTCAGTTTGTCTGTCCCTATTCTTGTATTGATCTTGGTCACAACAACTGCAATATATGTTTACTTAGATAATACATCTTTACAAAGTAATCATTGACTCAACTATTTTGTTTGCTTCTTTCACCTTCCTATCATAAGCATTGATTAAAATAATTTTTAATCCCAGATATATCACCAATTTGGATGCTGTTACATTCATAAATCTCTATTTTGGTGTTCCTTGCTATAGGAAAGAACCTTGTTGGAAGTTTTTCCACTTGGTTATACTATAAATTAAAGATACTAAGAAATTATATCCTTGGTTTAATCCAGTATCCAAAAGGTGTCACCTTATATAAGGTGTGACACCTTTTGGCTACTAAAATATGATTTCGACATTACTTCACCCTTAGCATCACCTCTGGGTAGTGACCCTTCACATAATGCATAGCATTATACATACCCATAAGGATATGTGTTTTGCATTATGGGATACTAAGGCAAGTGATGTGAAGTCATTAGCTTCTATGTACGAGTTGCCTCAGTCCTGATTATATTTCAGGCACACTTTGTTTGCTTACACTTGGATAAAGTATTAAACCAAGTATATAATTTCTTGGTATCTTTAATTTATAGGAGAGAACCGTGTAATGCATGCTTTTTAACAAGAGTAAGAATATTATATGCTCATTCCAGTGTACTGTAATCACAAGTACAGTATTCTCTCTCTCTTTGACAAACTTAGGAACTACGGAGACAGTTTATCATTGTCATTGCAAAGTCCCACAGGTACAATTGTCATTGTACCTGTGGGACTTTAATCAGGACTTTTCAGTAGTTTGTTATAGCAGTGTTTGCTATTGTGAAAGTCATTTGTAACTGTCAGTGGTCCTTTCCTTCTTCTTTTTCTTAGCCAGTCTAAGTGGTAAGAAAAAGAAGAAAGTAAGTGATATGAAGGTAGTCTCATTGACAGTAGTCCTCAACCAAATGGGGTTATATAATTTTATCCTTTTTTACTTTTCTTGAAAAGTGCATATTCTAAAAAAGAAAAGTGAAGTCCCTTCATTCTGTGTTTTTTTTTGTTTGTTTGTTTTGTAGTAGTACTACGTATAATTGTATGTTCTTTTATTAAAACAAAGTACTTTTAAAAGAAAATGAATGTTGAAAAATTGTTGTCTCAGTCTTTATATTTTTTATCAATACTATTGTCACATTGTTATTTCCGTGGAGTCAGTAGACTGATCACAGAAGGCCCATATTAACCAGTCTTCACACCTCATATTAATCATTGACAAATACTTGCCACTGCTTAGAATTCACCACTCCAAGCAGGAAAAAAAATAAAAAATCTAGTACCTCCATCTTTATGAAGCAAATAGGAATAAGTACTCAGACCTTTGCTAGTCACAGCCTTGTATGACTTCCAGAGTGGAGATCTTTTTCTCACCCATTCATTTACATATTGAATATATATAAAAACTCCAATAGTACCTATATGTTTCTGTCATGTCATCTCTTTTCTTCTTGTCAACTACACTTTGAAATGAACAAAACTTTAATCTGTTTTCACAGGAAGCATTCCACAGACTTATTGCCATCTTAGTCCTGCACCTCTAGATCTTCTCATCTACCACTTCTTCGTCAGTAAGAAATCTGTGTGATTAAATCAGCACAGTAGTCCAAATAAAGTGATATCATAGCCTTTTAAAGAAGTATAATATCCTCCTTATCTCCACTTCTCAGTATATTGTTTAACATTCCAGTGTATTTTGAGCTACGTACTCTTAACCTCAGTTCTCTATCTGCCACCTGCCACTTGAAAATCCTAAGTGGAGTTTATTTATCAATTTCTTTCAGTCTATACCTTCTGTCCAAAAAGAAACCAAACTTTTCGAAAATAGAAGAAACTAGTGGCACAACCTGTTGTATCTTTTTCTTGTCAAAAGCGGCAACCTTCATTTGTGTTGTGTCAAACTGTTTATGAGATTTGTTTCATTAGAAGCCAAATTATAATGCCAAGAGTGACAGTGTGTTTTCATGAACGGTCGGAAAATGAGTTTCAAACAGAGAGCTGCAATTGACTTTCGTGTTAAATTTGGTAAATGTTTTACCGAAATGCATCAAATGCTTCAAATAGCATATGGTGATGAATGCTTATCCCGCACTCAGGTTTACGAGTGGTTTAAGCGATTTCAAAGTGGTCGTGAGACACTTGAGGATGACGAAAAGCTGGGCCATCCAAAAACTGGACCGAGTGAAGTTAACATCCAAAAAGTACGTGATTTCATCAAAGAAAACCCAAAATTGTCCATGAGATTGATTGAAGATGAATTGGGATTCCAAAATCAACTGTGCACAACATTTTGACCGAGAGTTTGAGCCTTCATAAATTGAATTTGCGATTTGTTTCCCTGCAAGTTGACTGACGACCAAAAAATGTATCGAATTGAACACTACAAGGACCTCATTAAAACCACTCATAAGAACTCAAACTTCCTTGAAACGATCGTTATTTATTGGTAACGAAACATGGTGAATATGAGCCCGAAACAAAACATCAGAGTGCTGAGTGGAGACCACCAGAAGAGGGGCATCCGAAAAAAAGTCGCTTGAAGAAGTCAAAAGTAAAGACAATGCTATTCGTTTCTATGATCCCAAGGGGATTATTCATAAAGAATTCGTTCTGCCTGGCTAAATGGTCAATGTTGAGTTTTATCTCGAAGTTTTGAAGTGATCGATAGCGAGAATTCGTCGCATAAGGTATGAATATCGTGATGACCGACCGTTCGTAAAAACACGCATCATCACTCATGGCACTATCACTAGGCTTGTAATGAACCAAATGTCATAAACAGTTGACACAACATTAATAAAGGTTGCCACTTTTGACAACAAAAAGATACAACAGGTGGCGCCACTAGTTTCTTCTATTTTCGAAAAGTTCAGTTTCTTTTTTGAACAGATGGTATAGTTACATCATTGCTCTCCAAAGTTTTTGGAGAGCAATGATGTAACTATTTGCACTTTTGCACTTTGTTTGCACTTTGCTACATTGAACTTGCAATCATTATTGTTAGCTTATATTTAGGTGATGCCCATGTTGAAGATGCTTCCATTATTTTATATCTTTCACAGAGACATCTTCAAGGCATACAGTATAAATTGTAATACACATATGCACATGCAACATAAAGTAAAGTGAAACAATAGACTACCTGGCTAGAAAGGACATTTTCTTTCTGCTAGGTTGTAATTTGGGATGCTCAAGAATTAATATTT
Source organism: Typopeltis vanoorti (assembly GCF_054136105.1). NCBI lineage: Eukaryota > Metazoa > Arthropoda > Arachnida > Uropygi > Thelyphonidae > Typopeltis > Typopeltis vanoorti. The sequence continues at coordinate 94,269,884 of NC_143553.1, forward strand.
TATATAATCTGGGAAATTTAACACATCCTCACCTTCTTATGGTGCACCCTGTTGGGTATCCACCTGGATACTGAACGAACGAGAATGGGCTGGCAATTTGGGATTTAGCCGACCAAATTGTATTCTTATTGGCTTAAACTAATATAGAAAATTATGGTACAACATGACAAAATTTCATGCCAGCTGGGGCGTCGGCTGGTTAAACAAGGCCCCCGTTGTTTTTGCAAGGGAACCAGGGCGAACAGCGAAAAGTCAGCTACTGGAACAAATCTGAAAGCCCTCCCGAGCTCAACATCACCGGAGTTAAAGATCGGTACTATCAACATAATAAGCCTGAATGGCAAAGAAATGCAACTGGTTGAGGAATTAGATAAGTACCAGATCGACATAATAGGGGTGACGGAAACAAAAAAGACAAAAACTGGTGAGATCTTTCTGAGCAATAAATACAAAATGTTATATTCAGGAAATGACAATCAAGGAAAAGAAGGAGTAGCAATAGTATTCAACACAAAATACGAGGCTAATCTTCTTGAATGGCAGGCAGTCTCAAGTAGAGTGATATGAGCAAATATCACAATGGGGAATTGGACAATGAGACTTATTTGTGCCTATGGTCCCACAGAAGGTTCTACTAACGTAGAAGTGGAGGAATTTTTTGATGCTTTAGAAAAAGCAACTGACACAATGAAAAAGGAAAAGTTGGTCCTTGTTGGGGGTCTAAATAGCAGAGGAGTAGGAAATGATTGTCAGACATACAAAAATATTTGGGGAAAATTTGGATAAAAGAGCAAAGCTAATAATAATGGCAAATACCTGTTGGATTTCTGCTCAGGACATGGACTGGTTATTACTAACACCATGTTCCAACATAAAAATGTGCACAAATTCACATGGAGAGAAGAGGCTAGGAATAAAAAAGTCTCATCGACTATGTTATTGTTGATAGTGATGTTTTCTCCCTGGTGCAGGACACCAGAGTGTACAGAGGATTTGAAATTGGAAGTGATCACTATTTAGTCTTGAGCAGGATAAAATTGAATTTCATATCGAAAAGAAGAACATGTAAGAAAGTTTTAAAGAGAATAAAAGTTGAGCAGCTCTCAGATGTGAACTGTAGACTAAAATACACAAAGATTATTGAAAAAAAAATAAAGAGTTTGAGAACAGGAACCAAACCTTGGAGATTCAGTGGCAAGCCTTGAAGAAATCCCTGATTGATTTAGCCAGAGAGGCATGTGGTGAAGTTATCTGCAAAGATAGAAAAATCAGAACTCCATGGTGGACACAGGAAGTTAAAAAGGCAATGAAGGAAAAGAAGAAAGCATATCAAAAGTTCCTGTCAAATAAGTCAGCGTTTGCTCTTAGAGAATACAGAGACAAATGAAAGAAAGCTAAACACCGTGTAAAACTAGCTAAACAAAAGTCATGGGAGGACTTTGGCAAGAATATAGAAAATAAATATCAAGAAGATGGTAAGATATTCTCGAGGTTGTTGCAGAAGCTTAGGAATGGAGAAAAGAGTACTGTAAAAGGAGTTAGAGATGATAAAGGTGACATGAAAACAAGAGAAAAAGATATCCTTGAAGTATGGAGTAATTCTTCGAAAAATTGCTAAATGAAACAAGCAGTGATAGCACAGTGGTAAAAAACACTCAACAGGCATTCAGTCAGGAATGCATATCCATACTTGAAGTAGAAAAAGCCCTTCCCAGGCTTGAAATGTGGAAAAGCAGCAGGAGTAGATGATATTCAACCAGAAATGCTGAAGTATGGTTTTATAAAAGTCTTACAGTGGCTGCATTGCATAGTTCAGGAAGCCTGGACAGAGGGACGAATTCGCGATGATTGGAGTAGAGCTCTAATAGTACCCATATATAAAAACGGAAATAAAACTGAATGTGAGAATTACAGAGGTATTTCCCTACTGAGTGTTCCTGGCAAGATCTATGCAAGTATACTTGAGAAACGGTTGAGAAGAATTGTGGAAGAAAAGCTTGGTGAAGAACAAGCTGGATTCAGACCAAATAGAGGCCGTCAGATCTTCACTTTATGACAAATAGTTGAGAAAACATGGAAATATAACAAAGATCTGTATTTAGGTTTTGTCGATATGGAAAAGGCATATGACAGGGTGCCAATTGAGAAGCTATTCATTACGCTACAGTTATATGGTGTCGTTGGGACATTATATCAAGCAATTGAGTTGTAAGTCAGCAGTTAGAATTGAAGGAAGTACAGGAAGATGGTTTAATGGTGTGAGACAAGGATGTACATTATCTCCTCTGTTATTCATTATTTATATGGATCACATTATGAAGGAAAGTGGTATTGGAGATGTTAATGTCAGCTCTTTGCTTTATGTGGACGATGTTATACTTCTAAATAAATCCGCTACAAGTTTGCAAGATTCCCTGACTAAATTGAATAACTGTTGTAATAGATATGGTATGAAGGTCAGCATTAAAAAGACAAAGACAATGAAAATAGGGAGAATTGTTGAAAATGTCAACTGTGTTGTGAATGAGGAACCTGTAGAACAAGTAAAACATTTCAGCTACTTAGGCACGATTTTTAGTGAAGATGGTAAATTAAATATGGAGATAGACAACAGAATCAACAAAGCTGGTATGGTATGAAGCCAATTGAATAAATTCATATCGAATAAGAGAGAAATTAGTCAGAACACTAAATTAGCTGTTTATACTAGACAGTGTTCAAACCAATTTTAACTTATGGATCTGAAAGCTGGGTCAGAAATAAAACACTTGATCAAAGACTAGAGACTGCAGATATGAGAGTCCTGAGAAAGATTAGAGGTGTGAACAGATGGCATGAATGGCAATATCATATTAAAAATGAGAATATTAGGAAAGAACTTGACATTGTTAGCATCCAGGAACGCATTAGCAAAGCTAATCTCAGGTGGTCACTTAAACAGAATGGGCGAGGAAAGATTAGCAAAACAAGTGTTCTCTGCCAGATTGGCAGGAAAATGACCCGGAGGAAGACCAAGATATTGGTGGATTGATATGGTAAAAGTGCCTTAAACGAGAGAAATATAAGATCTGATAATGTTGGAGTCTTCACAAGTAACAGACTGACTTTGAGGAAAATTGTAACTAGGAAGTTAGTAATGATGTAAATTTTTCATGTAGTACTATCATATCCTGTACACCCTTTTAGGGTACATGTCAGTAATTTGATGATGATGATGATTGTTTGTAAGGGTAGCTACAAATTCTAACAGGAATAGTCTGATAGGAAAAGGATAGTTGCATTTAAGATGTGGTATTACAGAAGATTGTTGAAGGTATCATGTACTGAAATGCAGACGAACAGATGGCTACTAGAAAGGATCAGTAGAATATTAACAGAAGAAGATTACCAGCTGTGTACTACATCGATGGAAAGGTACTCCAAGAGATTGATGAGGCTAGGGACTTAGGGGTATTGGTAGATAGGGAGATGAAGTTCAGAGGACACATTGCTAAGGTGTCCAAGATTGCACATAGGATTACTTGGTTGTTGAGGAACACACTGACATCCAGAGATAAAGAGGTTATTATTCCCCTTTATAAAGCATTGATACTTCCACATTTGGATTACTGTGCTCAGGTCTGGTCACCTGGATTCCTTGGAGATGAGGAGGCTGTGGAGAGGGTTCAGAGAAGAGTGACCAAGTTGGTGAGTGATATAAAAAATGCTCCCTACATTGATAGATTGAGAGCTTGTGGATTGCAGAGATTGGTTGATAGGCGAAGAAGAGGGGATATGATAGAAACATTCAAATTACTAAAAGGTTTTTATAGGATTGATGCAGGGGAAATGTTTCAGCTGTGTGATAGTGATGGAAGAACAAGAGGTCATCTCTGGAAATTAAAGAAGAGTGTGGTTAACAAAGGTGTCAGAACAAGGTTTTTTGCCTGGAGGGTGGTGAATGATTGGAATTCATTGCCTGACTTAGTTGTGAGCTCTTCGTCTGTAAATGAATTCAAGAAGAGATATGACAGATATTGTTTTGCTAGTTTGGGTCTCCCACGATGAGTCTACTGACTCCATGGAGATACCCGTAATAATAATAATAATAATAATAATAATAAAAAGTTGAAATACTTTCATCACATTGAAAGGATGGAATCAAAACAGGAATAGAAGGTAAAGTTCCTGGAAAAAGAGAAAAGTGTACACCGTCAATGAGATAGATGAATGTTGTGTCTGGAGTGACTGATCTTCAAAGAGTTGAAGCCTTCAGTAAAACATGTAACAAGACCATCTGCTGAACATCGGTGTGGCATATCACTGAGCATCTGAGTGACCATACGGTGTCTGATGTTGTCCAGTGAATAGATGAATGGATACAAATTCTAGGAAAAGCCTCTCACTTTCAAACTTTGCTGCGATGGAAAATAATTTTTTTCATTTGATTTTATATGTGGTGTACAAGGCATGGTCTGCTAGTCCCAACTGTCTGTAGTCATAATTTGTATATTTTTATTCTTCCAAACAGGTGTTGGCTGCTCTTCCAGTCTGTCCATACACTCTTATTAGGGTCAACTTGCAGGAACAAGGAAACCCCTATGCACGTAAGGGGAGTGGATAAGAGTAGTTAGTTTCAAGTAGGGCTCAAAAGCAATTCAGAGATTGTATATTTTAAAAAGTCTGGTTATTTTTTGTGATGTATCCAAGAAATTGAGAATAGTGATTATATTAATGTGTTATGTAAAGGAGATCAAGGTTTAGGAAATATTAAGAATTTCCTATAGAAATTTGTAGCTCAGTCGATATAGATAAAGCCCTTTTGTTAGAAAGACCTGGGCTCGACTCCTGTCCATGACATGAAGAACCTTTATCTTGTCTCTTTCAACTAAAGGTGAGTTAGCTAGTCTCATACGGAGATGGAGAGTTTTTTCTCCTAGCAACTCATTTTTTCGTCCCTCAGAACAGGCTAGCTGGCCGTGTGAACACACATTTCTACAGACAAAAATGCCTCTTTCTCCAATGTCATGTTCTATGTAGAAGTTGGCTGGGGGGGGGGATCCTGTAGTTGTTCCATTGTTTGTATATTTGATTGTCTAATTGTTTGTATATTTTCCCTTTCCATGTAAAAAACTTGTGTGAATGTATTTAAATAGTTGAAATAAAACCCACACATACAGAGAGATATTTACATAAACAATCACACCATCACCCATCTCATCAATATGATATTCTAAAAACACTAACCCACAGAGCTAGAGCAATTTGTTCCAGTAACATTGCTCTCACTGCTGAACTTTCTTATCTATGTCACACCTTCCTGACCAATGGCTATAATCCTCAAAAGATAGATAAAATACTAAATGTACCCCAGAAATCCCTTACCCCACTGCCTACCACAGACGACTACAACAAAACTGTCACCATCCCATACATTAAAGGCACATCTGAAAAGATATTTTAAAGAGTGCTTAACAAACACCAACTATGCACTGTATTTTAAACCTTATGTGAAATTGGCAACTCTCATCCATTCACTTAAGGACAGATTCTCTCCTTTATCACATCCGGGAGTCTATGAAGTGCCCTATTCATGTCATCGGGCCTACTGTGGACAGACAGGAAGAACTGTGGACATCCACCTCATTGAACACAAAAAATATATCTTGCACTTTCGCTATGGCAAGTTGGATCTAGCAGACCATGCTTTGGATATCCCCGTACACAGGATCAATTGAAAAAAAAAAAACAAAAGTGCTGCACAGAAGCTTTTACAAGTCAGAGAAGCTGTTCCTGGAATCAACAGAAGCCTTGAAACATACTCCAAACCTCAACAAGTATGGCTGTATAAATCTACCAAAGATTTGGGAGACAGTCATCCTAAGACCAAATTAATACCTGCTTTCTCTCTCATTTTTTCCCCCCCTTCAACTTAGATGGCTCCTAATTAGGACTTTCGTTTTTGTGTTGCACGTTACAATTAGGCATACTAGTCCCATTGTTATACCGGACTGTGGTTGTCTCGCTACTGTAACAAACTTTGTTTGTGTGTGCTCTGAAGATGCTGGATAGAATACCGGTGAAATATTAGCAATTAAGTCAATAAAAGTTATTTTCTTATCAATCTGTGTTTGCATCTATACCGTTAAAATTCAATCAACTTGTGGCATATGTGATTAATTTCAGCTGTGAGGGATGTCTCATTGAAACAAAGATTGATGACTGGTAGCAAGAATTTTAATACTGTGTTGCTGTGAAGGTGGGGGAGTGATGAGAAAGTTTGTGAATGTGTCTACCGGTGTGAGTAGTTTTTCTCTATACTGGAAATGAGAAGTCATCATTTAGGAAATATATTATTTAAGGTGTCTGGAAAGGCTAAAACTATCATTACTTTTTTCCTAAGGAGATTAACCAAAATAAGACAATCCGTATATATGGCGGAGTGGGAGGCAGGAACTCAAAGGTTTTAGTTTTTTGAGTAATTTATTGTTTTAACCTTAGATTTGGCAGGATCGTAGTTTAAAGGAACATAATAGACCACACTCTGAGCATAATGTAATATCCAGCCAACTTTCCTGGCTAGGACTTCAGACTTTAGTCTACTGTTTCACTTACTTTGTGTTGCTTTTTTTTGTGTGTGTGTGTGTGTGTGTGTGTGTGTGTGTGTGTGTGTGTGTGTGTGTGTGTGTGTGTGTTACACACAAGCAACACAAGGAATGAAGAAAGATCTCTATCATAGAGAAATACTGGAAGCATTATACTATATTGTGTTATTCATTCAGGTATGCTGTTTTCTTTCCATTAAACATTCAACATGAGTTCTAACCAGACCTAAGCCTAAACACAATTATTGATAAATTGTGGCAAAAAATGATATAGTAACTAGAAACTTGAACTATCTAGGCAATTGAATTTACTGGCTTTTTACATTTATAAGCACACTAGCTTTGCTGTATTATAGGAACTTAAAACTGCTGTTAATATAGCCAGTAGCTCACTAATCTGAGCTTTCAGCTGTTCTCAACCTGTAGATTTGAATATTTTCTTTCTGATACATCTTCACATAAACAATTTATAAAAATAAGATATAAACATATCAAAAAATAAAACATCCTTTCTAATTCAAGATCTCAATCTCTAGTTCAGCTTCTTTATGTTCTCAACCTTTCTTCATTTAGGATGTTGATAGCTGCTGAATGAAGCAGCCACAACTTTGTTGTAACACCTAGACAAGAACAGTCATTATATTTCTCATTTCATGTACAATGTGCTGTCTTCAACTTGACTCTAGATATTGCTAAGAGCATTAAGCTCAGCATTTCTAACATTCTTACACAAGCTTCATCCCTTAAGTAATCTCTCTTCTACCTATCTCTATTCTTGGGAGTCTACAGAAGAACAAAAATCTGCTTATCATCTCTGGAAGGTGGTTGGACTAAGGTAATGCATTCCATAGTCCACCTTCCAGAGATGGCCCTTTTATTCTGCCATAGGAAAAATCTCCCCATTGTCAATCCTGTAAATGTCTCAGTCATATCATCCCATTGTATACTTTCTACCCAAATTCTTTAATTGGCATATCCTCATAACCAATATTATCTTCTTCTTCTTCAAATGTCATCCCCTAGAAGAAGGTTGGCCACCGTGTCACGGAACTTTTTCTTTCTTTTGCTGCTCTGGAATATTTATGGTAATTCAAGCCAGTCCAGTCCTTAATATCTTTAGGAATGATCTACCCTTCACAAAACTATGCTGTCCCCCCATACAGTATCCCATTTTTATCTATCCATTCCTGTATTTTCTTCTTTACTACCTTCTCCAAGACCTTGACAACGACTCCTGATATGTTGATTGGTTGGTAATTTGCAACATCAGTCTTGGAACCTCCTTTATGCAGTGGAACTATTTTTCCCTCTTTCCACCCCCTCAGGACTAACTCAGACCTGAGACTCAAATTAAACAAAATGGTCAAGGACACTGACAATTCTTTAGCCGCTTCACGTACGACACGAGCTGGTATACCATCCAATCTTACAGATGTATTGACACTGAGGTTTTGTAATAGACTATTCACCTCCACTTCATTCACCACAGTTCCCGTATAAGCTGTTGGTTCCTTCATTCCTGCAATATCACCACCTGGATGATATACTCTTGCAAAGTGCTCGCTCAGTAAGTCCTCTATATCAACTGATTCTGTTACCTCCCTACCATTGGCATTCTTTAAAATCATTCTGCCTTATACATTTTTTCTTTTACTTGCAACATATTTTAAAAACTGTTTGGGATTTTCTTTAGCTTGCATGGCTAATTTTCTTTCATAATCCATTTTGCTTTTCTTACCACACTCATTACCCTTCTGGCCTGCGCTTTATACCGATCTTGTGCCTGCAGGTCACCTTTTTCCTTAAATTCCCTCCACAGTTGTTTCTTTTTTTGCAGCTCAAGCTTAATGGTGTTATTCATCCATTTAATCCCTACTTGATTTACTATTCAGACTCTAGGTATACAGTTGGCCCTTACCTCCTGCTTATTACACTCCTTAACCACCTCCCATGCAATTGTTCAGTAATTAAACAGGAGAAGTGAGTGAGTGAGAGTCTGCAGAAAGTGTGATATATTAATGGACTATGGTGATTTGAATGAAAGTTGTGAAAACAGGAAGTGAAGAGTACCAGATGAAAGAGAGTGATAGATGTAAAACTGAGAATGACAGCCAGAAGAGTGAGCATGAGAATATTAGTGTGGAGAATGTTAGTGAATACGGAAATGATTGAAAAAGGAAATGTGAACGTAAATATGGGAGTAAGCCTAACTGATGTGCAAGCGCTGGAATGACTGCAAGAATGGAAGAAAGCCTGATAGACAGAGTAATATCAAGAATGATTGCTGGAATGCAGAAAGTGAAGAATGAAATGATTAAGATGAGAAATGAGATTAGGCATATGCAGAATAAAATTAGACATACAAATAGAAGAATGCAAAAGAATAAAATGAAAGTGGAAAAATAAGAAGTAGCAAATGACAAGAGTAGCACTATATGGAGATTCTATTATAAAAGGTGTGGTGGATGAGAGGGTGCATAAGGTTGTTTTCTATGAAAGAGGATGAACAGGGTGATTCAGGTGCTGGATATGAGAAGTAACTATACATAATAAATAACGGAAAAACTCACGTAGAAATATTAATTAATAGTATAATTTTCGCCTGTGTGTCACAGGCATCTTCAGTACAATTAGGCACAAAAATTAAACACTAACTGACAATTCCAAAAAGTGCCATCTAAGTAGCTGGTGTAAGATAACTAAAAAGGTCAATAACTTTCCTAAAAAAAAAAAAAAAAAAAAAAAAAAAAATTTAATACAATAAAAAGTTAGGAAAGATTAGCTGATTTGTAAATTACAAATTTGTAAATTTTACAAATCAGCTAATCTTTCCTAACTTTTTATTGTATTAATTTTTTTTTTTTTTTTTTTTTTTTTTTTTTTTTTTTTTAGGAAAGTTATTGACCTTTTTAGTTATCTTACACCAGCTACTTAGGTGGCGCTTTTTGGAATTGTCAGTTAGTGTTTAATTTTTGTGCCTAATTGTACTGAAGATGCCTGTGACACACAGGCGAAAATTATACTATTAAATAATATTTCTACGTGAGTTTTTCCGTTATTTATTATGTATAGTTATGTCTACTCACGGTTTACCTCTTTTAAAACTTATGAGAAGTAAGCATGCGAGGGAGTTTGACAATTTGGTTTGGCATAGGGAAAATGTGAAGATGGATATCAGGAGGTTGAGGAGAGTGAAAGACAACAGTTTGGTAGGAAAAGTAGTTTGTGTGTGTGTGTGTTGCCCAGGTATGACAATGATGAGTTGCAGTGTAGCACAAAAATCGTGAATGGAATGTTAGCAGAAATGTGTGAAGGGAAAAGGAGTGTAGTTTTTGAATGTGTGGGATAAGCTTGAGGAACAAATTAAACATATAAGAGTGATGGACTGCATCTGAATGGTTTTGAAGTAAATCAACTAGACAAGCTGCTGCTGGAATGAAGTATAATCAGTGATGCAACAAGGTATCGATGGAAGCCAAAGATGATGATGTAAATGAGCAGGAGAGGACCAGGTGTGACCATTGTGAATGAAGGTGAGAATGTGAGAACAGGAATGCCAGTCAATCAGAGAAACAGAGTGGGCCAGGGAGGTTCAGGGACACAGTGTAAGGAGAGTGGATTCTGAAATCAGCAATGAATGTGTGTATAGAGATCATCAGTAAATGAATGGAACAGCCTGGAATACATGGGAGGGAGATACTTGAGTCTGGGGGGGGGGGTTGTATGGGACAAAGGGTAAGGATGAGCAGACAGGGCAAGTGTGGAGAAGTCACTAATATAAGGGACAACATGAGTAGGATTAGTTATAGACCAAGAAATGAATTGTTATGCTTATTTAAAAATGTCAGAAGTATCAGAAATAAGAGAGATGAAATTGTTGCATTATTTTATTTTATTTCGTATGATGATGCAGTGGCTGTGAACCCCTTTTATGGGGAGGTACAACACCATCTCAATCCCTCTGAATTTTATCCGGGCTCAGGACCGATAGCTGATGAATCAGGCCTATGGCTAGGTCTTAAGTATTCCTGACTGTAATCCGGGAGTGTTCATGGGTTGTTCCATTGATCAAGTTTATATGCCCAAAAATAGTGGGAATAAGTGAAACATGGTTGGATGAAAATGATATCTTGACAGGAATAGAAATGGCAGGATATGATGTTTTTGTTGAGGATAGGAAGGGATAGGGGAGTGCTGCTAATGATAGTGAGGGAATTATGCCCACACAGGATTAAGATAGAATTGGGAAAAAGTAGCAGTGATTATGAAGCAGTATTGTGTGAGATGGAGGTTGATAGAAATGTAGAGAGTGGAGAAATGTATAGGCAATTCAGCTTAGTGAGCAAGCAAAGAGTGATCATTATTGGTGATTTTAATTATGGTAACATTGACTGAATGAAGAATTAGCAGAGAATAAGAAGAGCATATTTCTTGAGTTTAAGGGACAATGGCAATATGTAACAGAGGGCAAATGAGTGTTAAGAATCTTAGATCTGGTTATATCATCAGAGGATGTGATTGTGAATGGATTATGTAATCTTTCCCAGGTTGGTGAGAGTGACCATGAAGTGATCACCTGGATTGTAGCCAGTCATATGAGAACTTCTGTGAAGAAGGGATATATGTGGAACTACAGAGCTGGTGATTGTGAAAAGCTTAGGAGACAAGTGGGGGTGATACAGTGTGGAAAGAGGAGTTGAGTGAAAAGGAGACAGACGCTGCTTGGGCATTGATCAAGCTATTTAACAGCAACACGGAGTCTATTCCAAAGGTAAAAAGGCTAAATGAGGTAGGAGTAAAATAAATGAATGAAGAGATTAAGAATGAAATTTGGAAGAAAACACTGTGGAGGCAACACAAAATGAATGTTCGTGATAATCAGTTACATCAGTGTTTCCCAACGTTTTTTGGATCATGCCCCCCCCCAGCATAATAGTCAGCCAAGTTCTGAAAAAGTATAATATAAATATGTACTATAAATAAAAAAGGAATATAGGAAAAGTTATATTTAATGAATATAAATTTTATTATTACACTTTGTATATTATAAAACATAAATCGAGCTGAACTCGGGAAAATAAAATCCAAGTTAATGCAATCATTGAGCTTGATGTCTGCTGCAAAGATTTTTTATTTGAGGTACTAATTTAGTCATTTTCAATCTCATATCCCCATGGTTTGTGATATCCAGGTGATTTCTTTTTTTCAGTAGCAAGTCATTTACAGCACTAAAGCCACATTCAACTAAATATGACAATGGGAAGGGAAAGAGTATTTTTTTTGCAAAACTAGTTGAATTTCGGTATTTCGTTTCTATCTCGTCAGAAAGCCATGCCATTGTCCCTTTTATGTTGAATAAAGTTCTAATAGACTCATCATTTTGCTTTTCTGAGAGAGTTCTTCTTGATACTGTATTTATGTTGACTGCTGTACTAGTGATGTCAGCTTTTTTTCTCTGAAAGTCAGGGTTGCAACATCGACAATTTATCGCCAACAATGGTGAGTGTTTTGAGTATATCGGTGATGAGATGACAAATACAACATCATTTTCTAATTGTTCCCCCCCCCTGTGGGGCGTACGCCCCCACATTGGGAAACACTGAGTTACATGAAGAGTACAATGTGAGTAGGCCAGGAATGTGACTTGGTTGGCAGATAGCAAAAGTGAAGTTTGAGAAGAAATTAGCCAATCAAGCTAAGAAAAATCAATATGTGCAAGTAGAACAACAACAAAAAAAAAACTGTGAAAGAATGATGCTAGTTAATGACACTGGCAGATTGGTAAACAATACAGAAGATATAGTTGAAGTATTCAGTGATCAGTTTATCATTGTATTTCATCATCATCATCAATTTCCTGATATGTATCCCCAAGGGGTGTTCAGGTTACTATGGCACTCCATGATTAAGTTTACATTATTATTAATCTCCTATCCACAACTTTCCTCCAAATTAGTCTACTTGTAAGCACTCCAATATTGTCATATCTAGCATTTCATTCTTCCAAGGCAGTTCTGACTTATCAGTCAGAACTGCCTTTCTGGGTCTCTTTTCTGCCACCAGCACCTGTTTTGTTAACCTTCTTCATCCATTCTATTTAAGTGGCCATACTACCTTAAAGTATCTGATCGAATAGCAAGTATTGTTGTTCAAATCTCGAAAAGATACACTCTTAAGATCGTCCAAGTCTATGCACCAACAATAAGTCATACTGACGAAGAAATTGAAGCCTTCTATCATGATGTATCACAACTCTACAATAAAGGAAAACATCATTTCAGAATTGTAATGGAAGACTTTAATGCTAGAATTGCTATTCAACATTCGGATGAAAGCTCAATGGGAAATTTTGGATATGGCATGAGAGATGACAGAGGAGCAAGGTTAATAGAATTTGCAGAAAAAGAAAACCTGTATATCATGAATTCCTTTATCAAGAAAAAAACACATAGAAAGTGGACATGGAAAAGTCCAAATGGAAAACTAGTGAAATTGACTTGATCCTCAGCAATAAGAAAACATCTTTCAAGACTGCTCTGTTATAAACACCTTCACCATTGGAAGTGACCAACGTATGGTATGCAGTAAAATCAAAATAAACTGCCAAAAAGAAAGAAGAAAAATGTTTCAGAGATCAAAGTAAAACATAGATGTACACAAACTCAACATTAAAAAAGCTGTATTCCAACATGAACTAAACAATAGATTTAAACATCTTTTTATAGATGACAATGCTGATCTATCAGAAAATAATGACATTATTATCCAAAACCTTCTACAATGCTCACTTGAAATAAGTGGTATCACAGAACAGAAACAAGACAAAATCTCTGAAGAAATGAAGAGAAATGAAACAATCAATTAACTTACAGAATAAAATCGAATACACGAAATTGTGCAAAAACAATCAGAAAATGTATTACAGAAGAAATAAGAAAATTCAATTGTAAATTCATACAACAAACAATTGAAAACAACCATAGTCTCAAAAAAGCCAAACAGCAAATAGATGGTTGCAATCAAACTACAAGACGGGACCATCACCAGAGATAGATATGCTATAGCAAAAAGAATTGAAGACTTCTACTCAATATTATATCAGGATGATGACACAGCTGAAGTACAATAAAGGAAAACATCATTTCAGAATTGTAATGGGAGACTTTAACGCTAGAATTGGTATTCAACATTCAGGCTTCCAAAATGGGAAAGCTGCAGGTGAGGATGGAGTTATAGTTGAACTTCTAAAAACAGGTCAAGAAATAATCTACAAACTCTTGGCAAAACTATTTACTTTATGCCTGAAGAAAAATGCTGTACCAACAACATGGAAGAAGGCTACCCTAATTCTGATACATAAAAAAGGTGAGGTTGGTAGTTCATCAAGTCTTCTATCTACCACTGATAGTAGTCTACAAAAGTCTTAGCTCATAGGCTTTGTGCGACTCTGGACCTAGCACAACCTAAAGAACAGGCATGCTTTCGAAGGGGCTTTAGTACAATGGACCATATTCAAGTTGTATAGCAGATTATTGAATGGTGTAGTGAATATCAATTACCACTATGTCTTGGTTTTATTGACTATGAGAAAGCCTTTGATTCACTTAAACTTGTGCAATACTTAAAGCATTACAAAACCAACAAATGGAGGAGCCCTACATCAAAACCATCAAATCAGCATACACGAATGCCACAGCAGCAATTCATTTCAATGGAAACATCTCTACTGTGGGAATACAGAAAGGTATAAGACAGGGTGACACAATATCTCCAAAATTATTCACCGCATGTCTAGAAGAAATATTCAGACTTCTTGATTGGGAAGGGAAAGGTCTGAAGATAAATGAAAGATATTTAAGCCATTTACGCTTTGCAGATGGCATAGTTATCTTTACTTCAACTGCACGTGAATTACAGACTCATATCCGCGAGCTCCAAATTGCTAGCAGAACAGCAGGCCTAAAAATAAACCTAAAGAAGACCTAAGTTATGTTCAATAGCCATGTCCAACCAGAAATAATAAAAATCAATAATGAGGAAATTAAACAATTAGATCATTACATATACTTAGGACAACAGATATCAATGGAACAAATCATGGATGAAATTAAAAGGCGCATGATGCTTGAGTGGAAAGCATTTGGAAAATTACGTTCAATATTCAAAAGCCAACTACCATTATGCCCGAAGAGAAAAGTTTTTAACCAGTGTATTCTTCCAATACTGATATATGGCTGTGAAACATGGACACTGAATGCAAAGGAAATTCAAAAATTAAGAACAACACAATTTAGTATGGAAAGAAGTATGCTTGGTATCACAAGATTGGATCACAAAAGGAATACATGGATAAGAAATCAAACCAAAGTCTCTGACATCATAGGAAGAGTGAAACATCTGAAGTGCCAATGGGCTGGGCATATTGCTCAAAGACAAGATCAGCACTGGACAAAAGAAGTACTGGATTGGATTCAACAAGAGGAAAAATGACCACGACGCCTACCTAAATCACGGTGGATTGATGATATCATCAGATTTGCAGGAGTGACATGAAAAAGGAGAGCCATGGACAGAGAGTTTTGGTGTAATCTTGGAAAGGCCTTCATCCAGCAGTGGATCAACAATGGCTGATGATGACTACTAGATTAGCTCTGCTGACATATTCTTGAATGCTAATAATGTCAAGTTCCTTTCTAATATCTTCATTTTTAGTGTGATCTGCCACTGATTCCATTAGTTCATTCCCTTAATTCTTCTCAGAACCCTCATATCTGTAGTCTCTAGTTTTTGATCAAGTGTTTTATTTCTAACCTAACTCTCAGATCCATAACTTAAAACTGGTTTGAACATTATCTTGTATGCTGCTAGTTTGGTGTTCTGGCTAATTTCTCTCTTATTCCATATAAATTTATTCAGCTGGCTACCCACCATACCAGCTTTGCTTATTCTGTTGTCTATTTCCAGATTTAACCTCATCTTCACTAAAAACTTGTTTTATAGGATCTCCATTCAGAATGCAGCTGAAGTTTTCTATGTTCTTGTCTATTTTCATAGTTTTGGCTTTTGTATTGCTGATTTTCATGCCAAATTTGTTACTACCATTATTCAATTTAGTTAGAGAATCCTGGAGACTTGCGCTTAATGTGTTTAGGAGTACATCATCTGCATAAAGCAAAGAGCTAAATTTGACATCTCAAATTCTAATATCAGACCTGATGTCTCTTTCTTTCATAATGTGACCATATAGATGATGAAGAAGAGTGGAGATAATGTAAAATCAGGGGTGAGACCCCCTTGATTTTACATGAAACTATCTTCCTGTATTTCCTTCAATTCTAACTGCTGACTGACTGGCAACCTGTCTTATGCCTTTTCCAGATCTACAAAACTTAAGTACAGAACCTTGTCATATTCCCAAGATTTCTCATCTGTTTGCCTTAAAGTGAAAATCTCATCTTGATAACCTCTATTTGGCCTGAACCCAACTTGTTCTTCTCCAAGTTTCTCTTCCACAATCTTTCTGAACCTCTTTTCAAGTATACTTGCATAAATATTACCTAGAAAACTCAGTAGAGAAATTCCTCTACTTCTAGAGTAATTCTTACATTCAACTTTATGTCCTTTTTCCAGATCATCAGAATATGACCTTCTGTCCAGGCCCACTGCAAAACTTTTATACCTCCATACTTAAGCATATCTGGTCGAATATCACCTATTCCAGCTGCCTTTCCGCAATTTTTGATGGCTTTTTTAACCTCAAGTATTGATAAGTACTCCTTGAAAATTTTCTAGTATGGTTCTATCACTGCTTGGTTTGTTTAACAGTCTTTCAAAGTAATTATCCTTATCTTCAATTTTCATGTGACCATGATCATCTTTGATTCCTTTTACAGTACCCTTTCCTCCATTTCTAAGTTTTTTCAATAGCCTCCAGAATATTTTGCCACCTTTCTGATATTTTCTGTATTCTTTTCTTTCCATGACTTGTTTAGCTACTTTTATGCTTAACTTAGTTCTCTTACATTTTTCTCTTCATTCTTTTAGGAGATCTGCTGACTTATTTGCTAGGAACTTTTGGTGTGCTTTCTTCTTTTCCAAGACTGCTTCTTTAACTTCTTGTGTCCACCATAGTGTTCTTATTTTTCTATCCTTGCAGATAACTTCACTACATACCTCCCTAGCTGAATCAATCAATGTCTTCTTCAGAGTTTGCCACTGAGACTCCAAGGTTTGGATCTTGTTTTCAAACTGCTGTAAATTTTTTTCAATAATGTTTGCATAGTTGAGTCAACAATTTACTTGTAAAATCTACTCAACTTGAATTCTTTTTAAAACTTTCTTACATACTATTCTTTTCAATGTGATATCAGTTTTATCCTGCTTAGTACTTAGTAATGGTCACTTCCAATTTCAAATCCTGTGTACAATCTATTGTCCTGAACCAGCTTTATGATATCACTATCAACAATGATGTAGTCAATAAAGCTTTTCTTATTTCTTGTGTCTTCTCTCCATGTGAATTTGTGCACATCTTTATGTTGAAACATAGTGTTAGTGATGACTATTCTGTTTCCTGAATAGAAGTCCAGTAAATACTTACCGGACTTCTATTCAGGAAACAGAATAGTCATCACTTATTAGCTTTTCCTTTTCTTCAAATTTTCCCAAAATGTTCTTATATGCCTGGTGAGATTCATTTCCTACTTTGCTGTTCAGGTCACCAACAAGGACCATTTTTTTCCCATATTCTTTATGTCTAATATCGTTGCCGATGTGGTTTGGAAGGTGGCGAATCCCGCGTTCATTCTCTGGATCATGAATTCCTTTGCAGATAATTTCCTAGGAGCAATGGCAAAGTTGTGACCACGTGACAGAGCGTTGAGTGCTTCAGGCTTCAAGGTAACTGACGAAAGGTTAACTACAGTGTTGGTTTGTAGTTTTTGTTTGGACGTGAAGTTCGTTTTTATTTTATCAGACTTGTTGATATGTCGACTCCATATTCATTCGAATTCTTTATTTGCTGCAGTACACGAGGTATCATGTAGAATTGACCAACGCAGGATTTGCCACCTTCCAGACCACATTGCCAACGATATTAGATTGGATGTAGCCTGTGTTCTCACAAAAGCAAAACCACCAAAAACCCACATATCCATTAGTGAATACAAGTCACTACAAGAATTGAAGATGTTGTCTGAATCTTCCTAACTAATCTCTAACACTTTAATCACAATTCCAGACACAGAGATTGGTCTATACTTCTAAGAATTATATGCCTGTTTTGCCCAATGTAAGACTCAGGTTAAAAAGGGATGTCAAAGCAGTTAATTCTCTGAAACATTACCCCCAAAAAACAGGTGATATGTCATCAAGCCCTACAACCTTATTAACACCATTTTTAGTCAAAATCTCATATTTTATAATCATTCTTTCTTCTACTGGCCACATATTGAAATAACTCAGATTTTTTTTTTTTGGCCTTATTAGCTAAGTGCTCATGCTGCACTTTGGCAATCTTTACTGAGTGAGTCATGCTCCTTGATTGTTGTTTGTACTCCTCATGCATCTGATTATCACCACTCATCCTGTACTACCTCCATAATGCCTTCTTCCTCCAGACTACATACCTCTCCTCTTCATTTGTCCATTTCCCACCTACCTTATTTAACTTCCTGACCTTTGGAATACGGCATGGGTTCCAAAAGTTTCCAGCCTGACTATGCCATAATCGGATGATGACAGTAAAAATGAATTTTAATTTTTGATATGTGAGTTTAACTTGTATTAATTTCTGATACAATTCATGCCAATTTTAAAATGCCATGCATGATGACAGATAGCACCATCTATCGGAAGGTTAGTGTGCCAGTTTCAACCCTCTACCTGTTTCATTCAGTTGGAGGCATTTGTTTGACAAACATGTGGCATATTAAGTGGCTGTAATGTTAAAAATTGAGTACTGCACTGTGATAAAGTTTTTCACCAAAGAAGGGCTTTCTCCAAGTGCTATTAAACAGCGATTGAATGGTGTTTATGGATACGCTTCTCTTCATATTCCACTGTGAAGGAATGGGCTAAACAGCTTCACCTAGGATCATTGTGATGGTCAGCCTGTGGAAGTGATGACTGAGAAAATGTCTCTCGTTGAAGAACTTCTCTGTTCTGTTCTTCATAGTTCTTCCCAGCTTTGCATCATTTGCAAACAGTTGCATATGATTAACATCCAAGTTAAATAGCAGTGTCCCAAAATAGACCTTTAAGGCACATCACTGTTGACTTTTCTCTTCCATTCCATCACTTCCTCATACTCAAATGACAGACAGTTGAAGCTCAAAGAAATCTCAGCAAGGTTGGGGCTTTCTATAACAACCATCTTTCTCATCATTCATGAGAAGCTTCACATGATGAAGTTCAGTGCGGGTGTCTTGACTTCTCTCTTCAATTCAGGAGCATCATGTGACCTGTTCCCGCAAGTTTTTAGAGCTTTGCGAAGGGAATCAGAGAGAGAGGTGCTGGAATCCATTGTCTCTGGGGATGAAACCATGATCCTTTATTATGATCCTCTTTCCAAAAGGGAATCCATGGAGTGGTGCAAACCAGGCAAAGCACCACTGAGAAAAGCCATGATTACTCAGTCGTCCATAAAGAAGATCATGGCAACAATCTTTTGGGATTGCCAGAGAATTCTCTTGATTAACTTCAAGGAAAGGAATATGACTGTAAATGCAGAATATTTTGCTTCACTTCTGCACAAACTGTGCAGCAGCATAAAGGAGAAGAGACAAGGAATGCTGAGTTATGGTGTTCACCTACTTCACGACACTGCTCCAGTCCATACGGCTGTATTGTTGCAAAGGCTGCAGTGAAGGACTGTAGCTCCAGGAGATTGAATACCCAACCTACAGCCCAGATCTAGCCCAGTAACTAGTATCTCTTCTCAAAACTGAAGAAAGACATTTGAGGAAGAAAATTTGTAGATGACAATGAGGTGAAAGATGTAGTTTTAGGTCATTTTGCAGCTATTTTTTCAAGGACATAGAAATGTTAATTCAAAAATGTGAAAAGTGTGTTGAAATGAAGGGAGATTATGCTGAAAAGTGACAGTTGTTTTTTTCTATCACCTCTAAAAGTTAGTCGGGCTGGAAACTTATGGAACCATTCTCGTACATTCATACATTGCCTCTGCCTGATAATTCTTGAGTAAGGTCCAGGCTGCACTAATCCTCTTTTCACTCAGTTCCCTGTTTCCATGATATAGCTGCAGGCTGTCTCCTGAGTTTGTCATAATCATCAGCCTTGTAGTTTCACATATATCCCTTTTTTTACAGTAGTTCTCATGTGGCTGGCCACCTTAGGTGATCACTTCTTGATCACTTTCACCACTGGCAGTAGTGACATTCCATTTATAACACCCTCTGATAAATGATCAAATCCAAGATCCTTGGATCTTCATGTGTCTGCTATTGCATTGCCTGATGTAGTTGTCTTTCAGAAGCTCTTGCCTCCAAATGTCATCTCTTCGATCCAGTCTGTAGTACCATAATTAACATCACCCATAATAATTACTCTTTTCTTATTTGCCAGGCTAATTTGTCTGTACATTTCCTTCTCTCTGCCCTCCACATTACCAGGTATATAGCAATATCCAACTAAATATTTCTACTACCACTTTTTCTTATTTATGAATTAACATTTCAAAATTACCTCAAATCTTGGCATTTTCAATCGGTGCAGGACTTGTTTTAGAAGATAATTTATGTACCATTTTATCAATACAGCTTTCACCCTGAACAAGAGTTAAGGTTGGAACAAAATGCCATCCTGGTTGCAGTAGAAGTTCTGAGAATCATTTTTGATAAGAATGATGGAAGACATAATAGATAGAATCACGTTTTAGATACCATAGAAATATTAATTTTGTAACGAGATTGTATAGTATGGATACAAGTGACATTTTGCATGAGGAAGATGGAGAGAACATTCATTCATTGTCATCCCAATGTTGTCTTGTTTGTGTCAACAAGGTAGATACTAGTGGGGGTAATATTCAGAGGTCAGACAGATTTGTGATTTGTATAAAGTTGGAGTTGTTTGGAGTTAAAGCAATGCTTTGAGAGAAAAATAACTTAATTTTTCCGAGGCAGAGGAGGAAATATTTGTAATATATTTGTGCCAAAAGAGATACCATAGGGTAGTAGATACTAGTGGAATAAGAGAATGTAAAAAAATGACACAGAATGTGAGTCAACTCTGGAGCACAGACCTACTGGGCAATTGAAGGTATGTATGCATCAGGGCCAGGGGACGTTTTTGGTATCCAATTTAAGTAAAATTCTCTTGATCTCCTTTTTTTGGCAAAAGGACACTGGGCATTGAATGTAGAGTGTGTGTGGGGTGGTTGGGAGACATTTACCAGAATCAGCAGTACAAGAATTGGAGGAGAAGTAGAGAGCCAGGAGATTGGCCTTTTCTGTGGGTGATGCAACAGTGGTGGGAGCAGTGTTGGACAGAAGTGAACCAATGGTTTTGGCTAGATACCAGAATGAAACAGCTGCTATGTGGGCAGGATGCAAGTTTCTTGCTGTTAGCTCTTTCGGAGTAATTTTTTGATGTGTGGATAATTGTCTTGCAACTATTTTGGACTTTGGTATAGGTGAATAGACTTTTGGATGCAAGCCAGTTACGGTATGCTCAATTCTTCTTTTGTACAGCTTTGGCACACCTGTGGGAGAATTAAGGCTTAGATAATTCTTATCAGCATGGCTCCATGCTGATAAGAATTATTTTGGTGATGCTTTCAGCACATAGGTTTGGGTCAGATGGCTGGAAGCATTTATCGATCCAAGGGAACGTGGCAAAGTTGTTGCATAGATCATCCCACTCAGCTTTCTTGTAATTCCATACTATGCATGGATGCGAGTGGTTGTATTCATATTGTTTCATAGGAGAAGAGATCAGCTTAAGATTGTGGTTCAAACTCCTATGGTGACAGACTACATTAACAGTGTACTTGGATGGTCACTAGTAAGGAAGAGGCCCATGGTATTTGGAGAGTGGTTGGGTTTGTTTGGTACTCAGGTAGGCATGTGTACTATTTATGTAAGATTGCTGATAATGGCAAATGGCTCAGCCTCTCTACCTACTTGATCTGTGCAATTGGAGTAGGAAAGCCAGATGGTGTTGTGGACATTAGTCTCCAAAGGAAATGACCTCACTGTAGGTAAGTTGGATTGAAGAATATCGACTTTTAAGGAAAGGAAATCAAAATGTTCAGAATGTTTGTGGCATTAGAGAAGCATTAGTAAAAGAATTTGATGGAATGGGGTATAGAGATTTTCAGCTAGAGAAGGTAAAAATTGACATGGTATGTCAGAGCAGACATATGCACAAACCCCATCTTTGGGGCAAAAGGAGTGTAAAACTGGGAAGGTCGAGATGAGTAATGCTTGGGGAGAGTAGAAATTCAGGTTTCTGTAAGGAAAAGTAAGTAATGTTTTGTAGACTGGAGATGGAAATGTACATCATTCCGCCACGCTACGACCGACAGTCTGGTTCAGATACGTTGACGACGTGTTCGCGATCTGGCCGCACGGACGACAAACACTAAACACATTCCTCAGCCACCTGAACAAACAACACGAATGCATACAATTTACCATCGAAATCGAAAACCAAAATTCGCTCCCGTTCCTAGACACACTAGTTACACGTCTTCCTTTACGCAGTCTATCCTTCACGGTCTACTGAAAACCAACACACACTGGCCAACACATACATGCGAATTCATACCACCACCCATCACAAACATATGGAGTCATTAACACCCTTAAAAACAGAGCCACAACTATTTGCTCTAACCAGCTAGCCCTGAAACAAGAACTAAAAATCATTAGTGACACATTCATAAATAATGGCTATAACAAAAATACTGTTAATAAAATACACTATAAAACTACAACAAAAACGAATCTAGATTACAGTAAAACCATAGCCATCCCATACATTAAAGGGTTATCAGAAAAAATCAACGGAATCCTGCAACATTATAACCTCAATGCCACCTTTAAACCACCCACTAAACTTAAAACCATATTCAGCTCCTCTAACGATCCTCTCCTCCCATTAGCACATCCTGGAGTCTATTGCATCCACTGCACCTGTAACTTACCATACATTGGTGAAACAGGGACACTCCCTATACGCAAGAAAGAACACATTAGACACATTAAATATAACCATTATGGTGAAGCAGGCCTCTCAGACCATGCACTCAACACCTTACACCAAATCAACTGGAAAAGCACCTGCTCCTTACACCACACAAAAACCTGGTACGAAAGGAAATTTAAGGAATCTTGCGAAATCCTGTTCAACCACCCAAATATCAATAATACAGATGGCATGAAAATTCCAAGGATCTGGATGGCACACATTCAGCCTACCTAATATGAAAGATCCAGCATAAGTCAGGACTCTAGCCAATCCGTAACTAGTATTAGAAACCATTCCATACCAACTGGCTGGAATGATGTTAATATATATATATATATATTAGACAACACTAATAACAAGACTCTAGTATTGATGTATAATTTTTTTTTTTTATTTTATTTTATTTTTTTTTATTTATTTATTTTTTTTTTTTTTTTCACCAGAGGTCAGGCCAACAATTGTGGTAGCAGTTGGTCAGTGTCTTTAACGAACCAGTTTGATTGTAGTATAGCTTGTTTCCTGTGTATATTTGTATGCTCCAGAAGATGACCTTGACATAAAGGTTTAAACGTCGAATGTAGATTTTAGTTATATTAAACTAAAGTTTTTATTCAAACATGGTAGTTGTCTCCATAATTTTCAAAAATGCATTCGGATCACAGTGTAAGCCTAAAAGAAAGGGTACATCATTGAGGTTTGAACGGAGGCCACGTATATTGATGTAGTACATTAGGTTCTAATATCACTTGGGATGCAGACTGGTGTCTTTGCATGCCTATATTGACACTTCTCTGATTTAAACTTGACTGTAGATTCTGAGGCATGTCTCCATTAGAGGAAGTACTCTCACATGGTCGGGTTCTCTTCACTCTCAAAGAGTTTTTACTGATAAATGAGTGCATTCCTCATCACCAACCCTAGCCTTTATATGAAATTGAAAAAATCTTGTTCTCTCTTTTCAGCATACTCTAAAAATAAAGTCTCTGCCAGATTATCCCACATGGGGCAGCATTTGTGCAGGTGCACATATGTACATGTGTCATAGAAAATCTATACAACACATTTCAGACTTCCAACTACTTTGGTGTGCATATTTTCGCAAACTCTTGATTATGCTATATTGCTAACATATCACATTAAAACCATTCCACTTTCATGCATATACTTTTCCATTCTGTGTCTCACTCTCCAACTTATGAAAGTCATACACTCCTGCCCTTTTCCTCTGTCTACTAGCAACTCTTCATAACAAATTCGAAAATTCCTTTCTCTGTTACAGAGTATTCTGCCTGCCATCTATGTAAATGGTTTAAAATCAGGGACATAATGAATCCTGCTGCATTCATTTAAAGCATAAACTATCTTTATGCTTTAAAATATATGAAAGCAAAACTTCATCAAATGTGCATTATCTGCTCGATTCCTTGAGTACATTACTGGTTGTGGCCACCTTGTCAACCTAATTTCCATGAAGTGCAGTATTCTCTCTCGACATTATATCATATACAAAGATTTGGTTATATCTTCCCTAGAACGGGCAAGGTCGGAATGTTTGAAGGTCAAATGGATCAAGTCTTACACAAAAGCCAGCAACTCCTCATTGCCTTTCTTCATTTAAACTCTGCTTTTTGCTTATTGATTTATGAGGGTGGTCTGAAAAGTTTTGAACCTAACGATAATTTTTAATTTCGAAATTATTTTATTTTTGAACATAAAGTCCCTTAAGACTAATACATTTATTCCAGCAATGCCCCAGCATCATTATCCCATCCCTGTTGTGGTTCTCTGTAAGATCTGCAAAATACCCCTCTACAGCTGCAATCACTTCTTGATTCAAAGAAAAAGTGAGGAAGACTTTTACGAAGGTGGTCTGAAAAGTTCTCGGTCTCGACTATAGATGGCAAAAATATCGGCAAGATTTTTTTTTTTTCTAAGTTGGTACATCGTCATAAGCATCCATGTGAAATTGCAAGTAATTCTATCAAGTAGTTTGTTTTATACAGCTATCTGAAGCAAAAGCATTATCTGTATCTCCCATGAAATGGTTAAAATTGAGTATCGTGCGGTTATAAAATTCTTTGTAAAAGAAGGTTTAATGCCAAAAGAAATTCATTCGAAGTTCATGAAAGTCTATGGGCACTGTTCTCCTTCATTTTCTACAATTAAGAAATAGGCTCTTGAATTTAAACGTGGCCATACCAGCCTTGAAGATGATCAACATGAAGGACTTCCAACAAGTGTAACAACACCAGAAATCATTGATCAAGTGTACAATATGGTATTGGATGGCAGGCGAGTCAAAGTGTGTGAAATTACTGAGACTATAGGCATTTCAAAATAATGTGTAGGATATATTTTGCATGAAGAATTGCAAATGAAAAAGTTTTGCGCAAGATGGGTGCCGTGCTTACTCACAACAGATAAAAAAAAAAAAAAAGCACTTGCATGAAAATCTCTGAACAGTGCTTGGAGCGTTTTAATAAGAATAAAACTGATTTTGTGCACTGATTTATTACTGCGGATGAGACTTGGATTCACCATTACACACTTGTATCCAAACAGTAGTCAAAACAGTGAACAGAAGCCAGTTGTTCAGCTCCAAAGAAGACAAAGTTGGTTCCATCAGCAGGAAAGGTCATGGCATTTGTGTTTTGGGATGCTAAAGGAAGTTTGTTTATTAATTATCTTGAAAAAGGTAAAACAATAACCAGGGAATATTATTCCGATCTTTTAACCAATCTAGACAAAAAAAATCATGAGAAAAGACCTAGTTTGCATAAGAAAAAATCATCTTTCATCAGGACAATGCACCTGCCCACAAAAGTGTTTTGGCAATGGGAAAATGAAGGGATCTGCACTATGAATTGTTGGAACATCCACCCTATTCCCCAGATTTGGCTCCTTCTGACTTCTATCTCTTCCCAAAACTAAAACTCTTCCTCGCCGGTCAGCGTTTTTCTTTGAATCAAGAGGTGATTGCAGCTTTAGAGGGGTATTTTGCAGATCCTACTGAGAACCACTACAGGGACGGGATAATCGCGCTGGAACTTTTGCTGGAATAAATGTATTAGTGTTAAGGGAGATTATGTTGAAAAATAAAAATAATTTTGAAATTATAAATTTGTTTTTTCATTGTTAGGCCGAGAACTTTTCAGACCACCCTTGTAGTTTTGGGAAGAGATAGGAGTCAGAGGGAGCCAAATCTGGGGAATAGGATGGATGTTCCAACAATTCACAGTTCAGATCCCTTAATTTTCCCATTGCCAAAACACCTTTGTGGGCAGGTGCATTGCAAACCAGGTCTTTTCTCATGAATTTTTTCATCTAGTCTGGTTAAAAGATTGTAATAATATTTCCTGGTTATTGTTTTACCCTTTTCTAGATAATTAATAAACAAAATGCCTTTAGCATCATAAAAAAAAATGTCATGACCTTTCCTGCTGATGGAATTGACTTTGTCTTCTTTGGCACTGAACAACCGAATTCTGTCCACTGTTTTGATGCTGTTTAGATTCTGCTTTGTAATGGTAAATCCAAGTCTCATCCATAGTAATAAATCGATGCACAAAATCAGTTTTATTCTTGTTAAAACGCTCCAAGCACTGTTCAGAGATTTTCATGCGAGGGCTTTTTTTTTTTGATCTGCAGTGAGCAAGCGTGGCACTCATCTTGCGCAAAGCTCTTTCATTTGCAATTCTTCATGCAAAATATATCCTACATGTTCTTTTGAAATGCCTATAGTCTCAGTAATTTCACACACTTTGACTCGCCTGTCATCCGATACCATATCGTGCACTTGATCAGTGATTTCTGGTGTTGTTACACTTGTTGGACATTCTTCACATGGATCATCTTCAAGGCTGGTACTGCCACATTTAAACTCAGCAACCCATTTCTTAATAGTTGAAAACAAAGGAGAAGAGTGCCCATAAACTTTTATGAACTTCAAATGAATTTCTTTTGACTTTAAACCTTCTTTTAAAAAGAATTTTATAACCGCAAGATACTGAATTTTATCGATTTCAAGGGATACAGACAACACTTTTGCTTCTGTATAAAACAAACTGCTTAATAGAGTGACTTGCAATTTTGCTTGGATGCTTATAACAGATGTACCAACTTAGAAAAAAAAATCTTGCCGATATTTTTGCCATCTGTGGTCGAGGCAAAGAACTTTTCAGACCAACCTCATACATCTATGAAAGCTTTCAGACAGGCTTTTTCCGGTCGGCTCCACTATTCAAATTATTCACCCCACTCCTTTTGTCTTGATTAAATACATGTTTGCTAAATCTCAATCTGTCAAAATATTTCAAAAGTGAAAGTAGAAATTGAAGATAGAACTCTCACAGCTGTGTGAAAGTTGTATCTTGAAAACTGTGGTTCTGCTATACATAGCTTCAAAGTAGAACTTTTTTTCTATAGATGGCTTTCCTCTTTAATAACCATATTACATTATTTCATATACTAAATTGGTGAATTGTTGAGTAATAAAGATGAATAAAAACTTTTTTTAATGCCCTATTCTAATAATAGCTTTTCAGTTAGGAAGTTTGATTTTGAAGTGTATCCTTCTAGGGACGAGAAGGTATGACTGCATACTATTTAACGAAAGGTTGGGCAGGACTGGTAGTAGTAGTAGAGAACAGACTTCCTGATCGGTGTATTCAAGTAATCTGTGATTGTTCTGAAAGTATGAATGTTGTATCAACTAGGGCAACTTTACGTACGGTTGACAGCATTCCTCCACTACACAGGTAAAAATATAAAGCTGTAATAAACTTATGACATGTTTCATTGTAAAAGATAGTTCTTGCATATAACTGAAATAATCGTGTTTCTTATTTCACTTGCTAATATTATTATTGCTGTTATTTAAGATCTCTGTGCAGTCATGATTTTCTAAAAATTAAAGATGCCAAGAAATTATATTCTTGGTTTAATCCTTTTTTCAATTATAAACAAACATTGTTGGTACAGGAAGTATTTTATGCCCACAGTTCATGGAACCGGGTCTGGTATATTGCCAAGAATAATCAATTCGTGCTGAAGGGGAGAAAGCAATAAAGGATATACGAATGTCACCAACATGAAATCACGTGCTTTATATGTAAATTTTCCAACTGTTGTACAAGCAAAATAGTTGCCACTTTAAAACCTAGAATTTTCATAAAAGAAAAGCTAATTTTCAGACATATAATAATAAAATCTTATCCCTCGAAACTCATTGATTACCCTATTATTGGAATGGATTCTCCTTCTGACATGCACAGAAATGTCAAAGGGTCTCACATCTGTGGGCGTATCTTAACAACTGGGCTACTTGTATATAGAGGCTAATGATCTTCACATCTATTGCCTTAAAAGTCGTGATATTCATAATGGGAGAGCCCTCTCCCTCCTTTAGACAACACAAAGTTTGTCACTACACTCCATAAATTCATTACTTTTTGGATTCTCATCAGCCTCTAACACAACAGATTTCATATTCCATGCAAAAAAAAAAAAAATGCTACTTCTCACGCTCTTACTCACTACTCCCTTCCGCAACTCCCAAAGATGAGCTACTTAGCCTTGTTCTTTCTTGTTTTATAACCTTTGGAAAAGTTCCTAAGGTATCAGTTATTATTTCCTTTCATCACCTATCTACCACTCTGTACTGATTATAGGTCTTTATTCTTTCTTCATAGCCACTGTTTTACAGTCCTAACATCAATTTTTGCTACTTGCCTTTGTACCCGCTCTAAAGTCTTCACCTTCAGATTCCATTAATCACATTTGAGCAGTCCAGATGTAGTATCATCAATGCCTTATACATGGAACCAGACCCTTATCTCTGTTGGTAAATATCTCCTGAGTATTGTAGCAGTCCTCTGGACTCTCTTCGCCATTTTGAAATATACCCCATGAAGTTCAAATTTTATCAGCTATTGCCCAAGATACATTGCCTCCTTTGCTTCCACCATTATGTCCCACCAATAGAATATGCAACTTCCCACTTATGTATTGCAAATTCTGTACCTTACATTTATCACCTTTTCAGCTTATTCAAATCCTACTGAAATGCCATAATATTGGTACTATTGTAAATAACTTTTTTCAGCATTACAAACAGCTGAATATCTGTTTCTAGTTTAGCAAGTCTTGTTGACATAAAGGTTGAATAGTAATGTCTCAGTACCATGCTATGTGGTACCCCACTTGTTACCTTATCTCTCCTAGTGCTAACCTACCCCCCCCCCACACACACACACTCACACTCTTTGGTATCTATCAGAACAGAAACAGATTGTCAATTCGCTAGCCTGTTGTTAATAATCATCCTTGTTGTTTTATTATAAAAAGCCACATATTACTGAAACAAGAGCATCCTGTCTAATAGATAAGCTTAGGTGTTGAAGATTATTCATGACTTATATTTAATGGTATTAACAACACCAATCATTTGGTGTTGTTAATACCAAATTCTGTCTGTGAGTTTGTTACTACACTCCATAAATTCATTACTTTTTGCATTCTCATTAGCCTCTCGCACAACAGATTTCATATCATGCAAAAAAAAAAAAAAAAACTAAAATCTTAACACCACCGAAGAAATACAAACTGGACTATAGTTTGATTATTTCATTCTACCACTATGCATTCACACTATCTTACCCTGCTTCTGCTCTTTAAAGACTCTTCCAGTTGTAAGACTTTCATTAAATAGTCAGATCAACATTATCAGATAAAATTACCAGCATTAAAACGTGGCAGAATATCATCAGTTCCCACTGCTTTGCTGACAGCTAGAATACTTATTCTAAATTTATTCTCTTCATTCACTTCTGATCCTTCAGGCCAAGATGAAATACTATAATAAACTGATCATCAAAAAGTGATTATTTGTTTCAATAATGGAATACTGGGGTGCTTAAGGGTCAAAGCTGTATAACTGAGAGGAGACCTCCACATAGCCTTTAAAGGAATGCGGAGAACCGACCAGGGCTTCTGACCTAATGTCCAATCCTCACCTTCTCGTGGTGCACCCTGTTGGGTATCTACTTTGATACTGAACGAACGAGGATGGGCTGGCAATTTGGGATTTAGCCGACCAAATTGTATTCTTATTGGTTAAACCAAAATAAAAAATGATGGTACAACATGACAAAATTTCATGCCGGCTGGGGCGTCGCCCGGTTAAACAAGGCCCCCGTTGTTTTCGCCAGGAAACCAGGGCGAACAGCGAAAAGTCAGCTACTGGAACAAATCTGAAAACAAACCCCAACTCAACATCACCAGAGTTAAAGATCGGTACTATCAATGTAAGAAGCCTGAATGGCAAAGAAATGGAGCTAGCTAAGGAATTAGATAAGTACCAGATCGACATAATAGGGGTGACTGAAACAAAAAAGAACAAAACTGGTGAGATCTTTCTGAGCAATAAATACAAAATGTTATATTCAGGCAATGATAATCAAGGAAAAGAAGGAGTAGCCATAGTATTCAACACAAAATATGAGGCTAATCTTCTTGAATGGCAGTCAGTCTCAAGTAGAGTAATGTGGGCAAATATGAAAATGGGGAACTGGACAATGAGACTTATTTGTGCCTATGGTCCCACAGAAGGTTCTACTAAGGTAGAAGTGGAGGAATTTTTTGATGCTTTAGAAAAAGCAACTGACACAATGAAAAAGGAAAAGTTGGTCCTTGTTGGGGATCTAAATTGCAGAGTAGGAAGTGATTGTCAGACATACAAAAATATTTTGGGAAAATTTGGAGAAAAGAGCAAAGCTAATAATAATGGCAAATATCTGTTGGATTTCTGCTCAGGACATGGACTGGTTATTACTAACACCTTGTTCCAACATAAAAATGTGCACAAATTCACATGGAGAGAAGAGGCTAGGAATAAGAAAAGTCTCATCGACTATGTTATTGTTGATAGTGATGTTTTCTCCCTGGTGCAGGACACCAGAGTGTACAGAGGATTTGAAATTGGAAGTGATCACTATTTAGTCTTGAGCAGGATAAAATTGAATTTCATATTGAAAAGAATAACATGTAAGAAAGTTTTAAAGCGAATAAAAGTTGAGCAGCTCTCAGATGTGAACTGTAGACTAAAATGCAGAAAGATTATTGAAAAAAAAATGACAGAATTTGAGAACAGGAATCAAGCCTTGGAGATTCAGTGGCAAACTCTGAAGAAAACATTGATTGATTCTGCCAGAGAGGCATGTGGTGAAGTTGTGTGCAAGGATAAAAAAATCAGAACTCCCTGGTGGACACAGGAAGTTAAAGAGGCAGTGAAGGAAAAGAAGAAAGCATATCAAAAGTTCCTGGCAAATAAGTCAGCTTTTACTCTTACAGAATACAGAGACAAATGTAAGAAAGCTAAACAGTGTGTAAAACTAGCTAAACAAAAGTCATGGGAGGACTTTGGCAAGAATATAGAAAATAAATATCAAGAAGGTGGCAAAATATTCTGGAGGTTATTGAAGAAGCTTAGGAATGGAGGAAAGAGTGCTGTAAAAGGAGTTAGAGATGATAAAGGTGACATGAAAACAAGAGAAAAAGATATCCTTGAAGTATGGAGTAATTACTTTGAAAAACTGCTAAATGAAACAAGCAGTGATGACAGCACAGTGATAAAAAACACTGACCAGGTATGCAGTCAGGAATACATATCCATACTTGAAGTAGAAAAAGCCATCAAAGGCTTGAAATGTGGAAAGGCAGCAGGAGTAGATGATATTCGACCAGAAATGCTGAAGTATGGTGGTATAAAAGTCTTACAGTGGCTGCACTGCATAGTTCAGAAAGCCTGGACAGAGGGACGAATTCCCGATGATTGGAGTAGAGCTCTCATAGTACCCATATATAAAAAGGGAAATAAAACTGAATGTAAGAATTACAGAGGTATTTCCCTACTGAGTGTTCCTGGCAAGATCTATGCAAGTATACTTGAGAAACAGTTGAGAAGATTTGTGGAAGAAAAGCTTGGTGAAGAACAAGCTGGATTCAGGCCAAATAGAGGCTGTCAGGATCAGATCTTCACTTTACGACAAATGGTCGAGAAAGCCTGGGAATATAACAAAGATCTGTATTTAAGTTTTGTCGATTTGGAAAAGGCATATGACAAAGTGCCAAGAGAGAAGCTATTCAATACGCTGCAGTTATATGGTGTCAATGGGGCATTATATCAAGCAATTCTTAGTCTTTATTTGAGTTGTAAGTCAGCAGTTAGAATTGAAGGAAGTACAGGAAGATGGTTTAATGTTAAATCTGGTGTGAGACAAGGATGTACATTATCCCCTCTGTTATTCATTATCTATATGGATCACATTATGAAGGAAAGTGGTATTAAACCTGATATCAAAATTGGAGATGTTAATGTCAGCTCTTTGCTTTATGCGGATGATGTTATACTTCTAAATAAATCCGCTACAAGTCTGCAAGATTCTCTGACTAAATTGAATAGCTGTTGTAATAGATATGGTATGAAGGTCAGCAATAAAAAGACAAAGACAATGAAAATAGGCAGAATCATTGAAAATGTCAACTGTGTTGTGAATGGAGAACCTGTGGAACAAGTAAAACATTTCAGCTACTTAGGCACGATTTTTACTGAAGATGGTAAATTAAATATAGAAATAGACAGCAGAATCAGCAAAGCTGGTATGGTGGGAAGTCAATTGAATAAATTCATATGGAGTAAGAGAGAAATTAGTCGGTACACTAAATTAGCTGTATACAAGACAGTGTTCAAACCAGTTTTAACTTATGGATCTGAGAGCTGGGTCAGAAGTAAAACACTTGACCAAAGACTAGAGACTGCAGATATGAGAGTCCTGAGAAAGATTCGAGGCATGAACAGATGGCATCAATGGCAATATCATATTAAAAATGAGGATATTAGGAAAGAACTTGACATTGTCAGCATCCAGGAATGCGTTAGCAGAGCTATTCTCAGGTGGTATGGTTATTTAAATAGAATGGGAGAGGAAAGATTTGCAAAACAAGTGTTCTCTGCCAGGTTGGCAGAAAAACGACCCAAAGGAAGACCAAGATATAGGTGGATTGATATGGTACAAAGTGCCTTAGACGATAGAAATATAAGATCTGATAATGTTGGAGCCTTGACAAGTAACAGACTGATTTGGAGGAAAATTGTAGATAGGAAGTTAGTAATGATGTAATTTTTTCATGTAGTACTGTCATATCCTGTACACCCCTAGAGGGTACATGGCAGGAATTTGATGATGATGATGATGATAATGGAATACCATGAGTTGGCATAATCAAAATAATATTTAAAAAATATAAAAATGGAGGAAAACTCATGTGAAAAACTTACTTAATGTTAAATTTTTGCCTGAGAGTTATAGGCATCTTCAGTGCAGGATTTTAGATCTGCAAATAAACAATACCAGACAGTTCTAAAAACTACCTTAGTAGCTAATGTAAGATAACTAAAAATGGCTAATAATTTCTTGACTTAAAGAGACACACACACACACATACATATAAAGGTAGCACTTTTTAAATCTGCTAATCTTTCCTATCTCCCACAAAGGGGATAGACCATCAGATCTGTTTAACTTAGAACAGTGAAGTAAAGTTTCACACACTTCTTTATAAAGATGTTCTATGAGGAAACAACTTTTATGAAGGACTCTTGATCCAATAAACTATATTTAGTGCAGATAGCATGCTCAGCAAGTCCAGAGTGTTCCGGCTCGTGATGTTTAATATAAGATTAGTTCCTCTAGACCAGGGGTCGGGAACCTTTTTGAGCCAAAGAGCCATTCCACCAAAAAAATTAATTGAAACAAAATGTTGGGAGCCGCAACTTCAATTTGATTTTTCCTGGTGACTCAAAGTTGCAGTTAGTTCAAACTTAGGTAAATTTGTTTTTAATTCAGTACTTCGAGATATCAAATACCACTTTTATGTTTGCATATAAATTTTTTATATGTTCATTAAATAAAACAACATTAAGTTTGATTAAGTTTTTAATCACAGAACATGTTTTGTACAATATTGCAAAAAAGTCAGAATTTGTATTGCAAACAGAATTAATCCGAACAAAATTACAATATTATGTATTTTAATAGATATTTGATTGTTTTAATTTAAAATTCACTGATGAGACTTTTGATTTTGCATCTTCTCAGCCAATTTACTTAAATCTGGATTGTATGTCGTGCACTTTAATAGTAATTCGCCTTTCAAACTTTCATCAGTCAATTTGTTCCTGTACTTCTTTTTAATGTAATTCATTGAAGAGAAAAATTGTTCGCAATTCTACGTTGAACCGAAAAGATTCAAAACCCAAAAGCAAATGTAATGTAGCTGTTAGTTGTTCATGTCATAAAATTTTATGCGTAACACACATCATATGCATAGTATCTAGCGCCACGAACAGGCCTTATCAAAAAACAGTATTTAGTTGTTTGTATGAATTATGTATCAAAATAAGATAATCTACAAGGGAAAGGAATCCAGTTGATGCCTGAAAAACCTAGAGGTGGAAACTTGTCCTTAGGAGAAACAAGAAAGGTAGAGATTTTTCTGATGGAACAGAAGGTAGCAAAAATGTTCAGTGGTTTTAAAACTTTCGCTATGCATTCTGAAATGCCTTGCACATGAGGGATAGGAATGAGCATTATTTCTTAGGTACTGGAAGAGATAGAGATACCATAACTTTAAAAGTTTTTTTTGATGAAAGAATAAATTGATAAAAAAAGGTGGGATTTAATATGTTGTAATTCTTTCTGTAAAGGTTCATCTGAAAAACATAAAGAATGAGCATGATGTACTAAAGACTTAATAGTTCCAGCCTGTTGACTAGGATGGTAGTGAGATATAGTGTGGATACAATGGCCTATATCAGTCTTCTGAAAAACTGAAAACTGTAAGCCCCCATCTGAAGATTTAAAAAGGCTATTTGGTTATTTATTTACTAAGGTGAATAAGCAAAGGTGAATTTGATCCTGGAATGAAGTGTATTTAATTTGGAAAGAAACTTCTGCAACTCAGAGCAAGAGCCATTCCAAATGGCAAAAATATCATCCACATATCTGTATTGTGTTGGTCTAGGTGAAATGTTATCAGGGATACATTGTTCAAAGTGTTTCATGAAGTTGGCAATAGTAGGAAAAATGGGATTGGCCATGATGTTTCTTTGATTTGTTGGTATAATTTGTTTTTAAAAGAGAAATAACTAAAATGTATAACAAAATCTAATACTTTAACATCTGAAGGAAATTCTTTCTGAAGTAATTCGATGGTGTCCAATAAAGGAATATTAGTAAACAAGGATCAATATCTAAACTGATCAGAAGCATCCAGATGAAGGTTAAAAATTTCATTTTTAAAATCCATAGTGTTTTTTTATATATAAGTAGAAGTTCTTCTAGTCATGGTAGCAAGTAAATTGGATAAGTATTTAAATATCTTATACGACTGACATCCTATACAGGCAATGACTGGTCTTAATGGAGTACCTGATTTATGAACTTTCAGAAAACCATATAATCTAGATGGATGACCAAAGAATGGTTTAAGCTTTTTCTTTTGTTATTTGTCCCAATTATAAACTTTGTTGATAAGAGAATTATGTCTGTTTATCTGACTACAGATAAGATCGGATGTGAGAGGCCTATAAGTAGAATAATAGAGACATTTTTCTGTCATATTTTCTTTTGTCTTGAACAATAACAACAACAGCCTTTCTCTTGTCAGCTTTAGTAATAATTAAATTATTATACTTCAAGGACTTCAGTGCTTTACATTCAGTAAGATTAGGACATGGAGGATTAATACATTCTCATTTCATAGGCCTTGGTACCTTTTGTTTATTGGGTCGATTAAAAAAATAATAATAATAAAAGTGCCCATACCATCTTAGATTAGCTTTACTCACACATGCTTGAATGCTAAAAATGTCTAATTCCTTTCTGATATCTTCATTTTCAATATGATTTCATTAGCTCGCCTAATTTTTTTTAGAACTCCCATGTCTGTAGACATGATCTTTAATCAAATTTTTATTTCTATCTCAGCTCTCAGATCAGTAAGTTAAAATTGGTTATTATTATTATTATTATTATTCAAGACCTCATGGAGTCAAAGACTCATCTAGGAGGTCTTTTTATCATACACACAGCTCATCATACTGTGCTTTAAACACACTCAAATTCTCTGCAGACACCACACTCTCAGGCAAGGCATTTAAATCATTCACAACTCTGCTTGGAAAAAACCTGCTACTCACACCCTCTTTATACAGTTTCCAGGGATGACCTCTAGTTCTCCCCTGATCTCCCACTGTTTTCTGCAGAACCTCTCCAACATTGATCCTATAACAACCCCTTACTAACTGGTAAGTCTCTATCATATCTCCCCTCTTCCTCCTATCCATCAGACTCTGAAATTGCATCTTCTCAATCCCTCCTCATATTCAACATTTCAGAGGTTAGAAACTACCTTAGTCAGTCTCCTCCAGACCCTTTCCAGCGTCTCTTCGTCCTTCTGAAAAGCAGGTGACCAAATCTGGGCACAGTAGTCCATGTGTGGCCTAATCAAAGCCTTATACAATGGAACAGAATCTCCATACTTCTACAGGTCAATGTCCTCCACATCATTCCCAGAAGCCTTTGTATTGTCTTCACAATTTTGGCAATGTGTCCCCTAAATTTCAAATCCTTATCCACTATCACCCCAAGATCTCGTATTTCCTCGACCTCTGATAATATATTCTCACCAAGCTTAAATTCTGCATCCCATCTTTGTTTCCCAAATTTTAAATAAAATACTTAACTATTAAAAAACTTAAATTTTAAACTATTAAAAAATATTAAATTATTACGCATCAGTAGTTTTAGTGTTTTCACTAATTTCTCTCTTATTCCATGTAAATTTATTCATTTGACTCCCTACCATATCAACTTTGCTTATTCTGTTATCTATTTCCATATTTAATTTGCCATCTTCACTGAAAATTGTACTTGAATTGCATGAAATATTTTACATGTTTCTATTTTCATAGTTTTCACCAGTGCTTTGTTTAAGGAACAATAGATGCCAGTAATTCACATTTAATTTAATGTGAATTAAATTAAAAGGATACAAAAGGAAAACAAAAAATTATTTACTAATATTTTTATTTCAGATTGTGATAGTTTCCAGAATAAGAACAACAAATTAAGTATATGTTACACAGTTTCTTGAGCATAAATTTGTTTGTACAAGTATATAAAACTTAAGTAAAATACAGTAGAATCCGCTGATTGTGATCACGGATAATTTTAGTAATTGGCTATTGTTATCAAAATCAGTTGGTCCCAAAACATACCATTTATAATGAATTAAAATTAATCAGTCTATTATAATCAAAGTTCCAGTTATTGTTATCAAAATCCTCGAATGTTTAGCCTTTTGCATCTCAGAATTCTAAGAAATAAGGGTTAATCAGGAGAAAATTTGACAAAGAACATTTGTCGAAATCTAACTTTTTTGTTAATCTTCCTTTAATCTTATATCTTCCAGGCAAATGCAGGTGGGTAATCTTAATCTTTTTTTAACCTTAATCTTCTGTAAATCTTAAATCTTCCAGGCAGATGCTGGGGGGGGGGTATAAATTGAGATTTTTTGAGTTTATTTTCATGCTCTCTTTCAGTAAGTGAATTTGACCTTTAAGTGGACGTCAAAACAGCTCTTAGCATTATGGCAGAAGCAAGTAAAAAACATAAAGATTTCTCTTTTCAAGAAAAGCAAAGAATTTTAGAGTGCTATGATAAGTTGCCCAAAATGAGTCAGCATAATATGGCTGTACATTTAAAAATTTCACAACCACTCTTGTGTAAGATCTTAAAAAACAGATCAAACATTGAAACTTCATCTCTTACTAATGAGAATATGGATCAGAAGAGAGCCTGATCTGGTAAGGATACTCAAGTTGAATCAGCATTAAAAATTTGGTTTAGTAATGTTGGTGAAAATAATGCTTCAACTAATGGGCCGTTGATGCATCAAAAAGCAGAAGGACTTGTGAAAACAATGGACAAAGAAAATTTCACTGCAACTGATGGATGGTTTAACAGGTGAAAAAAGCAAGAGAATGTTGTGTACAAGCATATTCATGGTGAAGAAAAACGTGCTGATTTTTTTTATCAAAACTCTATTTTTGTGCAATTCCTGAGCATACTTATTTGTTTAAAAATGAAAATACTAAAGGATTTAAATCTTCAAAAGAGTGTTCTTTGTTGTTGTAATATGAAAGGTGAGAAACAAGAGCTCCTAGTGATTGGAAAAGTAAAAATCTTCAGTGTTTTAAAAGGTGTCAAAAGTTTGCCTGTTGACTACTGTTCTAGTGCAAATGCTTAGATGATTAATGACATTTTCATCAATTGGTTAGTTAAGTGGGATCTTAAATTAAAGCGAAAAATAGTCTTGCTAGTAGACAACTGCACTGCACACACACAAACAATTTATCATTAAAGAACATCAAGGTAATTTTCTTGCCTTCGAACACTACATTGTTAATTCA
This sequence comes from Typopeltis vanoorti, assembly GCF_054136105.1. Classification (NCBI taxonomy): domain Eukaryota; kingdom Metazoa; phylum Arthropoda; class Arachnida; order Uropygi; family Thelyphonidae; genus Typopeltis; species Typopeltis vanoorti. Next base: position 94,308,212 of record NC_143553.1, read on the forward strand.
ATGATGTGACTAAGGCATTATACAAGTTTTTAAAGCTTATTATTGCAAGGAAGTTCATGCGAGAATTATAGCTGAACTTCATTATATAAAAGACCAATCTGATGCAAGTGTAAATGCAAAAAAGATTTTCCTTCTTGATGCATTGCATTTAGTAGTAATGTCATGAAATCAAGTCTCAGAGACGACTATTGAAAGCTGCTTCAAAAAAGGTGGATTTTTAAGAAAAACTCTGAAACTCCTTCTTCCGAAGAATTTGAATATCTTACAAATGACATTTTTAATAAAACCCCAGATGGTATGTGAAAAGAAGAATTTGAAAATTGTAATAAATTTAGCTTAATCCTTTATTCAAGTGTAAGCAAACAAAGTTTGTGCCTGAAGTATCTTCAGGACTGAGGCAACTCGTGGTAAAGATGGGCTGAGCTCTCATCACTTGTCTTAGTATCTCCCATAATGCAAAGCACATCTCCTTGCAGACATGTATAATGCTATGCATTAAGGAAAGGGCCACTACCCTGACCAGTTTTGACTTTTATTGAGGTCTCGTCAGTGGGGGCCAGACCCATAGGTGGTGATACTAAGGTGGAAGTAATGGAGAGGTCATATTTACCTATACGAGTTGCCAAAAGGTGTCTCACTTTATTATTAAATTACTCTGGATTCTGCAGTGGCCTTTCCCTTAATGTATAGCATTATACATATCCACAAGGAGATATGCTTTGCACTATGGGAGATACTAAGATAAGTGATGAGAGCTTATTCCACCTTTACCACGAGTTGCCTCAGTCCTGAAGATACTTCAGGCACAAACTTTGTTTGCTTACACTTGGATAATGGATTAAACTAATTTATTATAGTCTAACCAAGTGGAGAAAAAAAAAAACTTCCAACAATTTGAAAATGAGTTGGATATTGATAACAGTGTTGAAGTAGTGGCTACAACAGTGTCGGAAATATCTCAAGCTGCTTTCAATGAGAACTTGAAACTAATAGAAGAAAGTGAACCTAATACAAGTATAGAAGGACAAATTTTAGAAGCTCCTCTAACCAATGCCCAGATGCAAGAAGTTCTACGAATACTTTGTCATGGTGTGCAACATACAGTGACAAACTTCAGAAGGCATGATTATCAGTATGAACAATTTATTCATGAACTACTATATTCAAGACACGACAGACAATACTAGATACAAGGGTTGTTTGAAAAGTTTGTAAAAAAATAAGTTAAACACATTTTTTTGGAAAAAAATCGCCTTTATTTCTTAACATAGTCTACATCAAGGTCTACACATTTGGTCCAGCAAGTTTCCAATTTTTTTCATCTTTTCTGAAAAGTAGGATTTGTCAAATTGTGCAAAATAGTCATTGACAGCCTTGATGACATCCTCATTCGAAGAAAATTTTTTTCCCACCAAGCCGAATTTTTAAGTTTGGGTTCCACATCCATCGTATTCTCCAGAATATGATGAATGTGGAACCAATTCAATTCATGCAATTTTGCCATTGCGGCAGCCAATGTGTAGGATGGTGCATTGTTTTGATGAAAGAGCACTTTTTGTGCACCAGTCTTAGGTTTTTTTCTTCAGTTTTTCTTTTAAACGGTCCAACAATGACACATAATTGCCAAAAAAATAGTGGCCATCACCTTCCCAGCTGACCAAACACTTTTCTTTGCTTGACAGAAAAGAAAGAAAGAACACATAGGATATGTCAGAAACAACAGACAAGACATTTCAGGCCTTTCTTGCCACTTTGCCTCTACTAGCCATCACATTGAGTGGGATAAGAGCCTTATGCCCTATATAGAAGATAACTACCATTCAAGAACCTTCAAGGAAGCAGCTACAGTCACCCGTAAAACTGAAAACCTAAACAAGAATCAAGGTCTAACCTTACCAGAAATTTGGAAAGCTTTAATCATATCATTAAACATCAAAGAAATGAACTTTCACGACAATTACATCATGAGCCATAACGAATAAATCATGTTCGCGAGACACACGTATTGCCTCGTTCAATACTAATTTTTTTGTATGAATTAGAACCATCAGTTATAACCTAGTCTGTTACCTTCATATAGCTTACTAGTTTGTATTCCCTGAAGATGCTGATAGAAAAAAATTGGCGAAACATGTAGGATAATAAAATAAAGCTACTTGACGAACATTATGTAAAAAAGTGTAATAGTCTTATAAATAATAGTCAAGAAAAAAAAAAAATTCGACACATATTATACACCTGTTCAGTTGAGATGCCTACAATCAGCAATCTCAAGCAGTTTCACTCAGTGGTCATCTATAATGATACCATGGATGTTGTCAATCATTTCCTTTGTAGTGACCTCAGTCAGGAGTCCAGAGCATGCTTCATCCTCGATGAACTTACGACCACTTTTAAATTCATTTATTCAAAAATAAAGTCTTTAATGCTGGTGCAGAGTCCCCATGAACTGCATCTAACTCAGCTTTGATCTGCACAGCCATCCACTTCTTCAAATAAAAGTGTTTTATCACTGCATGAAATTCGTTTTTCTCTATTTTTATGAAAAATGCGAACACGGTCATTTTATATGTTTGCCAAATCTGAACTACACATTGCACATGGCTAAAATTTTTCCAGGAGTCATGAAAAAGATGATATTTGCCAACACTGGTATGAATGAACAAATTGTGTTGCCATCTATTGGAAATTTACCAAACTTTTCAAACAACCCTTGTAAGTTTTTCTTATAAATTTTATGTTGTTGCTTATCAAAAAGTTGTTTATAACATTAAATTAAATTAAATAATGTTTATAAGAATAAATTGAAATAAATGATGCAGTTTTTTATATCCTTTGCTTAATTATCAGCTGGTTATTGTTATTGAAAAGCAACTGTCCCAAAGTGATCACAATAAGCGGCATCTATCTACTGCATATACAATACTTTTTAATAAAAATTTTATGTACTAAATATCTTAACAGTAGATGCATTTCATTAAGCAACGTAAGTTATTCTCATGCTACGTAAAAGTATAATTTTTTTTTTTTATATAAATTTCTAAACATGCTGTATCCATGAGTGATGCATCACTATTAATAAAAGTACTGGTATGCCATATCATTACATACCTTCCCATAAAATTCACTGGTTTTCACCATGTTATTGTTGATTCATGCCAAATTTTTACAGCAGGTATTCAGTTTAGCTAAGTAATTCTACAGACTGGTACTAGCTTTATTTAAAAGTATGACATAATGAAGAGCTTTCCTCTTAATACGTGCATGGTCTGAAAAGTTCTCGGCCTAACAATGAAAAAACAAATTTTTAATTTCAAAATTATTTTTATTTTTCAACATAATCTCCCTTAAGATTAATACATTTATTCCAGTGCCATTATCCCGTCCCTGTAGTGGTTCTCAGTAATATCTGCAAAATACAGGAGTAGAGTCCAAAAGACGGCCTGTGACTAATGGTGTGCTGCAGGGTTCTGTTTTTGGACCACTGCTGTTTAATTTGCTCATTAACGATATAGGGAAGGATCTAAGAGGAACAGTTCGTTTGTTCACTGATGATGCAAAGTTGGGTAGGGCAATAGCGAATACAGAAGATGTCAAAATCTTGCAGGATGATTTGGATAGATTGGAGTTCTGAGGTAAGGAGAATGGATGTCAATTTAATGTGACAAAATGTAAGATTATGCATTTTGGGGTGAAAAGATTAGCAGCAGTATACCACATTGGTGGAACTGTACTCCGGGAGATTGACGAGGCCAGGGACTTGGGAGTGTTGGTGGATAGGGAGATGAAGTATAGGGGGACACATTGCAAAAGTGGCTAAATCAGCTCATTAAATCACTTGGTTATTGAAAAATACTTTGACGAGCAGAGACAAGCAAGTTATTGTTCCTCTGTACCGAGCCTTGATAAGACCCCATCTCGACTACTGTGCCCAGATTTGGTCACCTAGGTTTTTTCTTGATGGGGAGGAGGCAGAGAGGATCCAGAAGTGAGTGACCAAAATGATAGCAGGTCTATGGAATGAACCTTATGAGAACAGGTTGAAGATTTGTGGGTTGCAGAAATTGGTTGATAGGCAGAAAAGGAGAGATATGATTGAGACATTTAAATTACTGAAGGGTTTCTATAAGATTAATCCAGAAGATATTTTTGAGAATAGGACTGGTGGTTGGAGAACTAGGGGACATCTATGGAAACTGGGCAAGAGTGTGGTTAGCAAGGGTGTTAGAGCTGGGTTCTTTACTTTTAGAGTGGTAAATGAGCGTAATAAGCTGCCAGAGTCTATTGTGGGTGCTATGACAGTGAGTGAGTTCAAGGCAAGGTATGATAGATACTGTGAGAATGTCGAATAGTTGTGTGAACATGATGAGTCTAAGGACTCCCTGGAGTCGCCCATAATAATAATACCCTTCTACCTCTATAATCACCTCTTGATTCAAAGAAAAACGCTGACCGGCGAGGAAGAGTTTTAGTTTTGGGAAGAGATAGAAGTCAGAGGAAGCCAAATCTGGGGAATAGCATGGATGTTCCACCCTATTCCCTTAATTTTTCCCATTGCCAAAACACCTTTGTGAGCAGGTGTATTGTCCTGATGAAAGATTATTTTTTTCTTCTGCAAACCAGGTTGTTTCTCACGAATATTTTCATCTAGTCTAGTTAAAAAATTAGAATATTCCCCGGTTATTGTTTTACCCTTTTCAATGTAATTAATAAACAAAAATGCCTTTAGCATCCTAAAACACCGATGCCATGACCTTGTCTTTTTTGGTGCTGAACAACTGGCTTCTGTCCACTGTTTTGACTACTGTTTGGATTCTGGTGTATACTGGTAAATCCAAGTCTCATCCATAGTAATAAATCGATACACAAAATCAGTTTTATTCTTGTTAAAACGCTCCAAGCACTGTTCAGAGATTTTCATGTCAGTGCATTTTTGATCTGTGCAGCACCTATCTTGCACAAAGCTTTTTCATTTGAAATTCTTCGTGCAAAATATATCCTACACATTCTTTTGAAATGCCTATAGTCTCAGCAATTTCATGCACTTTGACTCGTCAGTCATCCATTACCATATTGTGTACTGATCAATGATTTCTGATATTGTTACACTTTTTGGATGTCCTTCATATGGATCAACTTCAAGGCTGGTATGGCCGCGTTTAAACTTGGCAGTCCATTTCTTAATTGTCGAAAATGAAGGAGAAGAGTGCCCATGAACTTTTATGAACTTCGAATGCATTAAACCTTTTTTTACAACGTATTTTATAACAGCACGATACTCAATGTTATCCATTTCAAGTGATACAGACAATAGGTGTATAAGAAAAACTACTTGATAGAATGACTTGCAATTTCACATCGATGCTTATGACAGATTTACCAATTTAGAAAAAAAAATCTTGCAGATAGTGTTGCTATTTATGATTGATGCCGAGAACCTTTCAGACCATGCACATAGCTTGTCACATTTGCATTCATCTCTTGATTTCTTTCACATATCAACAGAACTAAAATAGAGATCTTTGTCATATTCAAATAATTTCTCCATTATCATCATAAAATTCCTGACATATACAGACAATTTTCCTCCATGTTAGTCTGTTATCTATCAACATTCTAATATTATTAGATCTTATATTTCTGTCTTCTTAGGCACTTTTTACTGTATAACTTGTATTATAATACACCACAGCAAGTTTAAATACGAAAGATTATTCAAGGAATCTTCAGCAGCTCAAAAAAACGTTCCTAACCTCAACAAATTTGGGTGCATGAAACTACCCCAAATTTGGGAGACTTACATTTTGAGAACTTCAGCCCAACTGCCAAGACAACCAAATTAGCCTGCTAGAGGGCACCATTAGGACTTTAGGAACAATATTAGTTTCTTGCTTTCTTCCTCACCTGCATTTGTTAGTGCCTGCATGCACATACCATATCTTTATGTTCCTGAAGATGGCAACGTGACGTTGCCGAAATATAGAAGTTATTTATTAAAGTTACCTTTAATTAATATACTTTATATGCGTTGTTAATTCTGTAAACTAATTACCACTGCTTTCTTCAGAATTTGATTATGAGTTTCCATGGTCTGCTTCTTGTTTCCAAACACTTTCATTTTTTATTGAATTATGTATTTGGGTATTTATAGTTTAGCTATGACAGTTGCTGAAATTTCATTCTTTTTTAAAACTTTTGCACAGATTTTTTTTTTGCAGTATAACATTTGTTTTAATCCTACTCAAAACTAAATGGTGTCCTGTTTCAAATCCCTGTATAATCTTGTGTCTTGAACCACTGTGAAGATATGACTATCAACAATACATAGTCATTGAGACTTACTGATTTCTGGTGTCATCTCTTCGTGTGAATTTGTGCACATCTTTTTTGTTGAAACATGGTATTAGTAATGGCTAATTCTAAATAGAAATTCTAGCATGTTCTTACCATTAGTAGGCTTTGTCCCTTTCTGCGGATTTTCCCAAAATATTTTGGTGCCTGGTATTCGTTTCCTACTCTTCTCTTTAGTTCTACAACAACCAACTGTTTCTTCATCCCCACATAATGCTACTTAAAATTGCCTGCTATTCAGGATTCTTTTTATGATAAATGCTGCATATATTGTACGTTATAACTACTCCTTCCTTTCCATGCTTTTTATTGCCTGAACATCATACAGTTATTATTTTAGTTGTTTTCTTTGTTAATGGTAATTATGTCCATGCAGTTCTCTAATTCTTCTGTCAATTCTCCATTGATGTATGTTATGCTAAAGGCTGCCTAAATTAATTTTGGTTTGATTCTACATTGAGGCTTGTTCCAGTTTTGTTTTTTTGTTTTTTTCCCTGACAAAAAACAGGAATTGTTTAACTGGACAACACACTAGCAGTCATGTGTGACATTTTATGTTGTGTCATTATTATTATTATTTTTATTTATTTATTTATTTTTTAATTAATTTATTTTTTTTTAGACAATACAGAATACAATTTGGTTGACTAAATGTCAGATATTGCTATCCTTTTCTCATTTGTTTAGTAGCAGGTCAGTCCTGCTGGTAGCATGCACTGCGAAAAAGTGAGAATGAGACATTAGGTCAGAAGTCCCTCACTTTCCTTAAATGGCTATTTTTCCATTCTGGTTTGATAAATTCAAATAAACAACTCCTACAAAACCAACAGGTCAACAAGACATTATTATATACTTACCTCATAGCCTTATTTGTGTAGTAATCATAAATAGCAGCAGCAACTAAACAGTTCTATTAAATTCCCTGCACTAGTTTTATTACTACTGATCATATAACAGAGAAACTCCCTGTGATTCTTTTTGCTTAATTTAAGGAATTAGAACATAAGAGCATTCAAGCTTTTCTCATTAAATCTTGCTTCAATTGGAGAAATATTTGGCAACTGGTACAGCATTAGGGTGAGGGAAAGGAGAATGAATAGAAGGGAGCATATGAGAGAGGGAGAATGAGGATGGAGTATAGAGGAAATGTGGTATGGTGAAGTGTGCTTGATGAGAGCATGGTGAATTATTTTTTTCCCCCTGGAATGAGAGACTACATAAAAGAGTTACTGGAAGAAATGCTTAAAAAAAAAAAAAAAAAAGCTGGCAGAGTAAAGATGGCAAGTCTTTTTGTCATAATATGTAGGAGCAAATTGAGAACAAGAACCATGATTGCAGAGGAGTCAATGCCTATACTATACATAAGGTTATGAAGTGTAGTTAATGAATGAAAGGACTTATATGTGAGTAACGGATCACACTGTATGGATTTGGAATTAATATTCAGAGAAAATGTTGTTCATTGAGGGAATAAATGCCTAAAAATCAGGGACACTAGTTATTCATGGGGATGCAAGTTAGTCCCCATGAATAACTACAGGTGCCCTTGAAGTGAGTGAAAATGAGTGATCAAAATAAGCTAGATGTATTTTTCTCACACCTTCATGTAGTCTTGATCGAAGATGTTTTCATAGATGGTGTTTTCAGTTAAGCAATATGTATAGAACTACAGAGCTAGTGATTATGACAAACTTTGAAGGTAGGACAACTTGAAGAACTGCTGTGGCATGATATGGAAGGAAGTAGCAGGGTTTTTCCCTCTCAGAAACTTAGGATTTTTATTTTAATTTTTTTTTATCCCACAAAACAGACAAACCATTCAGAAGAATGCACAATTTATAGGCATAATACATTAGCCTCATAGTCTCAGTTGCTTCAGCCATAAATCCAGAACCAGCTAAACAACCAGAAGCATTAGTATTATAGGTGAGGAGATTTTTGGCATTGGTAAGTCCAACTTGGCCAAAAGCTGTTTGCATTAGTGGGGCTTGGTTGATGGAGAATGATGTAGGGATAGAATATAAGAGATACTGTATTTTCAGAGAGGAGTTTGACTAATGATAGCTGAGGATTTACAAGTCTAGTTCAGCATAATGTGTCTGAGGCAGTCAATAAAACAACACATATAATCAGTTATTGCTATAACTATAGATTGCTTAGGTATATTGTTATATTTATATAGTTATACTGCTATAACTAATAAAGTATATATATATTTTTTGAAGAAAGATGTAGATATCATGAATCAACAGATCAGCTCAGTGAGTACTGGCCAAGTAATTATTATAGAAAACTTCAATAAGGGAAAGAGGAAAGGATACATGGTAGGAAGGACTTTATGCAGCTACAGAAAGAAAATTACCAAAACAGCATGTAATAGAAGGGACCTGAGATTTGAAAGTGCTTGATCCGGCAAGAGCTTTAAAAGATTTGTCTGAAACTTAGGTAGTCAAGCCACTTTCTCTGATCGCAGAATGTGATCATGCAGTCTTGACATGGGATGTTTTCATAGATAGAGTTTTCAGTTAAGGGATATATGAAGAACTACAGAACTAGTAATTATGAGAAACTTGGAGCACTGCTGTGGCATGATATAGAAGGATGTCAGCAGTGCATAGTAAATTGCCAAGGGATGTTTGAGTGAAGCAATATCAGAATGTAGTCCCAGGATCATATTGGTTACCATTTGCTTGCTTGTACTTTTCACTGTTCAACAAATCAGCTCACTAAAGTTATCCATCCAAAGGATGGATAACTTTAATGAATGCCGATGACAGGGAAATGGAAGGAGTGGTAGTTGAATAACTGAGTGATCATTTTGTAGTTTTTATCCAAATATTGACATGAGAGTTACGACAGGTACCATTGTGAAATTAGAGATAGATGAACTAGACATCTTAGGATACCACAATATTTCAAAGCAACTAATGTTTTAAGATGGAAATCTTAGCTCTGGAAATATCCCATGATAGAGGAAAGAGAGCAAAATAGTGCTCTTGCATAAAGGGGGGGCTTCCAAAACAGACAGTAGCAAATTAATGACTAACTGGTATCTTAGGAATGGTAGTTGAGGTACTGGAAAGGTGGGTGAGAGAGAATTCAGAATGAGTGGATAAGGATATAATACTCCTAGGGGAGGCTTTGTGAAGGGCAGTTCATGCACTAGCACTTTATTCACTTTCTTTAGTAATGTGACTGCTAAAATGGATAAGGGAAATGGCTACTCCATGGTGCCTCTGGACTCTGTAAAGGTATGTGACACAGAATTATTATTATTATTATATGGGCACCTTAAACCAAAAGAAAATGATAATATAATAACATGATGAAATTTCATGCTGTCTGAAGCATCACCTGGTTAAACAAGGTCCTATTTTCATCAGGGAACCAGGGCTAACATTGAAAAGTCAGCTGTTGGAACAAACTCCAAATCATTGTTAGTAGAATTAAAGATAGATACCATCAGTATAAAAAGTATCAGTGGAAAAGAAGATAATCTGGCAGAATAATTAGAGAAGTATCTTGTCAACAAAATTAGTGTTACTCACAGAAAGAAGACAAAAACAGATGAGATTGTAAGTAATAAACATAAGATACTATATTGTTATTATTCTTAAGAGAGACCTCCAGGGAGTCAGGGACTCGTCAAGGGAGGCCACATACTACATGCACCAGCTATCATACTTATTCATGAATTCATTCACACTGCTTGCACACACATCAAATGACAATCTATTCCAGTCATGCACTACCCTATGAGAGAAAAATCTAGCCCTCGCCCCTTCTTAGTGGCATTCATTCTCAGCTTTTATGGATGCCCTTATATCCTTTCCCCACCCTCTGTGAAATGAAAAATTCCATCAATTGAAATCCTGTATGACCCTTTCAGAAGTTTCTAAGTCTCAATCATATCACCCCTCTTTCTCCTGTTTGCTAGTGTCTGAAGTCTACAAATTCTATATCTGTCTTCATAATCAGTATTTCATAATCCTGATATCATTTTTAAATTACTCCTTTGCACTCTATCCGCTGTATCAGAATCACAATGGAAACTAAGAGACTAGACCAGCATACAATTGTCCAAGTGAGGTCTTATCAAGGCCTTGTAAAGAGGCAAAATGACATCCTTATCTTACATGTGAAGGTTCATTTCAGCATTGCAGTTATCTTTGTTATCTTAGTTGTATTTGCAGTCTTTGCTAACATGGCTCTTAAACTTCAACTTCCTATCTAAGATCCCTAGCCTCAACAGTTTCCTTTAGCATAACCCCACCAATATAACATGACATTGGATATCTAATCACACCAAAGTGAATGACTTTACATTTACTGACATCCATTTTCACATGCCCACAATTCTAGCCTATTCAAATCATTCTGCAAGTATTGCATATCAGCAGCATTCCCGATTACCCTATCTATCTTTGCATCATCAGCATACAGCTGTATGTCGCCTATTAAATCCTTCCTAATATCATTAATGTACAGATTGAATAACAGTGGGCCAAGCACTGATCGTTGTGATACACCACTGGTTACCTTAAATCTTGCAGACTCACATTCCCTGCACACCACTTTTTGATATCTGTCAGTCAGCCATCCTTTTATCCACTCAACTTCTTCTTCTTCTACGCGTTATTCCCGCTTCCTATGCAGGGTCCGCGTGTTACTTTTAGATGCGACTTCTTGTTAGTACTCCCAACCAACCCGTCGCCTGGTCTGCCGCTGGGGGGGGGGGAATATATTTTTGACTGTAGAGGCGTATGTTCACGGGGCCGGTTTGCCTGTTTGCGGGATGAAAAACGCCAGATAAACTGGCGGGAAAAAACCCTACTGACTGCGCCCAAGACCGGCTAACTTGGCTATGCCGGAGGAAGATCCTCAAATTCCTCGCGTCTACAACGGGAATCGAGCCTTGGACACTCCTTCCCCAGGCATATGGTTGCGAAGCGCAAAGCCACTAGGCTAACCGCACGGTCTCCTTTTATCCACTCAACAATATTCTATAATCCAAACCCATATTCTACAATTTATGCAAGAGTCTACCATGCTGTATTCTGTCAAAAGTCTTAGCAAAATCCAAAAATATCATTGTGTATCCATTCCCCTTGTCTAGTACAATGGTAGTATTGTTATAGAATGTGAGCAAGTTGCTAAAACATGACCTTCCCTTAGTAAACCCATGTTGTTCATTGCAAAGTAGAGATTCACTGTCAACCCATTTCTGAACGTGAGCTCTAACCAATTTTTCCAAAATCTTCCTCACAACTCCTAAGATAATGATTGGTCGATAGTTGGGTACATTGGTCTTTGCACCACCCTTGTGCAATGGGATTACCAATATTTGTGCTTATTGTTCCCATGGAAGGTAGAATCTTCCATGGGACCATAATGCTAAATAATAATGATATTACTTGCTAGAACTAGTCATCAGTGTTCCACGTGTACAATTTCACATGGAGAGAGAAGATGCAAGAAAAATAAAGTCTCATCTTGACTCTAGTTCAGGATACAAGATATATATTAGCTTTTATTCTGATATAATTGAATTATATTTGATATATATTTGATTGTATATTATATAATTCAAATTCTTGTACAGTCATACCCCCGACTTATGTGAATCCAGAGTTACACGGTTTCTTATATGTATATATTCCCTTCCCTCCCTTCACGCCTCGCCACTAGTTGTATCTTTCTGGTTCACAGCATGTGTGACATTTGCCAGTGTCGCACATGTTGTGAACAAGCACTGACGTGTTTCGCGCGGTCTCCATCCATACACAATTTTTATAGTCTACAAACCTTGCGATTGTTTAATGTTATGTTCTTGATAAAAATTTTATCACATAAAAAATAATGTCATCCAAAAGAAGCAAGTCTGATTCTTCTACAGCTAGCAAGAAAAGAAAAACATTGACTTTGGAAACAAAAGTCAACATTATTGAGGATTTTGAAGGCGGAATAAAAATTTATGAGCCAGCAAAGAAGTTCGATCTACAGGAATCCACAGTAAGAACAATCATAAAAGAAAGATTTACAGATTTTGGAGGACAAGGAACGAATTGTTTGCTATAAAGAAATTTTGCATGACAAGAAAACGACATTATGCCGTCAGACAAGTCTATTAGATTTTATGAAACCATCGACATCGAAATAACTTTCTTTTTTTTATGTATGAAAAACTACAATTATGATTATATTTCTTTAAAAATATAGGTGTTTTTCTAAACCTTTGGTCCCAATTAACTAATATTTTGTATGTTTGTATATATAAATTACATGCAAAATTATACCCCGAGTTACGCAAATTCGACTTATGCGCTTTTTGTTGATCCCACCTACCACATAACTTCTGGGTATGACCGTATATTCAAATTCCTTGTAGATTATATAATACATGGAATTTGAATTAGAAGTGATCACCATTATGTTTTGAGCAGGATAAAAGTGAATATTATATTGAAAAGAAAAATGACTAAGAAAATTTTTAAAAACGTTTTTCATCTGTTTGACTTTTTTTAAATCAAAGTAGAGCAGCTATCAGGGGTAAGCTTTATAGCTTGACTATATAGACTCAATAGCTTGAAAAGAAGAACTGAAAAAAGCACTGACTGAACTCAGCTAGAGAAGCATGAAGTGGGGTCGTTTGCAAGAATAGAAATATCTGAACTACTTGGAAGACTCAAAAAGTTAAAAGTAGTCTTGGAAAAGAAGCAAGAATATAGAGAAAAATGTAAGAAAGCTAAGCTGTATGTGTAAAAGTAACTAAACAAAAGTTATGGGAAAGCTGATTAGGATATAGAAGATAAATATCATGAAGCTGGAAAAAATATTCTGGTTCCTGTAGAAAAAGCTTAGAAGTGGACGAAATGGTATAATGAAAAATACATCAGAGATGATTAAGGCAATATAAAAATTGTAGATAAAGATAATTACTGGATGTCTGGAATAACTACTTTGAAAGATTCTTAAATGAAACAAATTGAACATAATAAATTTAGTTTAATCCTTTATCCAAGTGTAAGCAAACAAAGTTTGTGCCTAAAGTATCTTCAGGACCGAGGCAACTCATGGTAAAGTTGGACCAAGCTCTCATCACTTGTCTTAGTATCTCCCATAATGCAAAGCACATCTCCTTGCGGACATGTATAATGCTGTGCATTAAGGGAAGGGCCACTACCCAGACCAGTTTCGACCTTTATTGAGGTCTCATCGGTGGGAGCCAGACCAAGAGGTGGTAATACTAAGGTGGAAGTAATGGAGAAGTCATATTTACCTATACAAGTTGCCAAAATGTGACACCTTATTATTAAATTACTCTGGATTAGAGAGAAAGATGTTGGAAGTTTTTTCCACTTGATTAGATTGTAATAAATTTAGTTTAATCCTTTATCCAAGTGTAAGCAAACAAAGTTTTGCCTGAAGTATCTTCAGGACTGAGGCAACTCGTGGTAAAGGTGGACCAAGCTCTCATCACTTGTCTTAGTATCTCCTATAATGCAGAGCACATCTCCTTGTGGACATGTATAATGCTATGCATTAAGGGAAGAGCCATTACCCAGACATACATTAATAATAAGGTGAGACACCTTTTGGCACCTAGTATAGGTAAATATGACTTCTCCATTACTTCCACTTTAGTATCACCACCTTTGGGTTTGGCTCCCACTGATGAGACCTCAATAAAGGTCGAAACCAGTCCAGGTAGTGGTCCTTCCCTTAATGCATAGCATTGTACATGTCTGCAAGGAGATGTGCTTTGCATTATGGGAAATACTAAGACAAGTGATGAGATCTTGGTCCACCTTTACCACGAGTTGCCTCTGTCCTGAAGATACTTCAGGCACAAACTTTGTTTGCTTACACTTGGATGAAGGATTAAAGTAAATTTATTACGGTCTAACCAAGTGAGAAAAAACTTCCAAAACAGATTGAACAGTGGCAGAAAATATTTGAGGGGAATACAATCAGAAATACATATCAATACTTGAGGTAGAAAAATACATCATACATGTGAAATGTGGAAAAGTAGAAGATAATATTTGAATAGAAATGCTCAAATATGAAAGTATACAAGTTGTTTATTGGCTGCACTGCATTGACTTTTATATCCTTGTTTTAAAAATGGATGCTGTTCCAAATGATTGGGTAGAACTCTCATAGCACCCATCTGTAAAAAGAGAAACTATAGATTGATATGATCAGATTTTCACTTTAAGACAAATAGTTGACAAATCATGGGAATATAGCAAAGATATCTGCTTTAGTTTTCTAGATCTGTAAAACATAAGGCATATTTCCAAAAGATAAGCTGTTCAGAATGCTAACGTTATGTTGCATAAATGGGACATTGTATCAATCAATACTGGAACGAGTACGGGAAGAGATGGTTTGATGTAAAATTGTTGGTCCATGCTATCTTCAGTATTATTCATCTGTGTGGATCACATTATGTTATGAAACCTGATATCGATATTGGAAATATTCAACTTGGCTCATTATATTATACAGATGATATTATACTTCTAAATAAATGCAGTGCAGTCTTCAGGATTCTTTGACTAGATTGTATAACTTCAGTGATAAATTTGGTATGAAGTTGCATTCTATTCTTAACCAATCTCTCCAATACTTTGATTACAACTGCAGTTATACAGACTGGTCTATAATTGAAAACTTCAGTCCTAGAATCATGCTTATGAAGTGGTACTTCATAAACATGGTCCTAGAACTCCTAAAACTTGCCTTCTTTTGACTCCTTAGGAACCTCACCCACTGTAATTCATTAAACAACCAGGTCAAGGGCATAGCTAACTTTTATGCATGTTCCTTAAGAATACATAGTGATATGTCATGCAATCCCACAGCCTTATTAACTTCTAGCCTAATCAACACCTGATACATCTCTGATTCTTTCACTTCCAGTTCTCCTAATACTTGCCTTCCTTCTATATATTGCATGGGCATCATTTACACCGGTATGATATATACTGATAAGGTGCTCAGTCGGTAATTCCACCATATTCTTTGCAACGGGGACTCTGCTGTCGTGACTATCCACCAGTGTCAACCAGCCATTTTTATTCATTCTCTTTCTTGACATAAAGCAGAAAAATTCCCTTGAATTAACCTTAGTCTGACCAGCCAGTCTCCTTTCTTTACCATGCTCGTCATCTTCCTACCTTCACTTTATACTCCTCATGGATCTGATCACCACTAACTGTCTTGTACCTCCTCCATAGCATTTTCTTTTCCAACACAGCTTGCTTGATTTCACTCTTTATCCATTTCACTCCTGCTATATTTACTTGCTTAACTCTTGGTATTCAGTTATACATTACTTGTGTCAGATGCTGCCTTATGAATTTCCATGCACTATCACACATCTTTATGGCATAGCTCATCTACCCACATATATCTGTTTTTGGCAGTAACCTTTTCTTATTTCACCACTTTCCAAACAAGTACTTCATTTTCACTCTCACCAACTGGTGGCATTGTTAATACCTCATTAACTACATCTTGTGAAGTTATCACAAATCCAAAACATTAAAAGGCTCTAGTTGCTTGTCACATGTTGCTTAAGATACTTATCTTTCAGAAATTAAAAAAACTTGCTCTCCTTGTTCCCATACACTATCTACCTTCTTCCATTGTATATTCCTGTAATTAGTCTCCCACCAGGATACCTTCTTTTTACATGCCCAATCAATATGCCTAAACATTTCACAATCACAATTAGTGCAGATGTGGTAGCCCTGCAAGACGATTTTAATAAGCTAGATTTGAATAATGCCTCAAGACCTTACATTTTGATGCAGCAAAATGTGAGGTCTCAAGGTTTGGGACACGTCGATGGGATGCTGCATACTCTATGGGAGGAGTTGAACTGGAGGAAGTAGGGGAGACAAGAGATCTGGGGTTGATGATTGGTAGAAACCTGAAATTTAGGGGACATATTGCAAAGGTAGTGAAGGTAACACAGAGGATTGCTGCAATAATGAGGACACTGACCTGCAGAGATAAAATGATTATCATTCCATTGTATAAGACTCTGATCAGACCACACTTAGATTATTGTTCTCAGATCTGGTCCCCAGGATTTGAAGGGGATAAATTAACTGTGAAAAGGGAACAAAAGCGGATAACAAAGATGGTGTCAGGACTGTACAATGTTAGTTATGAGGATTGGCTTAGGGAGTGTGGACTGCAGAGTTTGGTGGATAGAAGAAGGAGAGGTTATATGATTGAGACTTTTAAATTGTTGAGAGGTGGCTCCAGGGTTGACACTGGGGAGTTCTTTTGCTTGGTTGAACAGCGGGAAGGAGTCATGAAAAGGGGCCATCCCTGGAAGTTACCAAAGGAAACTGTGAGAAAGAGGGTGAGGAGTGGTTTCTTTGCATGGTGGGTGGTTGAACCATGGAATGCATTGCCTGATGGAGTGGTGATAGTGAGAACGGTCAGTGAGTTTAAGGAGTGGTATGATAGACTTTGTGTTTCTTGGGGGGGGACATCCCCTTGATGAGTCTTGATAGACTTTGTGTTTCTTAGGAAGGACCTCCCACGATGTCTTCGACTCCATGGAGGCCTGGATAATAAAAAATAATAATAATAAAAAACTATATTCCCTGGTCTATAACAGCACAGGATGCTGTTATAGACCAGGCATGTATTATCAGCTTCCACCCTTTGTGAACACAATTCCTACTCAGTCATTAACAGCACTCTTGCTCCTCTTTTCACCTTCCTATCCTTCTGGAAATTTATATATCCTTCCATTTCTACTCCCAACATCACATCTTCCTTAGATAACCAACTTTCACTTATACCAATTATCTTTGAGCACACTGACTCAATCAGTGCAACAACCTCAGCTCTCTTATTTCAAATACTCCTTACATTTGTGTAAGGAGTATTCGAAAGTATTGATAGAGTGGCATCAAACATAACAATACTTGTGTCTTCGACACCATTCTACCAGCACCAACATTCTCTTTTCTAGTTACTATACCATCTCTCTCTCTCTCTCTCCCTCTCTCTCTCTTTCCCAGGTCTGACCAGTCCCATTTCCTTGATCCTGATTCTGATTTCCATTCATATCTGTCTCATTCTCACCTTTATGCATTTCATCACCTTGTGCTGCTGCACCACATTTTAAACTATGTATCCATCTTCCTCTTGGTATACAATCCATTTAGCTATGCTATCCTGCTTCACAAGTAGACTCTGATTGATTGTTTGCTACATTAACTTCTCGATTCTGTGCCTTCTTAGAAAACAGTAGCCTTTCTAAATGCCCACCACCTACCTCATTCAAATGCAATCTATCAACTTTAAACCATTCCAACTTTCCTTCAAATTTACTCCATAGATTTATTACAAATTGAATCCCTCCCTTTCAGCCATCTTACTATGCATTATCTC
Source organism: Typopeltis vanoorti (assembly GCF_054136105.1). NCBI lineage: Eukaryota > Metazoa > Arthropoda > Arachnida > Uropygi > Thelyphonidae > Typopeltis > Typopeltis vanoorti. Next base: position 94,325,990 of record NC_143553.1, read on the forward strand.
TGCTTTCCTTCTCAATTTACTATTGTCATATCTAGGCAACTTGCTAACTACTTTTCCAACAAGATTATTATCCTTTCCAGCTGCAACAACTTCCTTAAGTCTCTATCAACATTTTTTTTTTTTCACCAACTAAGTAATTTGTCCCCACAACTACCACTAATTTTCATGCCTGCTCTTTCCTTCTCTGCAGTGCATCGGTTATTTCATTGCTCTACCAGAAATGGCATCCTCATCCCATCTGACAACTTTGTCTAAAAGTTTCAGTCGAGAAACCAGTGGTTTCTGTTGGACGGGCAATACCAGTTGTAGACGGTATTAACCTTCCAACCTATCCCATAGCAAGGTTTATTAAGCTATCTCACTGGCTGATCCTGCTCAAATTGATCTGATTTCTTGGGGGGGGGGGGGGTACGACTTTGAATATCATGCTCGGCATCAACATTCACTCCTTATTTATCAGTAGTCCACCTTTTGAAACTCTTCAGTTATTGTCACAAGCTTTCTCTCCTGATATAATTAAATACTAGTAATGGTAGTGTGGGCAATAGATGGCATTGGTGTAGATCAGTGATTCTCGACCTTTTTTTCGTCACGGTACACTTTTAATAATTTTAAAATTTGGCGGCACACTAACAATAAGATAAATTTAAAAGAATTTTACTTGGTTAATTAATGCATGTACCTATAATATATTTTGTAAAAATAGCATACAATAATAATTTGCAATAAAATATAAAATGAAATTGCATTACAAAGTAAACAAAATGTTTATTTAATGATAAATTACATTTAATGCGAATGTTTTTTTTTTTTTTGATAACTTCATTTATATTTGGGCGTATAAACGATAATGCTACTCTCATTTCGTGATCCAGATTTAAAAGTCTTGATCTTTTTTTCGTTTTTATATCAGTCAAAGCCGAAAATCCAAATTCGTACAAATAAGATGTGGAAAATTGTAATAACGCACTTAAAGCTTTTTGTGATAATGTTGGATAATCGTATCTGAGATTAATCCAGAATGAATTAATTGATTCTTCTGAATGTTTTGAAATTAAATCTCGGTTATTACACAGAAATCAGTTCTTCTTCTTTCAAAGTTAGTTCATACACCGATGTGTTGTTTATTGTTTGTTGTTTATTGCAATTTTTTGCTCTAGTATTGTCAAATGATCAATAACTATTTTATGAATTATTTTATAACAATCTTTTGGAACTGATTCAAACTTTTCTAAACTACCTTCTTGTGCTTTATTCTTCCATAAAGTAATTTTTTTTTTTTTGAAATCCTAACAATTTATCGGTTGAGTTTAAAATATTTTCTTTCGGTCCTTGCAAACTCGTATTTATGTTATTAAAAATAACAAAAATATCAGATAAGTAAGCCAGCATAGCATACCATATTTTGTCATCCAAAACCAACAAAATCATTATTATCTTGTTCAAAAAATATCTTTATCTCGTTTTTTAATTCAAGCACGCGAGACAAAACTTTCCCTCTGGATGACCACCTGACTTCCATGTGTAGTAACAATGATTCGTATTTAGACTCCATAGCCTGGCATAATTGACTAAACAGTTGACTTTTTAATGGTCTTGATTTTATATAATTAATCATTTTGACACATTGTTCCAGCACTACTTTCAATTCTGATGGTAATTGTTTTGTAAATAGTGTTTCCCCGATGCAAAAAAACAATGGGTAACTAATATATCTGCATTATGTTCTCTTATATGTGCTACAAATCCTTTTATAGATCCTGTCATAGCAGAGCACCGTCTGTACAAATGCCAATGCACAAATTCCACGAAGTTTTAATTTCTTGTAAATAAGAATTAATCTCGTCGAAGATATGTTTTCCTGTTGTCAAATCAGATAATTCGCAACAACATAAAAATTGATTAATTATATCATTTTCGTGAATGAATCGAATGAATGCAATTAAGTGTGCTTTTCCCGTAATATCAGTTGTTTCGTCGATTTGTAAAGCAAAATTTGAATTTGCAAGAGTTTTAGCAGTATTTTCTTCAATATTTCAGGACAAGTCTATAATTCTGTGATGAATTATGTCATTTGAAAGTGGTATTTTATAAACATCAATTTCTGCTGGTTCACCGATCATTCTTTTTACAATTTTACGACAAGCAGGTAATATAATTTCTTCAGCCAAATTATGAGATTTTAATTTGAGCAATTAATTCAGCCACTTCATAAGAAGCTATCTGAGCTTTTTCAGACACACTAATTTGCTTTTTAAAAATCTTTAATTGTTTGGATCTTGCAGATAATGAATTTTGAAAGTAGGCTTTGTCTTTTGATGCTAGTGAAGGATAATTAGTGAGCAGGTGACGTTGGAGCTTGCTCGGAACCATAGCACTGTTTGATAATTTACAACCACATACCACACACTTGGGAACAGTTTTATCATTTTCCATTGTAGATGTAAATCCAAATTTTAAGAAGTCATCATTCTACTTACGATGACCATTACATTTTTTGGCGGAGGAAACATCTTTACTTGTACTGGGCTCATTAGCATTATCGCTAGCATCATCATTATCGTCGTTAAGCTTTCTTTTTTTTATTCATTTATCCATTTTAGGGGGTTCATTGAAAATAAAAATAATTTTGTCAAAAAATTATTAAAAACGACATATTGTATATTGCCTTTGAATCCATTTTAATTAAGTTTGACTACACAATATTGTGGTATTGCACATACGAAAACAAATATATAAGTTGTAACTAACCATATGCACACATCAAGCGGGCGACTATTAGACTAAACCAATATGTAGCTTTGTTAGCCAGTAGCCAGAACTATAATAGCCATGCGCATTGGTTCAGCCAGTCCCTGTTAGGAAGGTAGAACTGATTGAACCACTTGTCTGAACGCTGCTTATGTATGAGTATTCGCAGTGGCGGCACACTTAAAAAATCTCGCGGCACAGTAGTTGAGAATCACTGGTGTAGATAATGGAGACAGAGAGTTGTAGAGTAGGTATGATGAGTCTTTGGACTCCTTGGAGGTAATTTGATTTGATTTAGGCTATTTTTAGCTGTAATTACACACACGCACACACACACACACAATAACTTGGTCTCCATACAACTGCAACCCTCTTCCTGAGTATGCTATGCAGGTGCTTTTGCTATATAGCCATATCCTGAAGCTGTTATTCCTTCATTCCTAATATTCTCCTCTTCCACTCATCTGGCATGCTAACATCTCCAGTATATCATAAATCTACCTTCACTGGCCATTACATATGGCATAGCATATCATACTTCTCAGGAAACTTGCATTATTAAAACACTTAGCGTTAAAGCACAAGTCATATGCTCTGATCCCTCACACCTTAAACTGGAACCGGAATCAGACCCTGTAAATAGATTTAATATCTCATAGCTGGACTCCTGGTACCAAATGCAAGGTGCTTACTTTCTTTCCTTCTATTAAACTCTCCTACATCCTCTCATAAGTCTGGTGTAGCTCAGAATTAAGTTGACACTGACAACAGAATCTTCTGGTCTTGGATCTACCTTTTATGTAGATGTCATTTCAGATTTGAACACTAATTCAGAGTGCTGAAATATTTCTGATTTGCTACCATAATCATCATTATCAAATTCCTGCCATGTACCCTCAAGTAGTGTACAAGATATGATAGTACTATATGAAAAATTTACCATTACTAACTTCCTAGTTACAATATTCCTCAAAGTCAGTCTGTTACCTGTCAAGACTCCAATATTATTTGGTCTTATATTTCTGTCTTCTAAGGCACTTTTTACTGTATCAATCCATCTATATGGGTCTTTTTCCTGACAACCTGGGAGAGAACACTTGTTTTGCTAATCTTTCCTCTCCCATTCTGTTTAAGTGACCATACCACCTGAGATTAGCTCTGCTAACACATTCCTGGATGCTGGCAATGTCAAGTTCTTTCCTAATATCCTCATTTTTAATATGATATTGCCATTCATGCCATCTGTTCACACCTCTAATCTTTCTCAGGACTCTCATATCTGTGGTCTCTAGTCTTTGGTTCAAGTGTTTCACTTCTAACCGAGCTCTCAGATCTATAAGGTAAACTGGTTTGAATACAGTATACAAGAAACTGTATACAAGAATCAACAAGTCTTGTATACAGCTAATTCAGTGTTCCGACTAATTTCTCTTCTTATTCCATATAAATTTATTCAGTTGACTTCCTACCATACCAGCCTTGTTGATTCTGTTGTCTATCTCCATATTTAATTTACCATCTTCAGTAAAAATCGTGCCTAAGGAGCTGAAATGTTTTACTTGTTCTACAGGGTTCGCCGTTCACAACACAGTTGACATTTTCAACAATTCTACCTATTTTCATTGTCATTGTCTTTTTAATGCTGACCTTCATGCCATATCTCTCATATTTATGAATTTAGGGACACAAAACATGTGTTGAAAAGATTATTTTACTGATTAATAATAAAATAATAACTTTACGTTTCGACCCCTGTATTGAGGTCATCTTCAGAAGGATACATTCAGAAGTATAAGAACAAGCTACATGCTGTTGCACTCTATACAAGTAAATTACATCTACGTTGTTAACTAATCTTTTTTCTTAGCCTGCCCTCTAGTGGAAAAAAAAATTAAATAAAATAAACAAAAATAAAATAAAAACTACAATAAACTCTTCTAAAGACCTCATGTACTAGGATTCTTCTGGAATTATACAGTTTATATTGTTATAAATTATACGATTATCTTCTGGATTTGTACAGTACAGTTTGCTATTGAATGTTCAAGAAAAAAAAAAAAAAAAAAACATTTCACTAGGTCTTGTATTGAGATTTTTCTTCGTGGTTGCTATGAAGGTTGTAGATGGGTCCTCCACATTCTTGGAATTGTTAGACCATCGTTTTTATTTAAATTCGGATCATGTTTGAGCATTTCACATGCTTCCTTGAATTTCTGCTCGAACCAGGTTTTGGTGCGGTGTAGGGACTTGGTACCTTTCCAGTCATTTCTGTGGTATGTTTGGAGTGCGTGGTCAGAAAGGCCGGTTTTTCCAAAATGGAGGTATTTATGTGACTTTTGTGTTCATCCTTTCTGATTGGGATGGTTCGCCCTGTTTCCCCTATGTATGGTATGTTACATGTGCAATCTATTTTGTAAATCCCTGGGTGGGCTAAGTGTGGCAGGGGATACTTGGAAGAACTGAGTAGGTGTCTTAATTTTGTCAGGGGTTTAAAGGTGGTTTTGATGTTGTATTTGTGTAGTGTTCTGTCTATTTTTTCAGAAATGCCTCTAACATATGGTATAGCAATAGCATTCTTGAAATCTTTTTTTGTTATTAGTGGTATCTTTGTGGAGGAGCTTGTGAATGGTTTTTATACTGTATCCATTTTTTATAAAGGTATGTTTGATGGTCTCATATTCATGGTTAAGAGCTCTATCATTGATTGGGACATTGGTGAAAAGGGAAGTTATGTCCACAACACCTACCAAATGGTAAATTACAATCCCATGCAACGTAACAAAAAGAAAACTACTGAACTACTTAAATCAGTTAACACGGAAGAAACAATCAAAAAATTAATACCGCAGTATGCTCGCGCACCCAGAATTTATGGCCTGCCAAAAGTACACAAAACAGACATGCCATTACATCCAATTGTGGAAGGAATTGACAGTCCAAATTACTACTTAGCCAAAAAATTAGTGGCCACACTCAAGGAATTGGTTGGTCATTCCCCTTCCTACATAAAAAATACGCAACAATTCATAAACAACATTAAAAATATTACACTCAACGACCAAGATCTATTAGTCAGCTTTGACATAACTTCCCTTTCCACCAATGTCCCAATCAATGATACTATCCTACTCTTACAGAACATATTTCCACACGACATCACGGCCCTCTTTGCCCACGTACTCCGCTCCGGATATTTCGTGTGGCAAAACAATTTTTACCTTCAAAAAGAGGGTACCGCCATGGGCTCACCACTCTCTCCCCCAATAGCGAACTTTTATATGGAAGACTTTGAGCAACGAGCTCTAGAATCGGTATTCCTAAAGCCCAAAATTTGGTTCAGATATGTCGACGATATTTTTGCCATTTGGCCCCACGGCCGCCAAGCACTAGATACATTCCTTAGCCACCTGAACAAACAACACAAAAGCATCCAATTCACCATTGAAATTGAAAAAAAAACAACTCTCTTCCATTCCTATACACACTTGTCACACGTCTTCCTTCAGGCTGTCTCTCCTTCTCAGTTTACCACAAACCTACACACACACACACACACAGGCCAGTACAAGTACATACACAAAACTTCTTATCACCTCCCAACACAAAAACTAGGGGTCATAAGCACCCTTAAACACAGAGCTCAAACCATTTGTTCAAATGAACAAGCTCTTAACCATGAATATGAGACCATCAAACATACCTTTATAAAAAATGGATACAGTATAAAAACCATTCACAAGCTCCTCCACAAAGATACCACTAATAACAAAAAAAGATTTCAAGAATGCTATTGCTATACCATATGTTAGAGGCATTTCTGAAAAAATAGACAGAACACTACACAAATACAACATCAAAACCACCTTTAAATCCCCGACAAAATTAAGACACCTACTCAGTTCTTCCAAGGATCGTCTGCCACACCAAGCCCACCCAGGGGTTTACGAAATACAGTGCACATGTAACATACCATACATAGGGGAAACAGGGCGAACCATCCCAATCAGAAAGGATGAACACAAACGTCACATAAAATACCTCCATTTTGGAAAAACCGGCCTTTCTGACCACGCACTCCAAACATACCACAGAATTGACTGGAAAGGTACCAAGTCCCTACACCGCACCAAAACCTGGTTCGAGCAGAAATTCAAGGAAGCATGTGAAATGCTCAAACATGATCCGAATCTGAATAAAAATGGTCTAACAATTCCAAGAATGTGGAGGACCCATCTACAACCTTCATAGCAACCACGAAGAAAAATCTCAATACAAGACCTAGTAAAATGTTTTTTTTTTTTTTTTTTTCTTGAACATTCAATAGCAAACTGTACTGTACAAATCCAGAAGATAATCGTATAATTTATAACAATATAAACTGTATAATTCCAGAAGAATCCTAGTACATGAGGTCTTTAGAAGAGTTTATTGTAGTGTTTATTTTATTTTTGTTTATTTTATTTAATTTTTTTTTTCCACTAGAGGGCAGGCTAAGAAAAAAGATTAGTTAACAACGTAGATGTAATTTACTTGTATAGAGTGCAACAGCATGTAGCTTGTTCTTATACTTCTGAATGTATCCTTCTGAAGGTGACCTCAATACAGGGTCGAAACGTAAAGTTATTATTTTATTATTAATCAGTAAAATAATCTTTTCAACACGTGTGTTTTGTGTCCCTAAATTCATAAATATGAATTCTGATCACCGTGTAACCTTAAAAGAAAGATTCATACCATATCTATTACAACAGTTATTCAATTTAGTCAGGAAATCTTGCAAACTTGTAACGGATTTATTTAGAAGTATAACATCGTCCGCATAAAGCAAAGAGCTGACATTAACATCTCCAATTCTGATATCATGTTTAATACCACTTTCCTTCATAATGTGATCCATATAGATAATGAATAACAGAGGGGATAATGTACATCCTTGTCTCACACCAGATTTAACACTAAACCATCTTCCTATACTTCCTTCAATTCTAACTGCTGACTTACAACTCAAATAAAGACTAAGTATTGCTTGATATAATGCCCCATTGACACCATATAACTGTAGTGTATTGAATAGCTTCTCTCTTGGTACCTTATCATGTGCCTTTTTCAGATCAACAAAACTTAAATACAGATCTTTTTCTCAACTATTTGTTGTAAAGTGAAGATCTGAATCTGGCAGCCTCTATTAAGCCTGAATCCAGCTTGTTCTTTGCCAAGCTTCCACAATCCTTCTCGACTATTTCTCAAGTATACTTGCATAGATCTTACCAGGAACACTCAGTAGGGAAATACCTCTATAATTCTCACATTCAGTTTTATTTCCCTTTTTATATATGGGTACTATGAGCTCTACTCCAATCATCGAGAATTCGTCTCTCTGTCCAGGCCTTCTGAACTATGCAGTGTAACTGTTACCGCTAAAGTGCGAAAACCATTAATGTGCACATTACCTAGCTAATCTGCAGATTAACTGATTTGCTCCGTTAATGTGTGGAATCAAGAGTTTTCCGCATTTTACCTAGTCCTCACGTACTAGGTAATGTGCACATTAACGGCTTCCGTATCGTTAAAGTTCAAAAGTTTGTTTCTCTAATTTCCTTTCCCTACTCCTTCCCCCCTCTCCCTCCACTTTTAGTTTGGTTTTTTAATAAGTAAACATAATTTTATCATATATTTTTTTTCTTAATTGTAATAATATTTTAAACCGTTTGATTCCTTGTATTATATTAATTGATTGATGATTGATTCTATCAACTAATTTGTTGATTGTATTAACTTGATTCTTTAGATATCAAAAAATAAATAAATAACATTAACTTAATTTAAACATACAGAAACGTTGCTGTTTTTCCAGCAAAGATCTTATTTTCACTTTAACGAGTGCCTAGTAGGTAATGTGCAGATTACCTAGGTAATTTGAGAAATGAAACAATTTTCTGCACATTAACGGATCACCGTAGTTAATCTGCACAATACCTAGATAATCTGCAGAATAACTGATTTCTGCACTTTAGCAGTAACATAACCACTGTAAGACTTTTATACCACCATACTTCAGCATTTCTGGTAGAATATCATCTACTTCTGCTGCCTTTCCACATTTCAAGCCTTTGGTGGATTTTTCTACTTCAAGTATGGATATGTATTCCTGACTGTATGCGTGTTGAGTGTTTTTTACCACTGTGCTATCACTGCTTGTTTCATTTAGCACTTTTTCAAAGTAATTACTCCATACTTCAAGGATATCTTTTTCTCCTATTTTCATGTCATCTTTATCATGTCTAATTCCTTTTACAGCATTCTTTCCTCCATTTCTGAGCTTCTTCAACAACCCCCTAGAATATCTTGCCACCTTCTTGATATTTATTTTCTATGTTCTTGCCAAGGTCCTGTCATGACTTTTGTTTAGCCAGTTTTACACAGTGTTTAGCATTCTTACATTTGTCTCTGTGTTCTCTAAGAGCACAAGCTGACTTATTTGACAGGAACTTTTGATATGCTTTCTTCTTTTCCTTCACTGCCTCTTTAACTTCCTGTGTTCGCCATGGAGTTCTGATTTTTCTATCCTTGCAGACAACCTCATTGCATGCCTCTCTGGCTGAATCAATCAGGGTTTTCTTCAAGGCTTTTCACTGAATCTCCAATGTTTGGTCCCTGTTCTCAAACACTTTCATTTTTTCTTCAATAATCTTTGTGTATTTTAGTCTACAGTTCACAACTGAGAGCTGCTCAACTTTTATTCGCTTTAAAACTTTCTTACATGTTCTTCTTTTCGATACGAAATTCAATTTTATACTGCTCAAGACTAAATAGTGATCACTTCCAATTTCAAATCCTCTGTACACTCTGTTGTCCCGCACCAGTAGGAAAACATCAATATCAACAATAACATAGTCAATGAGACTTTTCTTATTCCTTGCCTCTTCTCTCCATGTGAATTTGTGCACATTTTTATGTTGGAACATGGTGTTAGTAATAACCAGTCCATGTCCTGAGCAGAAATCCAACAGGTATTTGCCATTATTATTAGCTTTGCTCTTTTCTCCTAATTTTCCAAGATATTTTTGTATATCTGACAATCATTTCCTACTCTGCTATTTAGATCCCCAACAAGGACCAACTTTTCCTTTTTCATTATGTCAGTTGCTTTTTCTAAAAAAATTCCTCCCCTTCTACCTTAGTAGAACCTTCTATGGGATGATAGGTACAAATAAGTCTCATTGTCCTGTTCCCCATTCTCATATTTGCCCATATCACTCTACTTGAGACTGCCTGCCATTCAAGATTAGCCTTGTGGTTAGTGTTGCATACTATGGCTACTCCTTCTTTTCCTTGATTGTCATTGCCTGAATATAACATTTTGTATTTATTGCTCAGAAAGATCAACAGTTTTTGTCTTTTTTGTTTCAGTCACCCCTATTATGTCAATCTGGTACTTATCTAATTCCTCAGCTAGCTCCATTTCTTTGCCATTCAGGCTTCTTATATTGATAGTACCGATCTTTAATTCTGGTGATGTTGAGTTGGGGTGTGTTTTCAGATTTGTTCCAGTAGCTGATTTTTCCCTATTCGCCCTGGTTCCCTGGCGAAAACAACGGGGGCCTTGTTTAACTGGGCGATGCCCCAGCCAGCATGAAATTTTGTCATGTTGTACCATCATTTTGTAATTTGGTTTAAGCCAATAAGAATTATAATTTGGTCGGCTAATTCCCAAATTGCCAGCCCATCCTCGTTTGTTCAGTATCAAAGTAGACACCCAACAGGGTGCACCATGAGAAGGTGAGGATTGGACATTAGGTCAGAAGCCCTGGTCGGTTCTCTGCATTCCTTTAAAGGCTATGTGGAGGTCTCCTCTCAGGTATACAACTTTGACCCTTAAGCACCCTGATTTGCTACCATAATGTTAGGATTTCCCTACCAAAATTCTGGGGATGTCTGAACCATATTAATATATGATTTTTGTATACATATCAGTTTCATATCTGCTGTACTGTGACCATGCTAGTACATTGTTCATTTCTTGATTAAGAAATCTATTGTTTTTCTGCTTTTTTTCAGTAGTTGCACTGAAAATATCTCTAGGTTCCATAATGGAACCATGTTCTCAGTCTTGGTTTCTTTGCGACTGCAGATTGCAAAGATGCCAACTTTTTATATCCTGAGCCAATCTCCTCCATTTCCCTCCTGTTGGCTTTAATATAGGATTCTCTAGATAGTCCAACACATTTTCTTTTTTATGTGTCTAGTTGACCAGTCTGTTATTTTTGAAGTCCATCTATTGTCTTTCATGCATTCTATATGTGTACTTTTTTGTTGTTATATATAAAGGTTGGTCGATTGATAGCGCCTGCTACTAATGGCTCACACAAAAAGTTAAGCAAGTTTGAGCTCAGTTAGTAGTTGGAAGGAGATCAATTGTTCGATGCTGTTGGCACACTCTCCCTCGATGAGTCTTTGGACTCCCTGGAGGTGTCACATAATAATAATAATATATATATATATATATATAGCTTCTACCACATCATTGAATTCAGATTTTTATCCCTTATTTCAGTGTGTCTTATATGATTTTTCTTGCATATATTCAGACCTTTCTATTGATTGCCCTTTGGTTTTATTAGATGTTGTTCTTAATTCTTTGTATTCCGTGTCTCACTGCTTAGGTCATTCCTGGAATAATACTGTTAAAAAAAGGTTTGATCTTATTTTGATATCTGTTTTGGTGGGTGATAGTGTCTTTTATCTGGTTAAAAGCTTTCCAAGCAGCCATTTTATCTATTTATTTCATCTGATATATCATTCTCCATTTTGATTGTTTGTCCTAGTAAATGTAGCTCACCACTCTTCCTATGGCTTTATTTTGCTGTTTGATTTGGTGGTCATGAGAATATTCATTTCTTATCTATTTTGTCTTGTCATAATGGATTCATAATCATGCCATTCTACAGTATAAGTATGTCATTCAACATTATTTATAGGTCAGGTGGTTGATGAGATATCAGAACCATCATCAGCAAACAGGAGTATTTTAAGATCATATTTAAATCTCCATTCAGGTGTTTTTGAGAATATTTTCTAGAGTTTCTATAAAAAGAATGAGGGAAATCTCATCTCCTTTTCTTACTCCTCTTCCTAGTGGTATTTCGGGACATTTATTAAAAAGAGTAATCTGGATTTTGCTGCCTATATATATATATATATATATATATATATATATATATATATATATGAATATGATTTGAATTAAGCTGATATATGGTTGTTCAATGCCTTGATCTTTTAGTGCCGAAATACTGCATTAAATGCAGTATTCCAGGTTCTAATGTGTGAAATGCTTTTTTGAAATTGATACACAGCAAAGTGAAAGATGATATATTCTCTGCATTTTTCAGTTAGTTCATTTAGTGTATGTGTATCGATCAATTGTGGAGAATTCTTTCTTAAATTCTGCTCACTCTTTGCTGCTATTTTCATATAATGTTTTTTTTTTATTCTTTTTAATATGGTTTTTGTGAATATCTTATAGCAGTGAGACTGGAGGCATATTGGTCTATAGTTGTCACTATTCTCTTTCTCATTTTTTATGGATGAGGATAGTTTTAGATGATTTCCATTGCTTGGATATGCTACCTTCATTTACCTAGAAGGTAGAATATCCATCTGTAACATGCACTTATAAGATAGAAACTTGATTATGGTTCTCAATACTCAATGATGGCTAGACCTGCACCATCGAGTCATAAGAATTGCAACTTGAGCTTTTTGAACTTCATACCAATCCCTGGTCTGGACATTGAGGCAGATAAACTACCTTTGTTGCCTCAATGTGAACAACAGTTCCTATTACATGCTGCAAAAATAAAATCCTGCCAAACCATCCCGCATTGCATACTACTTTTTGTTCACAGTAGAAGAATATTTATAACACTCATCTGATTGCAAGCAACTCTTTGGTTTGCATCTAAAAAAACTCTCTTACAAGCACTTGAAATAGGAGTAGACAACATTGCATAGATGCCATTAAATACACTTCCACTGTGGCATTCATACATTCCACCATACTACTTTGCCTTTTTCAAACTCATAGAAATGAACTCTGATTTTGTGCCTGTCTACAAAGATCAAAATCAGAGACACTAGTGGGATCTTCCGAAATACCATAATATCTGCCTCATATTCCACTAGGTAACAACTTCCCTGCTGAGCTGTATAGTATAGAACTTTTCCTTAAAATGCATAGGATTGCTACCAAGGGTTCATAATATATATATTGATTCACAGAATTTGTTACAGGCAATAGGTAAGCTAGAACTTCAGAAACATCCAGTGCTCTCTTGAATCCAACATGTACTTTCTCGGTTATGAAAGCTACACTTGGATGTATGCTTCTGTTGTCCAACTGCAGCTAGATCAGCTCATTTCGCAAGCTTCCACCACTATCTGCCAACAGTATACACCAACTACTGGTAGATTATAAGAAAACTTTCATCCCAGTGGTAGTCATCATGGAATAGAGGGACTAATAATAAGCTCTATTGAATAAGTCTGAAATTAAATTGTGGCAGCCTAGTCTATACAGGGTCTGTAAATAGGAAGTTGTTCTTGCTTGGCTGTGCATAGGTCATAGTCATACCAAACATTCCTTCCTGTTTAGTGGTGATATGCCTGTGTCTGATTTCTGTAATACTGGACATCAGTCATATTTTAATCAACTGCCTTAATTTTCCCAGTGAGTACTGTCATTATTTTGGCTATATTCATAATCTGTCTTGGATTTTATTAAACGCTAAACTTGTGTTTGCTTTTTAAATTTTTACAGAAAATAAATATTTTTCCCTGTATATAAATCATATCATCATCATCATCATCAAATTCTTGACATGAACCCTCAAGAGGTGTACAGGATTTTATACTACTACATGACCTCCAACATTATCAGATCTTATATTTCAATCTTGTAAGGCATTTTTTACTATATCAATCCATCTATATCTTGATCTTCCTCTGGATCTTTTTCCTGCCAACCTGGCAGAGAACACTTGTTTTACTAATCTTTCCTCTCCCATTCTGTTTAAGTGACCATATCATCTCAGATTAGCTCTGCTAACACATTCCTGAATGTTAACAATGTCAAGTTTTTTCTTAACATCATCATTTTTAATATGATATTGCCATTCATGCCATCTGTTCATGCCCCTAATCTTTCTCAGGACTCTCATATCAGCAGTCTCTAGTCTTTGGTCAAGTGTTTTATTTCTAACCTAGCTCTCAGATCCATAAGTTAAAATTGGTTCGAACACTGTCTGTATACAGCTACTTTAGTGTTTTAACTAATTCTCTCTTAATCCATATAAATTTATTCAGTTGACATCCTGTCATACCAGCTTTGTTTATTCTGTTATCTATTTCCATATTTAATTTACCATCTTCACTAAAAATCGTGCCTAAGTAGCTAAAATGTTTTATTTGTTCTATAGGCTCTCCATTCAGAGTGCAGTTGATATTTTCAATGCTTCTGCCTATTTTCATTGCCTTTGTCTTGTTACTACTAACCTTCATACCATATTTATTACAACAGTTATTCAATTTAGTCAGGGAATCTTGCAGATTGTAGCAGATTTATTTAGAAGTATAACATTATCTGTATAAAGAAAAGAGCTGAGATTAACATCTCCAGTTTTTATATCAGGTTTATTACTACTTCATAATGTGATCTATATAGATAATGAATAACATACATCCTTGTCTGATACCAGATTTAACATTAAACCATCTTCCAGTACTTCCTTCAATTCTAACTGCTGACTTAAAACTTAAATAAAGATTAAGTATTGTTTAATATAATGCTCCATTGACACCATACAACTGTAGCATTTTGAAAAACTTCTCTCTTGGCACCTTGTCATATTCCTTTTCCAAATCTACAAACTTAAATACAGATCTTTGTTATATTCCCGAAGCTTGTTCTTCACCAAGCTTCCAATCCTTCTCAACCTTTTCTGAAGCATACCTACATAAATCTTACCATGAACACTCAATAGAGAAATACCTCTATAATTCTCGCATTCAGTTTTATTTTACTTTTTATATATGGGTAGTATGAGAGCTCTACTCTAATCATCAGGAATTCATTCCTTTGTCCAGGCCTTCTGAACTATGCAGTGCGGCCACTGTAAGACTTTTATACCACCATACTTCAGCATTTCTGGTCGAATATCATCTACTCCTGCTGCCTTTCCACATTTCAAGCCTTTAATGGCTTTTTCTACTTCAAGTATGGATATTTATTCCTGATTGCATGTGTGTTGAGTGTTTTTTTACCACACTGTTGTCACTGATTGTTTCATTTAGCAATTTTTCAAAGTAATTACTCCATACTTCAAGGATATCATTTTCTCCAGTTTTCATATCATCATTATTATCTCTAATTTCTTTTACAGCACTCTTTCCTCCATTTCTAAGCTTCTTCTTCAACAACCTCCAGAATATCTTGCCACCTTCTTGATATTTATTTTCTAGTTTTACACAGTGTTTAGCTTTTTTGCATTTGTCTCTGTGTTCTCTAAGGGCACAAGCTGACTTATTTGCTAGGAACTTTTGAGAGTACCAAGAAGAGAGTAATGAGATGATAGTTTGATGGTTGACTTTTGTTTCCCTTTTTTAGGTATAGACTAAATAAAGACTTGCTTCCATACTATTGGGTAGAAGCCAGATGTATAGGTGATGCAGGATGAGTGTTAATTCTGTGGCACAAGTCGGGTATTACCATCTTGATCAGGAGCTGTATTAGTATCAAAATTAATCAAAATTTTCCTGATATCTTTTTAGCAAAAGATCAGGGAAGGCATGCAATGTGTACTTTGTAATAGTGCAGGAAGTGGTTTGCTTTGGCATCTAATTATCTAATCAAGATTTTGAGGAAAATACTGATGCCAAGAGGACTGCTTTATCCTTGTGTAAGGTTACACTGATACCATCAGGATGTGAGAGCAGTTGGAACAAGGAGGTCAGAAGTTTTGTCCAAGAACCTTAAACAAGGAACACGAAGGCTCTACTGCTAGCTGAACAGGAGGCAAGTTTATATTACATTTTATTCTGATGAAGTTATCTTCGGAATCATTGATAACTTTTTCCCACTTAGTGTAAGCTGAAAAAGTAGCCAGAGTTTTTTATTTGAGCCATTGAGCATATGATTCATTTGTATCATGGTCTGTAGAACTACATTTTTTAAAGAACCAGGACTTGGATAAGAATCAGGAGGGTTTGCAGTGGAGTGGAGAATAAAGGCTCTCATTCCAGTGAGGATTATTTCAGTTATTAATTCAGTGCAGATGTTTGGATTGGGAAAACAAAAACAGTAATCTGGCCATGGGAAAGAGTCAAAAATTTCAGAGATCATACCAGTTGGTTGGCACAAAAGTTGGTTAGTGCCATAAGGTAGCTGAGATTGGCTGGAAGAGAACAAACATAGAGGAGGAGACATGGATAAGATTGTGGTCAGAGGTGAGAAAAGAGCAGATATCCATAGTGCATTTAGAAGGAGAGCTAGTTAAAAAAAAAAAAAAAAAAAAAAAAAAAAAAAAAAAAAAAAAAAAAAAAAAGGTGCAGAGTGTTGGAAGAATGATAACAATTGTCTGGTATTCTGATTGGTAGCTTAACTATTTGTGGTCGATCATGACTGATGACAAATGATTTAGCTTCCCTTCAGCTTGATCAGTGAAGTTTGGAGAAGGGGGGAGCCAGAATGTGTTATTGATATTGAAGTCTCCCAGGAAGACAGTCTCACAGTTTGGGTAATTAGATTGTATAAAATCAGCTTTTAGTGATAAAGTTAGTTAAAAAGAGCAGTGTGGTTGTTCCAGTAAGGAGAGGAGCACTAAAAGCAGCAAATGAAGACTATAAAGTGAAGTAGGATGATCTTTGGCCAGAGCAGATCAAAAAGGAGGAATTTCCAAGTTGTATAGGCTATGGCAAGGGTCATCAGAGTTGATGAAAATACGTGTCCCTATCTTTTTTGCAGAATGCATCCTGTAAGATGTAGTAATGTTGTCTGTCATTATTGTTTGCAGTGATGCCTCAAATGTTGGTGAAATGGATGTGGAAGTGATTTTTGTTAGGAGAAATTTTGGTTGGGCAGTTGGTATATTTTTATTATTTTTTGCTGTATTTTTTATGTTTTATAGATAATTTTTTTATATCCACTGTTAAAGCTGTAGTATTTCTGTCTGTCTTTTATACATATCAGAAGAATTCAGGAAACTTAGTGTTTCCTGAATCAACAGCATAAACAATTATGCTAAACATTATTTAAATTAAGGGGATATTAAATCACACATTGTTTTAAAACTGAATAAGAAACTCAAAGATTGGAATCAGAGAGTTTCATGCCGAATATAGTATGTTATAAAAGTATCGGCGATTACTAGCTTGAGCTAATGCAAGTAATCCTAGTACGTAGTACAATACCGGGCAACTCGCAGCAAAGGTGGTAAAGTTCTGATCGCTATTCGTGGTATTTTCCATAATGTAAAAACACATTTCCTAGGAAATGTATGCTGTTATTACATTATGGTGGGAGGTCACTACCCAGACCGGTTTCAGCCTTTTTTGAGGCTTCATCAGTGAGGGTATTAATTTGGTCTAGCTACTCACTGATGAAGCCTCAAAAAAGGCAGAAACCAGTCTGGGTAGTGACCTCCCACCATAATGTAATAACAGCATACATTTCCTAGGAAATGTGTACATTGTGGCTCTTTATATTTAAATTATGCTAAAGAAATTTAACATTTAAAATGACTAAAACGAAGACTCATATTATGAAAAGTATAATTGGTAAAGATGGGTGGTTGGTGTGAAAGCTAAAAGTCTGGTTTTGTTTAAGAAAAATAAGTGTAGTTTTCAGACTTTAAGGTGGAAGTAAACATCATTTAGCTGTTTGTATAAAGTGATGCAATTTGACAGGAAGAGTTGTTGCAGAAAATCCACTGCTGTTTATTTTGACTGTCATGTTTTATTTGGTGAGGTTATTAAGGATTGGGAGATAAGTTTTTGGAAAGCTGATCATAAGAGGAGAATATCACACCATTTCCATAGTCCACCATTTCAATATCTCCATACAATGCAGTCTGGACTCCATCCAAGCACCTGGCAGAGTAGCTTGCAGCCAGCCTGCAGAATCACTTTGCTGCTACACCCTTGAATGGATGCCAGATTTCCCCCCCCCCCCCACACACACACACAGACACAACCACATGCATGCCAATCACACATTCAAATAGCATAATTCATGCTCTGTGGATAAACAAACTGAGCAAGAGAAAATTAAATAAATAAATAAAATAGGAAAAGGGAGTCCAAGGAATCTGCTTTATTGTTCAGACAGTTTTACATACCTCTAGTGTCCAACAAACAAAATGGTTATATTGTACCAAGATGAACATCATCTTATTGGAATGTTTTCCAGTGCATTTATGATAAATATCAGTTTTACCAAAATCATCTTAGTTGAAACAGACTATACTGAAAATGGGAAACTATATTTCATCAGCCTTATATTAGTGTGGATCTTAACTATTGGTCATAATCTACAAGCTACATATATGAAGGCAAAGATTCCAGAGAAGAGAAAGAAGAATATTAGCACTTGAGTACTATAGTTAGTAGCTCTTCTTCAGTTATGGTATCCTATAAATTGTCAAGATATATTCAGTTTTTTTTTTTTTTTTACTTCCCTACCACGAAAAACTTTGAAATGCAGAAATTGTAAGCATTCTACAAATTGTTTTTGTTTAGGAATATGAATAAGCATTAGATAAAACAAAAGTTATTTTCAAGCAAACTGTGGGCTTAGTTAGAGATTACTTGAGATTCACAAAAAATATTATCATTATTTTGTAACATTTTTAACAAAAGAAAATTCTTTAATTTTTATTTTTCACTTGGTTAAACTATAATAAATTTAGTTTAATCCTTTATCCAAGATATTTTCAGATGCAAAGTTTGCATCTGAAAATATCTTCAGGACTGGGGTAAGGTAGTACAACACCAGGCAATTCGTAGCAAAAGTGGACCAAGCTCAGTCCTGAAGATATTTTCAGGTGCAAACTTTGTTTGCTCACACTTGGATAAAGGATTAAACTAAATTTATTAAAATTCTTTAATAATGTTCATTTAGAATTAAAAAAAAAAAAAATGCATTGTCACCTTTGCTTAATAGTCAATATTCAGATAAAGAATTCTGATATTGCTTTTAAATCTGATACAATACTTCTACATAGTGCAGTCAACTCTTGTTATATCATATTGCTGGAAGGAAGTCCCAACACCATGCACCATAAACATATTGCTACCATTCTAAAGGCATTTCATAGCAAGCTCCTTTTTTCTAACAAACTATTCCTGTGGTCCATAGAAGTTCATTATATTCATAATTAAGTTGTTATATTGTTTGAATTCTTACCATGCCACTTTATTTATAACAAAAATGAAAAAGTTGTATATCATAGTACTCTCCTGCCATCATCATATTACTGATATGTATCCTTTTTTTTTTTGGGGGGGGGGGGGGTAATACTGTGACAGTATTACAATTAAGTTCATGTTATTACTAACTTCCTATCATCATCAGTTTTCCTCCAAATTAATGTATTTGTGAGGACTCCAGTATTGTCCATTCTTATATTATGCCCTTCTAGGGCACTACTAATTGTATCAGTTTGCTTAAATTCTTCCTTGTGTATTTTTCAATGCTGGAATCAAACTTGTTGCCCTAATTTTGTTTTTAGAATTTTCATATCTGGGTTCTCTAGTCTTTGGTCAAATGTTTTATTCATACCAAATCCCCATATCCATAAGTTAAAATCAGTTTAAACTACCATGATTACTGATACTGTAAACAAAAGCTGCACCATTGTAATCACATGCTGTTAATTTCTCTTTATATTCATATGTGTCTTTATTTTTTCTCTATTCCTTATATATGCATTGTATCTTTTTATTTATTGCTATTATTTGTAATGTCTTTACTCTATACTTTAAATACCGTTATTCTAATTAGCTGTGCGCCCTTTCTCTCTCTGAATCTTTCTTGCTTATATTATTACGTACTATGCTTATCTACCCTTCGCACTACGAGTCTTATGCCTAAGATACTAGAAAATTTATTTAATTTAGACTGCGCCACTAATATCATTTAATTAGCATAAAACTCAGTAATACGGCCAGCAGATTTCTCTCTCTAACACAAATTCCTTCAATAAAACTTTATACAAACAGTTGTGGTCTATTCTTTTACTTACCTTTATGCTTTGGCTATCTCACTTAGTTTCTCGCTCACAAGTCCGATTTATTTAGGAACAGTGCAGTTGTAAAAATAAACAATCAGGTAGCACTCCTTTAACAAAAAAATCAAAACACATTTTATTTACATTACTATGAAATATACATGAATTAAACAATAGAGAGATTGCTTTCTCTATCCATCTATAAAAATTCTTTAGCACAAATTAGAACCTTTTGACTTCAACATTAATTAATTTCTTTAACTCACTTATTTACTCTCCACTTACAATTTCAACTTATTAAAATTCTAGTTTACTTGCAAAAAGGTTAGCTAACTCTCTGTTAAGTTATCTTTACAATTTTTATATCAACTTCCAATATGCCAATCGATTCTCTTAATGACATTTCTTACTGCTGTTAACCAAATTCTTAAAAAGTCTTTCTATAACATACTATAAGAGGAATTGTACAAAAGTGTGTAACTTACAAAGGCGCTGTATCGCGCATTCAGTCAAAAGTCTTTCACTAAAAGTTCTATGGTAATTCTTTCATCTCAGATCTTGAGCTTCCTTCAGGAAATTTGGCTTCAGTAGTATCTCATCGGAAAAATAGTGGGCTGTAAACAGCAACCTGTGGTACTCATACAGCTCCAGCAAAATGTTGTTCTCCCACAGCAAAAAGAAAAAAACTTCCGAGCGAAGCTGCTTCGGGTAATTTACATCACCTTTTCTCCTCTGCTTTGGCTTGCCAAAAATGCCTGGACGACTGCCGTCTCAAGTAGCTTGAACTCCCGCCTCTAAGAAACTGTAATTACTGTCAACTGGAAGCTTTTCTCCGGTAATTGGAATTTCTCCTTTCAGCAACTCGAAGCTCTCTCTCTAGACTGGAACCGGGAAGCCCTCTCTGGCAACTGCTGGAAGCAGGAAGCTCTGTCTGCGGCCTCTGAAAACCCTCTCTCTAGCCTAGAAGTCGTCTCTCTCTCTCTCTCTCTCTCTCTCTCTCTCTAGCGACGTCTCGAACCAGGAAGCTCCCAATGCTTGGCTCCGTCCCTTTTTATTATGCCTTCTCTGAGACCTCGCACGAAGTTTGTAACCCCAAAGAACTCAGCATGACTCTTTCATTTTCTTTTAAGTTTGTCCTGCTTTCTTTTGATTGTAAGTTGCCGGCCATCAGAAAGTTGGTTGAACCTTTCTGACTGACTTCGGAGGTGTTTATGTGCAGAGCTTGTAAGCCTTTCACATACACACAAAATTTCATAAACAACCTTTCTTATGTCGCCATGTAGATTTATTACATACAGTTCTGGTGTCAAAACATTGCCTTGTTTTTTAACACACTGAAATATTCTTATTAAAGGAGTATATACAGTTAACTTCCAAAGGGTTATTTATAAAAATATCTAGTATTAAATATACAGAGACAAACAAGTTATTTTTACAACATTTTCATGGGACTTGACCTCTGTAAAAAATTGATGTAAAGCACTTTGATATTTTTAAACTACATTGAGATTTTACAATACTATAGTGTTGCAGCTAATTTCTTTTTGTCCATATAAATTTTACAAAATTTGTACACTTTTACATATAGTTTAGTTTCCTTGCATTTTTTTTTTTTTCTGTTCTCTTCTGACTTACTTTTGATGATTTTTTCTTTTTCAGGCTACCTCTTTAATTTCTTGAATCCATCATGAAGTTCTCATTTTCTATTCTTGCAATAATCTCCATGATAATGACCTTCAAGATGTATCATTGTGCTTTCTTCAAATGTCGACATTGAGTCTGGTTCTTTCAGGGTCTCATTTTTTTCTTGAATAATATTTGTATATTTCAATCTACAGTAAATCTCTGAAAGCTGCTTAAATTTAAGTCTTTTTAAACCCTTTCAGTACACTTTTTTTTTTTCAGTACAATATTCATTTTTATTCTGCTCAAAACTAGGTGATATTATTAATTATATCTAATATCCTCCAGGGAATCAATGGTTCAAACTGAATCACATGAGATGCACTCACTCCTCTGTGAGAGAAAAATCTAGCTCACTCCTTTCTTAACCACAAACTTAAAGTTCTAAAGGCATCTGCTTGTACTCTCCCCACCTTCCATATAATGAAAAATTGCATCAGTAGTTTATCCCTTTCAAAAGTTTATAGATCTCTATCATATCACTCCTCTTTCTCCTGTTTATTTACCAGTGTATGCAGTCCACATACTCTGTCTGTCTTCATAATCTATATTCCATAATTCTAATATTATCTTTGTTATTCTTCTTTGCACCCTTTCCACAGCTTATTTAATCCCTCTAAACAGTGGTTAAATTCAGCTGAGGGTCTGGCTCTGGAACTTTTTTATGTACTGGGCCCGGATCTGGAACATTTTTCTGTTTTGTGACTTTTCTTCCTTTACAGTAATTATGCCTACATTATTATGTTATTATTCAACAATTGTTTACAGTTTTGAATGTGTATATAAAGTCGATATCAACAGTCGCCTGATTACAAACGTGTTATGAAAGGGACGGGGAAGTTTGGAGCTTCCTGTAATGCATTATCTTGCAGTGATTGACAAGCAAACATTATTGCAGCATAGTGTAGCGGAATTTTGCAGACTTGTAGCAATATTTTGTCTTTTCTGGTTGGCAACATTGTCAGTAACCAACAGCAGATTAGCAGTTGTTTATCAGAGCTTGTGATTGTGAGAAGCACAAAGAAAATTGTGTAATATTTTTGTGTTTATGTAGGCCTACTATTTCAACTATGGATAAGTACATTGGTACCTTCTTTAAATGGAAAATAGCTCGGATGACAGTGATAATACAAAACAAATTTGTAATGACAGTTTGTGTGTAGTTTCTGAAGAGAAAGAAGTCTGTAACAAATCCACAGAAACACAGGATTCCCATCAGTTGTAATGCAATAATATTAATATGTTGAATGAAAGGAAGATTTGCCAACTTGCTGGACACTCGACCAGTGGATAGCATTCAAAGGTTAATACAGTTGGTTATTTTGTAAGGACAGAGGTTTGGGATGTATAACATGTGCAGAAGTACAGACGCTAGGCACAAGTTATAGGCACAAGTGGATAAATGTATTAATACATATTAAAGGGGAAGGGTCTAAACAATGCCAACAAAAGCAATTCAGAAAGAAAATTTACGAACTGATAGATACCAAATCTTACAGAAGTGCAGAAGCAATTATTTGAAGTAAAAGTGAGAATTCATTGCGACACAACTTAGAAGAACAGAACTCCTTAGCTCAAATCAAATCACATGCCTAAATCACAATCTAGCAATAGCCTCACATTTATGATCCTTACTTTAAGGGCCCTGGAGCTTATTAGTTTAGAATTTAACTGCTGTCTCTTTCCCTATATATTCTTATGCTGAACAAGCATGAAGGTATCACTATCAACAATAACATATCCAATGAGAATTTTCTTCTCTCTATGTGAATTTGTTTACATTTTTATGTTGAAACAGTCTTTGTAATGAATGGTTCATGTCCTGAATAGAAATCTAGCATTTACTTAGCATTATTATTTGCTATTTTCTTTCATATTCCCAAATCTTCCCTGTGCTGCTGTTTAGATATCCAACAAGAACCAGCTTTTCCTGTTTCTTTATGTAAAGCCACCCTTTCTAATGACTGAAAAATTATTATTATTAACATCCGACCTCCATGGAGTCAGAGCCTCATCATGGGGGGGGGGGGTTACACACTATTGCACACTATGTTCATCCAACCATGCCTTAAAATGATTTAGTGTGTCTACATTCATAACACACTTGGGGAATGCATTCCACTCTCCATGCAAAGAAGCTTCTCCCCACTCCTCTGCTCACACCCTCTTTATACAGTTTTCAACGATGGCCTCTTGTTCTACCTCCCTCTCATTCTATGAAAAATCTCTTCCATGTCAACCTGATAACAACTTATGACTAGCTTATATGTCTAAATCATATCCCCCCCCTTTCTCCTGTTCACAAGGCTTTGCAGTTTATATTCTCTTAATCTGTCCTTGTACTCCAAATTCCAAAGACCACTGACAGCCTTCATGAATCTTCTCTGGACCCCTTCCAACATATCCTGGTCGCTATGAAAACCAGGCAACTAGATCTGTGCACAATAATCCATGTGAGGCCTGATCAAAGCCTTATACATTGGCATCATAATGTATTTATTTCTGCAGGTCAATTTATTTATTTATTAGTTTGTCATGTGAGAGAGCCTATCAAAAGCTTTTGCAAAATCCAAGTACACCATTGTATATGCATTTCCCCTGTCCAAGATATTTATCACCTTGTTATAGTACATAAGTAAGTTAGTAAAACACGATCTCCCCTTAACAAACCCATGCTGATAACCACAAAGAAGACTGCTGTTTTTCAATCCAATTCTGTATCCTACTTCTCACCAATCTCTCTCTAGTAACTTCACCACAACTCCATATAAACAGATTGGCCTATAATTTGAAGCAACAGCCTTATCACCAGCAGCCTTCTTCTTTATGTAGCGGAATCTTCTTTCCACTCCCTTGGAACCTATGCTGTTGCACTACTCTTATTAAACAAGCATGCCAATTCCCTTAAGACACATGGTGATATGTCATCAAATCCTATTGCCATATGTCTTCTCCTATGTCCTCTACGCTTAAGCTTCTCGTGATTCCACCCTGATCAGGATGAAACACTCTTATAAATAGATCACTGAATACTTCAGTGATCTATTTATAACGGTGTTTCATCCTGATCAGGGTGAATCACTACATATATATCCATAGATCACTACATATATATCCATTAACATCATCTTACCATGATGATTCTTCCTTCTATTTGCCTCATATCTAAAAAAGCTCTGTAGGGTTTTTCTTTGCATGTTTAGCCAATTTCTGCTCATGCTGCACTTTTGTTTTCCTTACTAACTGAGTCACTATCCTAACTTGTTCTTTATACTCTTCATGTAACTGATTATTATGTTATTCATCTTATCTTGTACTGTCTCCAAAGCACCTTCAGGATTTCATGCTTAAGCCCCTCATTCATCCATTTTACACTTTGTTATAGTACCTACCTTATTCAGTCTTTTGGCCTTTGGAATACATTCACACATTGATGCTGTTATGTATTTCTTAGTCATTTCTCAAGCAGCATTTATTTCCTTATCTCTTAACTCCTCATTCCATGCTTAGCTGTCTCCTAAGCTTGTCATAATCACCAGCCTTACAATTCCATATATATCCTTTCCTCACAGAAGTCTGCATATGGCTAGCCACAATGCAGGTGATCACTTCATGATCACTCTCACCAACTTAAGGATAGTGTAGAAACCCAACTCACAATTACATTCTCTGATTATATGATCAGGTCTAAAACTCTCGATCCTCACATACCCTTCTTTACATGCCACTTGAGATAGTTATCTCTCAGGAACTCAAGAAATTCATTTTCCTTATTCCCAAATGCCAGCCTGGTTGGCCGAGTGGTTAGCATATCTGCTCTCAAGCCAAAAGGTTCAAATTCCACTGTGGGCATGGATGTTTGTGATTTTCTGTGTAAATGCTAGTGGCAGTGGTGGGCTGTAGATGGCATTGATGTGGATGATGTTAGTTGCACTTTGTCATAGTTTAGATTGAGTGGTGGAGACAGAGAGTTGTAGAATGGGTGCCCTCCCTCAATGAGTCTTTGGACCTCCTGAAGGTGTCACTTATTAATAATAATAATAAAAAAATGCTAATTCTTCATTCCAATCTATACTGTCACGATTAAAATCATCTATATTAATTACCCTTCTTTTGTTCACTGATCCAAGTTATTTTATACATTTCTTCATCATTACACCTATCATCAATTCCCTGGCATCCAACTAAATGTCTTCCCATTCTCATTTGTTCAATATGATTCAGTACCTAATGATGGGTGCATTAAAGAAAGGTTAGGATTAAATATTGGTCAGAAGCCCTTGTAAATTCTCTCCATTCCTTTAAATGCTATGGCTAGCACTGACATTTAAGCAACAACCCCATAGACCACAGAAATCCTTCCACAGATGTGATAGAATGAGAATGATAAAAAAAATAATAAAAATAAAAAGGTCAGCCATATGCAGTTTTATTCACTTAGTTTTATCTAACTGTAACAACACTTGTTATTGCAGTTAGACAAAATGATATACCATATAAGCAAGTATGCAACAACCTGTCATTTTTGGTTTCCAGTAATTCAATCACACCTTTGAAGTTTATGCCAAGAATATTTGAATTTGTTAGATTATGATTGATTTGTTGGACACCGATTGATGCCTAGCACTTTACATCCATTGTAAGTACAAATAATGTCAACCTGCCTGGTTGGCCAAGTAGTTAGTGTAATTTGTTCTCCATTCAGCAGGTTGCAGGTGCAAATCCTACCATGAGCATGGGTGTTTGTGATTTATCTCTATGTGGTTAAAGACAATCTAATGGATAAATCAGTCAGTAATTAATCTTATGTCTTTCATATGTTTTTATATTTGTCATCTCAAAGCTAAAACATGAGTTTTATTAATCCATAATGAAACTGTCAGCTATGTAAGCTGTTGATTCTTTCGGTTAGACTTTTGAACCAGAACCACATATGATTATATAGCAGGGTATTTTAGGTTTCAGAAATGAATTTTATTACTGTTGCAATTCCTGTGAACTAGAAACTGCATATAGACAGGAGGATCAATTAAAACCTAATAAACATCTCAGGCAATGCATTATTTTTCCTTAATGAACAGTTATATTTAGTATTATGTCCAGGTCTCCATACAGATTAATAACTCTGTGGACACCTGGAGATCATCCTCATATTTTCTATTATACATTTTTGAGTGCTGATGTTTTTCAAATATTTATTGTTGTTATTAACATCAGATCTCCAGGGACTCGCAAGACTCATCATGGGGAGGTCTACTCTCTCATGCATAAAGATCATCAAACAATCCACTCTCAGGCAATGCATTCCACTCACTAACGACTCTCCATGCTCCTGAGTTTGAGCATGGAGAGTGATTGGTGACTGAAATTCATTGCATTTTCTCTTAATCCTCTCTAAGATATCCTGTTCTTCTTCTTCTTCAACCTGGATCAGTCTACCGCTGGACTAAGGTGTTCCCCCATCTAATTTTCACTGTTTAATTTTTAACTTTTCTCATTCACTGAAGATATCGTCATTCCCTTGAAAACAAGGAGACCAGATCTGTGCACAGTAGTCCATATCCAGTCTTTATACAATGAAACTTCTTTGCTTCTGCAATTCAAGATCCTCTTTATCATTACATAATCAGTTGGGATGTTCTCACAGTTTTAGCATACTGACCCTAAACTTCAAGTCTAATGTCAACCATCACTCCCAGATCTATCATCTTTTCCACCTTCAAAATTTCTCCATTAAATGTATACTCTGCATCTCATTTGTACCTACTAAATTTCGAGACCTTACACTTTGCAACATTAAACTGACTGCTGCACTCACTTGCTCACTCACACAGTTTATTGAGATCCTGTAATGCCACAACATCTGCACAACATCATACTACTCCCCAGTTTTGCACCATTTGCAAACAGCTGCATATCTCCAGTTAAGTCCATATCAGTATCATTAACATAAAAGTTAAACAACAATAGAACAGAACAGACCCCTGTGGCGCTCTGCTAGTGACCTTCTTTTGGGTTACCACTCCCCACATACAATCCACCAATACTATCTGACAGTCAGTCAGCTATCCATCTTACTAGTCTCTTATACTAACTAATCCACTTCTGTGTAGTTGCCAGCTTATCACTAATAAATAAATTTTTACTGAAATTCGTACTGTTTTTCACCAATATTACCTGAAGTTAACTATCTTTTCTGGAGCAGTTTTAGCAGTGATCTTCTTCTGATGACACACGTCATCACTTCTCAAATAAATTATTAAAATAACATATGGTTTATTAAATCCTCATGAAGTATCAGACTTTTGCTATATGCATACTAAAAACAAGATTTTGTATATTTTGTTGTATAATTTATTTAAAAAAATAATAAAATAAATGTTTTATCTGAGTGTAGATTTTAATGTTGATCTATTCCTGTTTACAGGCAAGTGATAATCATATTAACTCAGCTGGAAGGAAGTGGAGGGTTTTCTATTGCTCATAGACTCACTCATCGTGTGTCATATACTGGAGGCCTCCATGACTGGGGACCTCCTGGGACCAATCACGTACCTCCTATAGACAGAAAAGTTTTTGGACTCCATGCCCCAAGACCTCTTTGATAATATAAAGTCAGCATCTTACATTCGGTATATGTAATCTCTGAATTCCTGTGAGCTTTAATCATGGAACATTCCTCACTTTAGAAACTGTGATTGTCTCAGGTTGTATGAAATTGCTTAAGGATTGTTGCTTGTTAGTCCTTGAGTGAAATGTTATCAATTTTATATTATATTAGATCTAAAGGTTTTAGCTAAATAAAACAGCTTTAAGTAATGTTTTATACTTGCATATTTTGTTGAGATCAGTATTAATTTTTTAATACCCCACTTAACTTATAAAATACTCTGCCTACAGTTTCAGGGATTCTCTAATTCTGAAGGAAAAGCTGCAGTACGATACTATCTCTTGAATATTAAATGTGAGAATCTATATATAATGAATGAAATGAGCATATTTAATGTAGCACAATAAGTAAGAATTTCAGTGAACATTTAAAAAGGACATCATAATGTAAAATGGTCTGTGTAAATCGATGCAGTAACTTTTTTTGTCTTTAAAAACAAAACTAGGTTTTTAGAAGTGTTCTTTTTCTTGTGTGTTAGTTATATTATCAAATGATTCAATTAGATCTGAATTATGTTAAATTCCATTTTTCTCTTGCATGTTAGGCCCAGTGGTCATGACCAAGTAATTTGATGCTTCTATGAAAACCTAATAAATGCTTTGATAGTGTAGCTGTTAATCCTCTCTGCATAGTGTGTTATGGGTATCAGTTGCATGTGATTTTCTTTAGTTGATTGGTTTATTTTTTAGAGATGGATTCAACAGAGTTTCCATTTTCTGCAGCTTTTGGGTGGAGTATTTTAAAAGTTATAAATGATATGAGTTTTAAAATATCTCATTTAGCAAAGCAACGCTTTTAAACGTTGTTAATTTTTAGTCAAAATATTCATTAGCAGAGCAACAAATTTATCATACCCGTTATTTATTTTATATCATTATTTTAACTTATTTCAAGTTTGATTATTTACTAGTCATTTTGTTGTTATTCAGCATCATAATATTTTTTTAAATCATATTTCTTGCTCAAAACATTTACTTTTCTTTACTTTAATGTTTTGAATGAATCACCAAAGTAATATCTTCTAATCTAGTCACATAATTTAAAACATGTAACAAAGAAAAGGCCATAATTTACTTATATGCAGAATAGATCAAATATGAAAATTTATAAACTGACCAAACTGAAATGAGGACAAATTTTTAAAAAATATAAAGCAAACAGTTTCCATTTCTGCATGATCTACTTCACTAACTAGATGTACATTTAGTATATCTGTTTCATCAAATATTCTTTATGGTATTATATTAACATTTCAGAACAGGTTAATGAAGTCCTCCAGAAAGAAAATAGCATTATTTCATTTTAATTTGAGATGTGGAAATAAATAAGTTACAAGAGCTAAATGTGAACTCATGTAGAATGGAAAAATATTCAGACTTCCATTTTAGCTTCCATATCCTTAAATAGTTATGTATACTCCAAAGCACTGTCATGTTGTAATAATCCTAAAGATTTCAGTCCAGATGATTTTTTTCAGCAGTGTATAAATAAATTAGCTCTAATATCAAATAATCATTGGTATGTGAACATTATGCCCAACTCTTCAGGTTTTCTGAGAGTGTGTTGATGTGAAAAGATGCTAGTATAGAATTGCATTGTAGGTTATATCTGCATATTGGTAAATTGTATGTGCCAGATTATTTATATTTTTATTAATGTAAATTCATAGCCCTATAGCTATTAGATACTGGTTTTCCAGCTTACAAAAATAAAAATCACAGAATTATCATTAATAAACATGATTTTATGGTTTATAAATTTCCCCTTATTCTAATATTTTTTTTTTCAATAATTTAAAAAAAAATCATCCTATTTACATTATTATTTTCAACTATGAAATCCATGTATTAAAGAAATTCTACTAATTCAGTTAATTTCTGTGAATGTATTATGCATTCTCTTGTTGGATTAGGTTTTAATCCAATTAAGTAGGAGTGTTGAAATAAAACTATTAAGGGGAAAAGATGCAAATTCTTCAAATTGCCTTTAATTGCATTTTTAAAAGAATAGAAAGTATTAAATGGTTAAAGTGAATCTTAGATTCAGTAATTTTTAGCATTTCTATAACTTTTATAAGCCACAAATGTCTAGATTTTATTTCATCCTGTGTAAGATCATTCTTCACATTGCTAACAAAAAAGCCTGTGTTGGCCACAGTGCTATCAAGTGATCAAATCTTAACTTTATGCAACAACTTAAAAAAAAGAAAGGTATATTTAGAATTACCAAAAATACCTAATATTTTGATATTTTGTTTCATATTTATTTTAAATGTCTGAGTTTATTAAAATTGATAATTATAAAAATTTATCAGAATATTCACCCATATTGTCTGTAATTTTATTAATGTATTTCATTTGTAAATATAACTGTCATGTTCATCATTAACTTGTAAATAAGAGGGTTTTTTTTATTATTAGGAAAAATTATGTTACAATACATGTAAAGAAAGTGTTTTGTATGTTTGAGCATTAGCATGTGCACATGCACATGCGTGTATCTGAAATTTAGAATGGTCATAAATGCAGTTATGTATATTAGGATTGTGTTTGTTTGTTTTTTAAGTTCTGAGGGTTGATTTAATATTGTAAATGTAAAAAAACATAAGTATGCACATATGTATACATATTTCAAGTTTGAAAATGTATGTTACATATTAATTTCAGTAAAGTAATTTATTTTCTCATAATTGACAACTTTCTAGCAAGTTTTTGTTTAGTGTAGATCACTCTAGTATATTTTTAAATATACTCATTAAATGAATAAATGAATGAATATATTTAAGTTCCTCCAGAAGTAGATATTAAAAGTACTTGTAATATTATTTAATAATTTGTTTCAAAATGAATTATTAAGAAAGCAAGAAGTTGGGTATAAGGACAGTGTATGGAGCATATTTTTGGTTTAGGAAGTGGTGGATGAATGGAATGTGTTGCCAGAAAGTGTAGTAAGTGCAGAGACAAATGATTAAGCTTAATGCATGTTATTGTATATATTGTGATATATAGTGCAAGCCTACCACAGTGCATACTGCTATCCCATAGTAATTTTAAAATGCAAAGAAAATAAAACTTTCCGATGTATAAAAAAAAAAAAAATGAAAATATAATATCTAATTTTTTTATTATAATTTCAAAAATGTAATTCTAAAATATTAAATATTACCTTGGGCCACATATAGCTCTTTATATGCTCTAACAGTATTTTTATAATTATAAGGTTGTTTATAAATTATAATCTCAACATTATTCTATGTCATTAGTGCAGTTAGCATAATCACAGATAATGTTGTTATAAGTACATTATTATTTATAGCATTATCAAAATTAAAGCAGTTCTTCATTTCAAAATATTAAGTTGAATTTACTATTAGATTTCTTCACTGAAAGTAACACATGCTGTAATTAGGTAAAATTCTATGGGTTGTAATATCTCTTTTATACCATCATTTAATTTTATTCCCTTACTTTTCACCTTTTTTTTTTTTTAAGAAGGAATATTTAAAAAAATGTAGAAATCAAAGACAATTTCTTATTTTTCAGTATAATAAATTGATTTGATTACTGTAGCATTAACAAATAGATAAATATCTGAAAACTAGCTTTTTCTTTTCTTAATTTTCATTCTGGTTAACGGGTTCAAGGAGTGGTATGATAGACTTTGTATTTCCTAAAAACGACCTCCCACGATGAGTCTTTTGACTCCATGGAGACCTGGATAATAATAACATCTTTCACAATAAAGAGGGATTATTCTAAAAGTCTTATTATACAACGACTTTATATCTTATCTTTATTAGATACATACTTTCTTTTGATTTTGATGAGTCTTTTGACTCCATGGAGACCTGGATAATAATAATATCTTTCATAATAAAGAGGGATTATTCTAAAAGTCTTATTATACAACAACTTTATATCTTATCTTTATTAGGTATGTAATACATACTTTCTTTCTCTAATTTAAACTGGATGCAGCAATTGATAAGTTATTTATTTGGCTTTAAAGTTGTTAATATAAACAGAAATAATTTATAAGAAATATTCATCTTGCAATTCATTGGTAAATTGTATTAAATTCTTATTTGTACATGATTATTTAAAATTGGTAAAGAGCAAAATATAAACACAATTAGATATGTACTTATAATCATAACTTGTGCATATATCATTGCATCATCTATTATACTTAAAACAGCTGTATATAAAAATTCTATAGATAGGAACAGATTCTTTATATGTAAATAAACCTAACTGCTGTATACTTGCAAAAATATAATCTTCAAAGAGTATCTTACAGAACACCGTTTTCTTTCCCCTGAAATTTTCATGTGTTTCCATAGGAAGATCAAAATGTTATATGAGGGACTGCAGTATTTTTGTATATAAATTCATCTTTCTACATATGTTTCTATATATATATTACATGGACATCTCCATGGGTCTGAAGACTCATTGCATTAGTCTCTAGGCACATCATCATTTACAACATTACCTATCATATCTCTCATTAAACTCATTCACTGACAAAGCACTCATGACTTCTCTAAGCCACGTATATATTCTTACTTTCCATACCCTTACAGAATTCCAAGGAATGACCCTTTGTTCTCTCCCCTGTTGTAATTTATTGAAATTTTTCTACTTCTGTCCTGTAGAACCTCTTAACTTATTTGTTTCTATCATATTTCCTCTCATCTATCTATCACCAAATTTTGTAACTAACAAATCTTCGACCAATCTTGATAAGAATCATTTCACACACTTCCCATCGTGGTCACTCCTCTCAACCTCTTCACCAGATCTTCATTTCCAAGAAATGCAGATGACGAAATTTGTAAATATCTGGTCATTAGTTTAGATGTGGCCACATCAGAGCCTGTTAAAGAGAAATAATAATAATAATAATAACCACCCTCCCTATCTCTACTTGTTAGTGTATTCTTCAGCATCTAAATTATTCTTTGAATTGAATTCTTTGAATCTCATATTCCTAGCGTAATTTCTGCGGTTCAGTTGTGTCACTGTAATACATCTGCCACTTTTAACTGACAACATTATTCTTTGTTCACACTATGTTATTTAAATCATCTCTAAATTGCCTTTATTAACTATTTTCTTCTACAGTTTAGCTTTATCAGTAAACAGTTGGATATTCCTCCCTCCCCCCATATCATTCCCATTATCATTAATATGCAAACAGAACAGCAGCAATTTTCAAGTACAGATCCCTGTGGCATACCACCTGCCCTGGCTTTCAATTTAATTCAATTTCACCAAGATGTTACTCTGAGAATCTGTCCATCACACATGACCACAACTCCAGAGATGCAGCTCAGTCTATAATCTATAATATAAAGTAGGCTCTTACTTAGAGAAACTATTTCTTTTGACCTTGGGGCCTTGCCAGAACTGAGACTTAAGTTAAACATTCTTATACTTATTTACTAACAATGCACCTACTATCTAGTCCACTCATTCATCACCCACCAAGCAAAAATCTACTTCTCACATCCTTGTCAGAAAATATATTCATACTAATTTCCATGGATGATCTCCTGTTTTCTTTCCTCCTGCAATGTATTGAAAAATTTTCCTCCTTTCTGCCTATCAATATGCTTTACAAACCACAGACTTTCATTTTATCCTCATAATGAGCCTTCCACATATTCTCCCATAATCTTCCTGAAATTACAGACTATAAAAACAAAAAAAAAAAAGAAAAAGCAATAAAGGATAAATTTAATAAATTACAACAAAGAGATACAAACTTTAAAATGAGAAAAAAATACAGATAAAAAATGAAATTATTCTAAAGTTACACATAGACACAGTTGAAAAAATTATTTAATTAACATAGGTTAACTTGAAATATTTGGATACATGTATCATGGATCATCAGCATAATACAGTTGAAACTTAAAAAATTACAGACCAATGATGAAGGTATGTGGAGAATGGAACTTCTCCTTAAAACTAAATACAGTTGTCTCAAAGGTTGGCAGCAGCATCCTTATTGAAACAAATTAGCAAACTTGATCATTTAATGTTCATGGAGCATCAAACTTTGCTTTCTGTGAGAAAAACTAAGTTTGTCTCTTACTAAATCTAGCACTGAATATTAAAAAATGTCATTAAAGACTTTTAATGTTAAAAGCTGAAAACAGGATGTGTAGAGAAAGAAATAGAACTGCTGAGAAAGGAGATGGAAGGAATGAATACTGAATTAAGGAGGTTGAAAAAAGAAATTAGAAGCTGGAGAGATTGGCAAGTGTGAGAAGAATGAGAGAATGGGAAGATGTGGGGAAGAGAGGAAAGTGAAAATGTTGAGACACTGTGGAAGCAACAGATAGAGAGAGAGAGAGATGAGAGAAAACAGAGAGATTGGAAGCAGAAAGAGTCAGGGATGCCATTGCGAGAAGACCAGAAGTCGAAAGAAGAACTTTTTTTTAGCCAGTAGTTACAAGCCTTATAAAATAGATAAAATATTGCATGTACCCCTCTCCCTCATCTCTCCTGCAACCAACACATAAGATCATAGCATTCCCATCCCTTATATTCAGGATACATCGAAAAAGATGGCTCAAGTTCTCCACGGATATAATCTCCATGCTACTTTCAAATCCTTCATTCAGTTAGCTACCTTCATCTTTTATCCTAAAGACTAACTTTATCTTCTTACACATCTGGGCATGTATAAAGTTCCTTGTGCTTGCAGTTTAGCCTACTTGGGACAGACTGGTAGATTGGTTAACATCTCCCTTGAAGAACACAAAAATTACATCCATGACCATATGTATGGCAAATCAGGACTGGTAGACCATGCACTGAATATTCTTTCACACAGGATTAAATGGAAGAAGATATCTTTACTACATAATCAGCCTCAGCTATGGAGCACTCCCCCCAATTTCAACAAAAGTATGGCTGTATTAATTTGCCAAAGATCTGGGAGACAGGCATTCTGAGACTGTCTACTCAAAATGAACTTTGTGGTTATCTGGCATCTAGAGAATGCCATATTAGGACATTAGTTCTATTTCATTTACAATATGAATTATTTTTTACAATGATCTAGTTGAGTGCTTTGAATGTGCTTGTCATAGTTGTAATTTGTACTCTGAAGATGCTGGGTAGAAAACCATCGAAATATTAGCAAGTCCAATAAATCAGTTGTATTTTTTTCTGTTGTTTATACTATGAAGCACTGTTATGACTAACTAGTAACACCTAAGCCTTTCTATACATTGGCCTATATCTTGTTCGACCTTTCAGCCTTAAACACTTGTTTTTCTAATCTTCATTTCTAAATGACTAGACACCATCTTAAATTAGCTTTCAAACCATTATTGTTGGCTCTTTTTTTTTATCTTCATTCTTAATACTTTGTTTCGCACTTCCCTCTATTTGGTGAGAGTGATCACCTAGGCTAACCATGCGAAGACTTTTGTAAGGAATTACAAAGGTGGAGTTACAAAGCTAGTAATTATTAAAAACTTAGAGGACAGCTTGGAATAAGGTGTTAAGCGGGTGAGAGATAAATGCTACGTGGGATCTGACCAAAAGATATTTAACAACATTGATGTGCAAATGTATTCCGGAGATCAAAAGACTGAATAAAATAGATGTGAAATGGATAAATAATAAAGGGATTAAGCATGAAATTTGGAAGAAGCAGATACTGTGGAGGCAGCATAAGATGAATAATGGTAGCAATCAATTACATGGGAGGTATAAAGAGCAGGTCAGGAAGGTGACTCAGTTGTATGAACAGCAAAACTACAGTATGATCAGAAGATATAGGAGAGGATGGCTTAATTATGAGCAAGCAGGAGTCATATGAGGAAATAAATACCTTGGTATCAATAAGGTGATAAGATTTGATGATATATCACCATGTATCTTAAGGAAATGTTGCAGGGAATTGGCAGTAGCATTGGCATGCCTCTTTAATAAGAGTCTTACAACAGCACAGGTTCCAAGAGAATGGAAAGATAAAATTGTTCCACTGCATAAAGGTGGTTTTAAGACTGTGGCTACAAATTATAGGCCAGTCTGTATATCTGGAGTTGTGGTTAAGGGTACTGGAGAGACAGGTGAGAAGTATGATACAGAAATGGATTGATAACAGCAATATTCTCTGTGGTTGTCATCATGGGTTTGTTAAAGGAGATCATGTTTTACCAAGTCTTGGACATAGGAAGTTGATGTTTGTGGGCCATGTAGCAGAGATTAAAAATACAACTCTAAAGATAATTGCAATGCTGAAACGCACTTTGACATGTAAAGATAAGGATGTCATTTTGCCTCTTTACAAGGCCTTGATAAGACAGACCTCATTTGGACTATTGTACACTGGTCTATTCTCTTAGTTTCCATTGTGATTCTGATACAGTGGATAGAGTGCAAAGTTATCAGGATTAAAAATGATATCAGGATTATGAAATACTGATTATGAAGACAGATATAGAATTTGTAGACTTCAGACACTAGCAAACAGGAGAAAGAAGGACGATGTGAGACTTGCAAACTTCTGAAAGGACATGCAGGATTTTAGCTGATGGAATTTTTCATTTTATGGAGTATGGGAAAAGGACGAGAGGACAGCTGAGAATGAATGCCACCAAGAAGTGGGAGAGATCTAGATTTTTCTCTCATGAGTTGTGCATGATTAGAATGGATTGCCATTGGATGTTGTGTGTTCAAGCAGTGTAAATGAATTCAAGAATAAGTATGATGGCTGGTGCATGTAGTATGTGGTGTCTCTCGATGAGTCCCCGACTCCCTGGAAGTCTCTCTTAATAATATCCACTCTCCATCCAACAGGCTGTATGTTCAGATCCTACCATCGGTATGAATGATTGTGAATCTTTAGGTGGGACATGAATTTCATTGCAATGTGTGAGACCACTATTCTGCTTATTGGAAATCTGAAGTGACTTGAAAAAGTTCCATGTTTTGTCTTTAGAGTAAGCCTTCCTACATTATATAAAATAAATACATTAAAAAAAAAACATCCCCAAAATATCTCTTAGCCTGCTCATTGTACTAATGTATAAGTTTGTAACCTTCCATTTGTGGGAGTTGCATGAAAAAAAAAAAAAAAAAGAAAACCTCTCTAATATACCACCAGCCTTTGTTATTCTATGATCTATTTCCATATTTAATTTGCTATATTCACACAAAATTGTGTTTAAATAGTTAAAATATGTAATCTTTTACATATTTTACATATTACTCCCACGATGAGTTTCTTGACTCCATGGAGGCCTGAATAATAATCACTCACCAGGATGAAATAAATTAGTTACTGATTTGGTAACTCATTCACATATTTGAAAAATAACATTTTACAAAGTTATTTTTTAATGGCATACTACACTATTTCCATGTATACTATGTTCCAAATTTACCACCAACATTTATGTCTTCTGCTTTACATAGCATTTTGCTGATCATATCTCTTGCAATTGTTTTCCTTACTTTTTTATTTTAAATTATTTTCCTAAACTTTAATCATAAGTAAAAGAAACAGTGTGAAAATGATTTGAAAAGTAATCTGATTGGAAGAAAAACTTAAAATAATAAAGAAAAATGAACAAGGCGAGTAAAGAGCAAAGATAGGACAAGAACACAAAAATAGGCGAATCAACTGCTGAATACAAAGAGAAAGGTAAGGCTGCTTCAGGTTCATCATGCATGCACTCGAAATCAAAGTATTATAATGATTGAATTAGAGAGACTTCTTTTTACATGGATTGAAGATTGTAACCAAAAAATCCTGCCTTATTAAATCAAAAGCATTGTCTCTTTGTAACCTGGAAAGAAAGGGCTATCAATGATGGAAAAGAAGAATTCCATGTTAGTGCTGGGTGATTTGAGCATTTCAAAAAAGAGAAATAGCCTACATAATGTTCTAATCACAGACGAAGCTGCATTGCCGATAAGGAGATATTCAGAGATTTTGAAGAAAATTGTGTAAAAAGGGGACTATTGTGATCAACAAATATTTAATGTTGATGAAACAAGCCTTTTTTTGGAAGTGAATGCCTTCCAAGACTTTTCTAACCAAATCAGAGAAATCTCAGCCAGGTTAAATTTGAATGAAATCTCAGCCAAGTTGAATGAAATTACTGCTAGCAATATGCTAGCCATTTGGAAGCACATCTTCCACATTGTGCAAATGATTTTAGAGGCTTTTCAAATGAATCTAAGTTAATTAAATCTCATTCTGAGAATTTGAGTGATTCCGACTTGCTAAATTTAGATGCACAGCGGGAAGATCTTGAAGGATATGAAGAAAATTTAATCACTAACAAGCCCAAAGAGGTTTCATAGAAACAATTTGAAAATATTTTTTGTACAATTGAAGTTTTTAAGCAGCAATGCTTAGAGACTGACCCTGGAGAAGAGAGAACCAGTAAAATTTACAGAAGAGGCAATAGGGCCATACCATCAGTTGTATGAAAAAAAAGAAACAGAATGCCCGCCAAACAAAGAATTGAGATGACGTAGTTAGTTCAATTCTTTGTTAAGAAGCAGAATAATGTATAGTACATTAGTATTATGAGTAGGCTAAAGATTAGGCTAATCCAGAAAATCCTACTCCAGGAGTAGAATGAAACTTTCAGGCCTCCAAATGGTGGTCTCATACCTGGCAATGAAATTCATCTTCCACTTAAACTCATTCACAAAACATCCATGCCCATGGTGGGATTTGCACCCACAGCCTGTTGATTGGAGAGCAAATATGCTACCCACTCAACCTACCACTCCAGCATGTATTTCACTTTTAAGATTCCATTTATACCACACAAATTTAGTGTTTTAACCATTTTAACATCAATACAAATATACCTTATATTCATTTTTGAAATCAATGAAACTTAAATAGAAATCTTTATAACTATTATTTCCAGTTACTGTTGTTGTAAGGTAAAAATCTGGTTGTAGCAACCCCCAATGTTTGGCCTAAATCCACATGTTCTTCACCATTTTTCTTAGCTCGTTTTTCAAGTATGCTTGCATAAATCTTAGACTAATAAGGAAATTTCTCCTTAATTGTTGCATGCAGTTTTATTTCTCTTTTATAAATTGATGTAATGAAAGCTCTACTCCAATTACCTGTGATTCAATCTTTGACCAAGCCTTCTGAATTATGTAGTGTAGCCACTGCAAAAATTTTATGTGGTTATAATTCAGTTATTGTTATTTTGAATTATGGCTGAAGCATCTAAGGCTGTGTGGTCAGTATTGAAAAGGCTTTATAAAGGTATGTCTTGAACAGGATTCAAACCTAGATCTTTCCAAATGAAGTTTGTTTTTACCAAGTCATCTGGTCATCTTTCTATATTTCAGGTTTCATAGGTCTTTTTCGTAACTCACATACTGATGTGTACTCTTCATTGCATTCCTCTTGGATATTTTCTTACCACTCTGTTATTATGTTATCACATTCAATAATTCTTGAAATTAATTATCATCATGCTCACTCTTTGATGGAGACTAAGGACTGGTCAGAAGATGCTCCCACTCTGTGTCACTCAGTACTTACATAATTGTCTCTCCTTGAGCATTTTTACTAAAGATGCATTTGCACCATCCAGTAGTAACTCATTCCACACACACACACCATGAGAAGGACCTAGAGCTCATGTGCTTGTTAACCACACCTTATCCAGTTTCCAGGGATCACCTGTAGTTCTTCTTTCCCCTGACATGAACACAAACAAAATTTCCCTATTGTCTATTCTATACAATCCTCTTACAAACTTGCATATCTCTGTCATCCAGCTGTTTCTCAAATTTTGAAGATTTATTTATTTATTTATTTCATGTGGTGATTCAACAGCTGTGAGCCCCTTTTACGGGGAGGTACAGCACCACCTCAATCCCTTCTATTTTTATCCGGGCTTGGGACCAGCATAGCTGACCTACTCAGACTTATGGCTAGAGGGATCGTCTTAGGTATTCCTGACTGTATCCCTGATGTTCATGGGGGCCAGTGTGCCTGTTTGCAGGATGACAAACCCCAGATAAACTGGGGAGAAAAACCCTGCTGTCCACACCCAAAACCAGCTAACTTGGCTATGGCTGAGGAAGATCCTTCAGCTCCTCACATCTCTGACAGGAATTGAACCTAGGACACTCCTTCCCCAGGCATATGGTTGCGAAGTGCAAAGCCACTAGGCTAACCGCGCAGACATTTTGAAGATAATATTTCTTCAGTCTGACCTCATGAACATTCCATATGCCAAATATTACAGTCTAAAACATCTTGATGTTTTAGACTGCGTCCTCATTTCCACGCCTGCAAATCAGTATTCCCTTCAACACTGCAGTTGCCCAGTGTGATGAGTTCTACCACCTTAACATTGTGGTTCGTAAACTTCAAAATTGTCTCCTGTCATCCCCCAGATCTCTGACGTCAGTGACTATTTGCTGCAAATTCCCATTAATATAATATTAGGTCTGCATTGTCATCAGTCTAAATTGCGTGGTGTTACACTTGGCTATATTTCTTATCAACCTTCCCAAATTTTGCATCATCCGCAGCAGATAACTAGATATTACCATCTATACTACCCATGGATAACCCAATGCCCACAGCTGGATAGCAGCTCACAAACTCATTCTGAATAGCCTGCAGAGAGAGATAAAGAGAAATTCCATTATTTTGATTTTTTTAAAACATAAAATTGGCAGAAAGGAATGTATGCATGTAGAAGTATATGCTCATTGGCAGTATGTTGTTACAATAAAATTGTTTTTATATTTAAAAAAAATAATAAATATTCTTCTCTCCCTTTTTGCCATGTATTGAAAAAGGTCTATGTTATTCCTACAGAACCCCCATCAGTAACTTTTAATTTTCTATCACATATCACCCCTTTTCTGCTAATCAAAGGATATTTAATAAGCAGAAAAGACCTACAGACCTTTTCAGTCTATCCTCATAAAGAGCATTCCATAGACCTATCATGATCTTGGTCACTCACCTTTGGATCTTCATAACCACTCATCCCAGGCAACTAGGTCTGCACACAGTAATTCAGATGTAGTCAGTACAGATAGGAATAATAACCTCTCTATTCCTGCTTGTCAGTGTGTTTTTCAGCATCCAGTTATTATGATAGCTATTTTGGCAACCTCTGCAGTATGACTCTTCTCAACTTCAACTCTCTATTCACAATCATTCTAAAATCCCTGGCCTCATTAATTTCCAGCAGGTCCATTTCTATCAGTATAGTACACAGCTTGCAATCTCTACACCCCAAAGTCAGTGACTTTACATTTTGCCACATTAAACTTGCAACTGTTATCCTTGCCCGTATTGCCAGTCTTCACTGACTTCACTCTCCCTGGTTTTTCAGAATTGAAAAACATATTTTCAATATGTTTTTCTGTATATTTTCCATTAAATCATTACCTATATTTGCTGATCTACAAATTAAGTAGCAACAGACCAAGTGCAAACCCTGTGGTACACCATTAGTCACTGCATTCTCCTGGGCA
This sequence comes from Typopeltis vanoorti, assembly GCF_054136105.1. NCBI lineage: Eukaryota > Metazoa > Arthropoda > Arachnida > Uropygi > Thelyphonidae > Typopeltis > Typopeltis vanoorti. Next base: position 94,367,890 of record NC_143553.1, read on the forward strand.
GACATACTTCATTGTAGCTGTAGACAACAATGCCAAAAAGCCTTATGAATCTCATAAAACACAGGCAAATAAAGGTCATAGTTTATAGAAAGTAAATAATGGCAGCAGTTCATCTTTGAAGCATCTTAAATATTATAATTTAACATAAGTTGAATATTAGCATTATGTACAAGCCTCAAGTAATGAACATTTCTATTATTGTGCCAAAACTGTATTCTATTCATGAAAAGCTTTCAAGAATTCTGGGACTTAGTGCATAAACCATGAAAGATAGAAGGGAAGGAGGAGCATTTTATAGTGATGTGGGTGAGTGGGGATTCCTTATTTTTTTTTTTTAACAAAAAAAAAATAGTTTTTACAACTTTGCTTTCATATATGCAAGCTCATGACATGCTGCTGTGTCTGGTAAAGTGCATAATTTAGAATTGAATTTCTCAATTTGGGATCTAAAGGAGTACTGCAAAAGGGTTCATGTCAGTTATATCCAAAATTTCCATTATTCTGTGATTTTAAAAAAAAAAAATTTTTGTAGAATTATAATCATGTTATTTAAATTGGGGGGAAGGAGAAATATCTATATATCTATCTATCTATATATATATATATTGAACAACAAATGAGGATGAAATAATCATGTTAATGATATATTACTTTCAAAATAAATAATAATAATAAACTCTTTCTGAATATAGAATATTATTTCTTCAAATGATGATTATTATCATTACATGACACTTCCTTGGAGTCCCAGGACTCACAGAAAGCCACCCCCTCACTCCACTGCCTGCTTACATCCTCTACACTTCTGCTCTGTATTACACATCATTGGCCACCAGTGAGCTGGTGATCCATTTCCTCAAAAGTGACTTTAGCATTATTAGCAAGTATTCCTGCTATCATAGAATACCTTCCTAGTGAGAAAATGACATTTAGAACTACTAGATGATCTTCATTGTCCAGTGAAATATCACCATCTTGCTTATTTGTGGCTTGAAATGGCTGATGGTATGCTCTCTCCAGAGCAGGGAGTCAGGTTTCCTTCTTCTAACATACAGTTTAAGTGATATCCTTCAAGGGCATGCCAAGAATAATGTGAAAATTCAGAGCCCCTCTCCCATCTTCAAGTGTACAACAGTAAAGGAGGCTGACTACCAGATAGTATATAGGACTGTATCTGATGGCAATGAATTTAGAAAGCTTCCCAATCAGATGGCACATAACTTGCCACATTATACACTGTGAGATCATGCCTGAAGGACAGCCTTGTAGCAATGTCAAATTTTGTCATGGATACCGAAGTGCTCTGCATGTGGGCAACAGTTAAATGGTGTGCACCATCACCTAATCCAGACCTGGTCCCTTGGTTTTGACTGAATTAGAAATTACTTTCACAACAACCGTATGTGTCGTTCACATGCTGTCTTTATTGCTCTCCTAGTTGTGAAAATTATTCTTACCTCTTATTTCAAGACTTTCACACCTTACACATGTAACAAAAAATATATAGAATTTTATTCAAAAACTCCAATATATTTCATCCAACATTACATGGACGTCACGAGGGAGATGCTGTTAATTACATTCAAAATATGAATCACAGTAATTAGTCATAAAGAAAGCACATACTAACTCATGTGTTGGTCGCATGTGAAGTATATGATTACACTATCCAGTTGTAAAATTTGCATAGATAAAAAATTAATAAATAAATAAAAAAAAACATTATAAACAATTATTAGTGATCACTTCCCAAAACTTAGAGATTGGCATACAGTCTGAACAGTTGAAGTTCAGATGATTTCAGGCTGGACATTCTGCCTTGATTAGAATTAAAGAACATCAAGACTACATTACATTTTTGGAATCTAACAAGTCTGGCCTTGCTTCTCACACTATTGACACCAGGCACAGAGCTGTTTGGAACTAGACAAAACTTCTCCATTTCAGCAGGTTCAAATTTGATGTTTTCCTTGAAATGCTATGAAATCATCCAAACCTCAATTACTCAGACTGCATGAAAATGTTGGGACATAATCACTATTAATTGCTCATAATGTTTTTTTTAATCATTACTGTAAATTATTTTTTATTTATGCAACTTTTACAAGTGTTCCTTTCAACTCTAATAGTGTAATTGTATACTTCATCTGCACCCAAGACACAAGGTAATTTGTGCATACTTTATGACTCATGTTTTGAGTGTAATTAACAGTCTGTCTACCTGATGATGTCCACTTAATGTTGGATGAAATATATTGGAGTTTTTGAATAAAATTCTATATATTTTTTGTTACATGTATAAGCTGTGAAATTTTTTAAATATGTTTAGTATACATGTCCCATTAAAACTGTTTATTCTTACCTCTTGTAAAAGGGGGCATCACTGAAGCTACCTTGATTTCTTGCACAAGTCATCTTCTTTGGTGACTTTAATGTGCACCATTCCATTTGTCTCTTTCTCCATTTCTACTGGCCAAGCAGGAAGACAAACTAAAGATATTTGCTATAACCAGTCACTTAGAGCAAAATGTTCATCTATCATATATATATATATATAGCTAATACCTAACATTCCTCTCCATCCACCCAATCCTCTCGATCTTCTCTTTATTATTACTATTACACAAGCACACCTCTCCATAGAGTCCTAGGACTCACTGTGGAAGAAAACCCTCACAACTGATTCAAGCAACCCATTCTATTCATTCACCACTTTCCAAATGAAAAATAAAAATCAAGTCTTCACATCCTTGCCAACCACACTCTTAGCCAACTTCTAGGGACTACCTCTTGTTCTGCCCCCCCCCCTCCTCTAGCCAAGTCCTAAAACATTTCCCCTGCATCAATCCCATAACATCGCATAAGTAACTTAAATGTTTCTATCATATCCCCCTCCTGCATTCTGCTCATTAACCAACTTTTGCATCAGCAAACTCTCACTCTCCTCATAGGAGGCATTCCACAGACCACTCACCATCTTGGTTACTTGCCTCTAGATCCTCTTCACCACTTCCTTATTTCCAAGAAACCCAGGTGACCAGACCTGACCACAGTAATCCAGATGTGATTGTATCAAGGCTTTATATCTCCTTTCAAATTATTTCCTATATCATTTGTGTACAAATAATACAAAAAAAAAACTATAGCATTCCCTTAATCTTCCTCCCCCAACCACTTTTACATTCTTAATCATATCTTCTTTGAAGTATACTGTTGAGGTGACCTCCTCTCTCTTGTTAATTTAATTATAGTCTAATACCATTTATCTGTAATGGAAAGCTCTTCCCTCAACCATTCATAACTTCTCATCTTTTAGTATTACAACAGTGCCAAATGGGAATATCTGAGATTTTTACTGCACCTTTCCCTGGTCAGACTATTGCTTCAGTTCTGCAGATTTTCAGATACTTACAATTATGTGACAGAAATTATTCCATTCTCTACTCTTCAAAATTCCTGCCCAATATTTAAGTCATGGATTTTTAAATATGTCAGTGGGGGGAGGTAAATGACTTGAGACAAACTCCAGCTTCATTCATTGACTACACTAATTCCCACAATACTGCAATGGTGTTGCAATACTGTTATCCAAGCGAGAAAGAGGTAGGAGCATAGATGGAGAGAAAGTGCACCTAACAGAAAACGTATCTCTAACACTAATGGTAGGTATGCCTTCTGATCTCTATCAAAAGCTATTGGGTTCATTTTCTATCTATGCTGCTGCCTCTCTCACCTAGATGGCAGATGTTGCAACATCACCTAAAGATAAAGCTGACTTCATTCTTCTCTTCTGGCTTCTGCTAGAAAGACAGAATAATCTTGATCAACCTGAATATCAAAAAAAAAAAGGCTTCAACTCCTGATAGTACCCAGCAAGTGTGCTCAAAAGATGTGCCCCTGAACTAGTGCCTATTCTTTATCATCTCCATAACTATATTATACTCGACTGCCACCCACCCACCCTATTGCAAAACCAAGCATATATACCAGTTCCAAAAAAAAAAGGTGATAAGTGTCCACTATCAAACCATATTGACATATTGTCATACACCCTCTGTTCAAAAAGAAACCAAACTTTTGATATAAAATAAAACACAGGCCAAGTATAATTATTCAAATCATTTATTTCTATCAATATACTCTCCCTCAGCTTCGATACAGCGTTTGGCACGGTCAATTAATTCGTTAAATTAGTTTTTTTATATCGGTTTTTGGGATACTGTTGAGGGTCGTGGTTACTGCTGCTTGAACGTTTTTAATGGTGTCGTATCGCTTTCCTTTCATCAGCAAATGAAGTTGGGGGAAGAGAAAGAAGTCACAGGGTGCTAAATCAGGTAAATACAGTGAGTGATCCAACACACAAACAACTTGTTTTTTGTTCAAAAACTGTCTCACAATGTTCGAACGATGAGATGGTGCATTATCGTGCAAAAGTGACCAGCTGCCTGCATCATGATATTCATGCTGTATGCAACGAATTCTCGCTATCAGTCGCTTCAAAACTTTGAGATAAAACTCACCATTGACCGTTTGGCCAGGCAGAATGAATTCTTTGTGGATAATGCCCTTGGAATTGTAGAAACAAATCAGCATTGTCTTTACTTTTGACCTCCAAGCAACTTTTTTTCGGATGCCCCTCTTCTGGTGGTCTCCACTCAGCACTCTGATGCTTTGTTTCAGGCTCATATTCAAAACACCACGTTTTGTCACCAGTAACGATCGTTTCAAGAAAGTTAGAGTCCGAGCAGTTTTAATGAGGTCCTTGCAGTGTTCAATTCGATACATTTTTGATCGTCGATCACCCATCTAATTCTTGGTCTTCCTCTTCTCCTGCTTCCATCAACTTTAGCAAGCATCATCCTCTTCTCTGACTGTCATTTGCTCGCATAATATGTCCAAAGTATGATAATTTTTGCTTGATGATCATAGCTTCGAGGGAGCAATCTGGCTTTATTCTATCTATCACTGATTTATTGGTTTGCTTTGCAGTCCATGGTATTCTTAGTAAGCGTCTCCATATCCATAATTTAAATACATCTATCTTCCTTCTTTTAATCTTCGCAGGGTCCAACTTTCATATCCATACAGTACCATAGGGAATACCATTGCTTTCACGATTCTGATTTTTGTTGCAAAGCTGATATCTTTAAAGATCTTGCTTAAATTTGTCATTGCTTTCCTTCCAAGTAATAATCTTCTTCTAACTTCTTCAGTACAATACCCATCTTTATCAATTTGGGATCCTAGGAGCACAAAATTGTTAACTCCTTCCATTTTCTCTCCATCTACTTCAAAATAATTAAGTTCACATGTTGCCATAACTTTTGTCTTTTTCAGGTTAAGTTTGAGGCCATATTTAGCACCTTCTTCTTTAACTTTCATAATAAGTTCCTCCAAATCTTCTTTACATTCTGCTAGCAAGGTGGTATCATCTGCATACCTCAAATTATTAATATTTCTTCCACCAATTTTAATTCCAACTGAAGACTCCTCCAGCCCTGCCATTCTTAAAATGTATTCACTGTACTAGTTAAACAGGTACGGAGATAAGATACATCCTTATCACATCCCTTTACCTATTGTGAAATACTCAGTTTCTCCAAGATCTGTTCGGACAGTAGCTTGTTGTTCACAATAAAGATTCCTCAGAAGGATAATGAAATGCTCTGGTATTACCATTGTTCTTAACACATTCCTCAGTTACACATGATCTACAGAGTCA